>NC_092388.1:62001446-62358946 GCF_030028105.1 Mobula birostris
CTGAGTGACCTGTCACCCTCTCCCGAACTCACGGACACACTCTCACCCTGTCTGATTAACCTGTCACCCTCTCCCGAACGCACGGATACACTCTGACCCTGAGTGACCTGTCACCCTCTCCCGAACTCACGGACACACTCTCACCCTGTTTGAGAGACCTGTCACCATCTTCCAATCTCAAAGACTCAGTCTCACCCCATCTGGGTGACCTGTCACCCTCTCCAGAACACACGGACACACTGTCACCATGAGTGACGTGTTACCGTCTCCCGAACTCACAGACACACTCTCACCCTCTCCCAAACTGACGGACACACTCTCAATCCATCTGAGTCACCTGTCAACGTTTCCCAAACTCTCAGATACACGCTGACCTGGTCTGAGTTACCTGTCACCCTCTCCCGAACTCACGGACACACTCTCACCCCGTCTGAGTGACCTGTCACCCTCTCCTGAAGTCACGGATACAGTCTCACCCGGTCTGAGTGACCTGTCACCCTCTCCCGAACTCACGGACACAGTCTCACCTTGAATAACCTGTAACCCTCTCCCAAACTCACAGACACACTCTAACCCTGAGTGACCTATCACCCTCTCACGAACTCACAGACACACTCTCACCCCCTGTGAGTGACGTGTCACCCTCTCGCGATCTCATGGACACACTCCCACCCTGAGTGACCTGTTACTGTATCTCAAACTTACAGACACACTCCCACCCTGAGTGACCTGTCACCCTCTCCCGAACTCACGGACACACTCTCACCCTGTCTGACTGACCTGTCACCATCTTCCAAGCTCAAGGATACAGTCTCACCCCATCCGGGTGACCTGTCACCCACTCCTGAACTCACGGACATACTCTCACACCGTCTGAGTGACCTGTCACCCTCTCTCGAACACACGGACACACTGTCACTCTGAGTGACGTGTCACCCACTCCCGAACTCACGGACAAACTCTCACGCTCTCCCAACTGACGGACACACTCTCATCCCGTCTGAGTGACCTGTCAATGTTTCCCAAACTCTCAGACACACTCTCATCTGGTCTGAGTGACCTGTCACCCTCTCCCGAACTCACGGACACACGCTCACCTCGTCTGAGTGACCTGTAACCCTCTCCCGAACCCACAGACACACTCTCACCATGAGTGACATGTCACCCTCTCACGAACTCACAGACACACTCTCACCCGAACTCACGGACACACTCCCACACTGAGTGACCTGTTACTGTATCTCAAACTTACAGACTCACTCCCACCCTGAGTGACCTGTCACCCTCTCCTAAACTCACAGTCACCCTCTCCTGAACTCACGGACACACTCTGATCCCGTCTGAGACACCTGTCACCCTCTCCCGAACTCACGGAAATACTCTCATCCGGAGTGACCTGTCACCCTCTCCCGAACGCACGGATACACTCTGACCCTGAGTGACCTGTCACCCTCTCTCGAAATCACGGACACACTCTCAACCTCTCCCAAACTAACGGACAAACTCTCATCACGTCTGAGTGACCTGTCACCCTCTCCCGAACTGACCGAAATACTCTCACCCGGAGTGACCTGTCACCCTCTCCCGAACGCACGGATACACTCTGACCCTGAGTGACATGTCAACCTCTCCCGAAATCATGGACAAACTCTCAACCTCTCCCAAACTAACGGACAGACTCTCATGTCGTCTGAGTGACCTGTCACCCTCTCCCGAACTCACGGAAATACTCTCACCCGGACTGACCTCTCACCCTCTCTCGAACGCACGGATACACTCTGACCTTGAGTGACCTGTCACCCTCTCCCGAACTCACGGACACACTCTCAAACTCTCCCAAACTAACGGACATACTCTCATCCCGTCTGAGTGACCAGACACCCTCTCCCGAACTCACGGACACACTATCACCCTCTCCCAAACTAACGGACACACTCTCATCCTGTCTGAGTGAACTGTCAACATTTCCCAAACTCTCAGACACACTCTCACCTGGGCTGAGTGACCTGTTCAGCCTCTCCCGAACTCACGGAAATACTCTCACCCGGAGTGACCTGTCACCCACTCCCGAGCTCACGGACACACTTAGACCCCGCCTGAGTGACCTGACACCCTCTCCCGAACTCACGGACACACTCTCACCCCGTCTGAGTGACCTGTCACCCTCTCCCGAACTCACGGACACACTCTCACCCTGTCTGATTAACCTGTCACCCTCTCCCGAACGCACGGATACACTCTGACCCTGAGTGACCTGTCACCCTCTCCCGAACTCACGGACACACTCTCACCCTGTTTGAGAGACCTGTCACCATCTTCCAATCTCAAAGACACAGTCTCACCCCATCTGGGTGACCTGTCACCCTCTCCAGAACACACGGACACACTGTCACCATGAGTGACGTGTTACCGTCTCCCGAACTCACAGACACACTCTCACCCTCTCCCAAACTGACGGACACACTCTCAATCCATCTGAGTCACCTGTCAACGTTTCCCAAACTCTCAGATACACGCTGACCTGGTCTGAGTTACCTGTCACCCTCTCCCGAACTCACGGACACACTCTCACCCCGTCTGAGTGACCTGTCACCCTCTCCTGAAGTCACGGATACAGTCTCACCCGGTCTGAGTGACCTGTCACCCTCTCCCGAACTCACGGACACAGTCTCACCTTGAATAACCTGTAACCCTCTCCCAAACTCACAGACACACTCTAACCCTGAGTGACCTATCACCCTCTCACGAACTCACAGACACACTCTCACCCCCTGTGAGTGACGTGTCACCCTCTCGCGATCTCATGGACACACTCCCACCCTGAGTGACCTGTTACTGTATCTCAAACTTACAGACACACTCCCACCCTGAGTGACCTGTCACCCTCTCCCGAACTCACGGACACACTCTCACCCTGTCTGACTGACCTGTCACCATCTTCCAAGCTCAAGGATACAGTCTCACCCCATCCGGGTGACCTGTCACCCACTCCTGAACTCACGGACATACTCTCACACCGTCTGAGTGACCTGTCACCCTCTCTCGAACACACGGA
Source organism: Mobula birostris (assembly GCF_030028105.1). Taxonomy (NCBI): domain Eukaryota; kingdom Metazoa; phylum Chordata; class Chondrichthyes; order Myliobatiformes; family Myliobatidae; genus Mobula; species Mobula birostris. The sequence goes on from NC_092388.1 coordinate 62,004,502, forward strand.
CACACTGTCACTCTGAGTGACGTGTCACCCACTCCCGAACTCACGGACAAACTCTCACGCTCTCCCAACTGACGGACACACTCTCATCCCGTCTGAGTGACCTGTCAATGTTTCCCAAACTCTCAGACACACTCTCATCTGGTCTGAGTGACCTGTCACCCTCTCCCGAACTCACGGACACACGCTCACCTCGTCTGAGTGACCTGTAACCCTCTCCCGAACCCACAGACACACTCTGACCATGAGTGACATGTCACCCTCTCACGAACTCACAGACACACTCTCACCCGAACTCACGGACACACTCCCACACTGAGTGACCTGTTACTGTATCTCAAACTTACAGACTCACTCCCACCCTGAGTGACCTGTCACCCTCTCCTAAACTCACAGTCACCCTCTCCTGAACTCACGGACACACTCTGATCCCGTCTGAGACACCTGTCACCCTCTCCCGAACTCACGGAAATACTCTCATCCGGAGTGACCTGTCACCCTCTCCCGAACGCACGGATACACTCTGACCCTGAGTGACCTGTCACCCTCTCTCGAAATCACGGACACACTCTCAACCTCTCCCAAACTAACGGACAAACTCTCATCACGTCTGAGTGACCTGTCACCCTCTCCCGAACTGACCGAAATACTCTCACCCGGAGTGACCTGTCACCCTCTCCCGAACGCACGGATACACTCTGACCCTGAGTGACATGTCACCCTCTCCCGAAATCATGGACACACTCTCAACCTCTCCCAAACTAACGGACAGACTCTCATGTCGTCTGAGTGACCTGTCACCCTCTCCCGAACTCACGGACACACTCTCACCCGGACTGACCTCTCACCCTCTCCCGAACGCACGGATACACTCTGACCTTGAGTGACCTGTCACCCTCTCCCGAATTCACGGACACACTCTCAAACTCTCCCAAACTAACGGACAGACTCTCATCCCGTCTGAGTGAACTGTCAACGTTTCCCAAACTCTCAGACACACTCTCACCTGTTCTGAGTGACCTGTCACCCTCTCCCGAACTCATGCACAGACTCTCACCCGGAGTGACCTGTCACCGTCTCCCGAACTCTCGGACACACTCTCAACCCATCTGATGACCTGTCACCCTCTCCCGAACTCATGGACATACTTACACCCCGTCTGAGTGACCAGCCACACTCTCACGAACTCACGGACACACTCTCACCCCGTCTGAGTGACCTGTCACCCTCTCCGGAACTCACAGAAACACTCTCACCCTGTCTGAGAGACCTGTCACCATCTTCCAATCTCAAAGACACAGTCTCACCCCATCTGGGTGACCTGTCACCCTCTCCCGAACACACGGGCACACTGTCACTATGAGGGACGTGTTACCGTCTCCCGAACTCACGGACACACTCTCACCCTCTCCCAAACTGACGGACACACTCTCAATCCATCTGAGTCACCTGTCAACGTTTCCCAAACTCTCAGATACACGCTGACCTGGTCTGAGTTACCTATCACCCTCTCCCGAACTCACGGACACACTCTCACCCCGTCTGAGTGACCTGTCACCCTCTCCTGAAGTACGGACACAGTCTTACCCGGTCTGAGTGACCTGTCACCCTCTCACGAACTCACAGACACACTCTCACCCCCTGTGAGTGACGTGTCACCCTCTCGAGAACTCACGGACACACTCCCACCCTGAGTGACCTGTTACTGTATCTCAAACTTACAGACACACTCCCACCCTGAGTGACCTGTCACCCTCTCCCGAACTCACGGACACACTCTCATCCCGTCTGAGTGACCTGTCACCCTCTCCCGAACTCACGGATCCACTCTGACGCTGAGTGACCTGTCACCCTCTCCTGAACTCACGGACACACTCTCAACCTCTCCCAAACTAACGGACAGACTCTCATCCCGTCTGAGTTGAACTGTCAACATTTCCCAAACTCACAGACACACTCTCACCTGTTCTGAGTGACCTGTCACCCTCTCCCGAACTTACGGACACACACTCACCTCGTCCGAGTGATCTGTCACCCACTCCCGAGCTCAGGGACACACTCAGACCCCGTCTGAGTGACCTGACACCCTCTCCCGAACTCACGGACACACTTACACCCCGTCTGAGTGACCTGACACCCTCTCCCGAACTCACGGACATAAACTCACCTCGTCTGAGTGACCTGTCACCCACTCCCGAGCTCACGGACACACTTACACCCCGTCTGAGTGACCTGACACCCTCTCCCGAACTCACGGACACACCCTCACTCCGTCTGAGTGACCTGTCACCCTCTCCCGAAGTCACGGACACAGTCTCACACTGTCTGAGTGACCTGTCACTCTCTCCCGAACTCACGGACACACTCTCACCCTGTCTCAGTGACCTGTCACCCTCTCCCGAACTCACGGACACACTCTGACCCTGAGTGACCTGTCACCCTCTCCCGAACTCACGGACACACTCTCACCCTCTCCCAAACTAACGGACACACTCTCATCCTGTCTGAGTGAACTGTCAACATTTCCCAAACTCTCAGACACACTCTCACCTGGGCTGAGTGACCTGTCACCCTCTCCCGAACTCACGGTCACACTCTCATCCTGTCTGAGTGAACTGTCAACATTTCCCAAACTGTCAGACACACTCTCACCCTCTCTGAATGACCTGTCACCCTCTCCCGAACTCACAGACACACTCTCACCCTTTCTGAGTGACCTGTCACCATCTTACGAGATGAAAGACACAGTCTCATCCCATCCGAGTGACCTGTCACCCTCTCCCGAACTCACGGACACACTCTCACCGTCTCCCGAACTCACGGTCACACTCTCATCCTGTCTGAGTGAACTGTCAACATTTCCCAAATTCTCAGACACACTCTCATCCTCTCTGAATGACCTGTCACCCTCTCCCGAACTCACAAACACACTCTCACCCTGTCTGAGTGACCTGTCACCATCTTACGAGATGAAAGACACAGTCTCATCCCATCCGGGTGACCTGTCAGCCTCTCCCGAACTCACGGACATACTCTCACACCGTCTGAGTGACCTGCCACAGTGTCCCGAACTCACGGACATACTCTCACACCGTCTGAGTGACCTGTCACCCTCTCCCGAACTCACGGACATACTCTCACACCGTCTGAGTGACCTGTCACCCTCTCCCGAACTCACAGACACACTCTCACCCCGTCTGAGTGACCTGTCACTCTCTCCCGAACTCACGGACACACTCTCACCCTGTCTGAGAGACCTGTCACCATCTTCCAATCTCAAAGACACAGTCTCACCCCATCTGGGTGACCTGTCACCCTCTCCCGAACACACGGGCACACTGTCACTATGAGTGACGTGTTACCGTCTCCCGAACTCACGGACACACTCTCACCCTCTCCCAAACTGACGGACAGACTCTCATCCCGTCTGAGTGACCTGTCAACGTTTCCCAAACTCTCAGACACACGCTGACCTGGTCTGAGTTACCTGTCACCCTCTCCCGATCTCACGGACAAACGCTCACCTCGTCTGAGTAACCTGTCACCCTCTCCCGAACTCACGGACACACTCTCACCCCGTCTGAGTGACCTGTCACCCTCACCCGAAGTCACGGACACAGTCTCACCCAGTCTGAGTGACCTGTCACCCTCTCCCGAACTCACGGACACACTCTAACCCTGAGTGACCTTTCACCCTCTCACGAACTCACAGACACACTCTCACCCCCTGTGAGTGACGTGTCACCCTTTCGCGAACTCACGGACACACTCCCACCCTGAGTGACCTGTTACTGTATCTCAAACTTACAGACACACTCCCACCCTGAGTGACCTGTCACCCTCTCCCGAACTCACGGACACACTCTCATCCCGTCTGAGTGACCTGTCACCCTCTCCCGAACTCACGGACACACACTCACCTCATCTGAGTGACCTGTCACCCACTCCCGAGCTCAGGGACACACTTACACCCCGTCTGAGTGACCTGACACCCTCTCCCGAACTCACGGACACACTCTCACCGTCTCCCGAACTCACGGTCACACTCTCATCCTGTCTGAGTGAACTGTCAACATTTCCCAAACTCTCAGACACACTCTCACCCTCTCTGAATGACCTGTCACCCTCTCCCGAACTCACAGACACACTCTCACCCTGTCTGAGTGACCTGTCACCATCTTACGAGATGAAAGACACAGTCTCATCCCATCCGAGTGACCTGTCACCCTCTCCCGAACTCACGGACACACTCTCACCCTCTCCCAAACTCACGGACACACTCTCATCCTGTCTGAGTGAACTGTCAACATTTCCCAAACTCTCAGACACACTCTCATCCTCTCTGAATGACCTGTCACCCTCTCCCGAACTCACAAACACACTCTCACCCTGTCTGAGTGACCTGTCACCATCTTACGAGATGAAAGACACAGTCTCATCCCATCCGGGTGACCTGTCACCCTCTCCCGAACTCACGGACATACTCTCACACCGTCTGAGTGACCTGCCACAGTGTCCTGAACTCACGGACATACTCTCACACCGTCTGAGTGACCTGTCACCCTCTCCCGAAGTCACGGACACAGTCTCACACTGTCTGAGTGACCTGTCACTCTCTCCCGAACTCACGGACACACTCTCACCCTGTCTCAGTGACCTGTCACCCTCTCCCGAACTCACGGACACACTCTGACCCTGAGTGACCTGTCACCCTCTCCCGAACTCACGGACACACTCTCACCCTCTCCCAAACTAACGGACACACTCTCATCCTGTCTGAGTGAACTGTCAACATTTCCCAAACTCTCAGACACACTCTCACCTGGGCTGAGTGACCTGTCACCCTCTCCCGAACTCACGGTCACACTCTCATCCTGTCTGAGTGAACTGTCAACATTTCCCAAACTGTCAGACACACTCTCACCCTCTCTGAATGACCTGTCACCCTCTCCCGAACTCACAGACACACTCTCACCCTTTCTGAGTGACCTGTCACCATCTTACGAGATGAAAGACACAGTCTCATCCCATCCGAGTGACCTGTCACCCTCTCCCGAACTCACGGACACACTCTCACCGTCTCCCGAACTCACGGTCACACTCTCATCCTGTCTGAGTGAACTGTCAACATTTCCCAAATTCTCAGACACACTCTCATCCTCTCTGAATGACCTGTCACCCTCTCCCGAACTCACAAACACACTCTCACCCTGTCTGAGTGACCTGTCACCATCTTACGAGATGAAAGACACAGTCTCATCCCATCCGGGTGACCTGTCAGCCTCTCCCGAACTCACGGACATACTCTCACACCGTCTGAGTGACCTGCCACAGTGTCCCGAACTCACGGACATACTCTCACACCGTCTGAGTGACCTGTCACCCTCTCCCGAACTCACGGACATACTCTCACACCGTCTGAGTGACCTGTCACCCTCTCCCGAACTCACAGACACACTCTCACCCCGTCTGAGTGACCTGTCACTCTCTCCCGAACTCACGGACACACTCTCACCCTGTCTGAGAGACCTGTCACCATCTTCCAATCTCAAAGACACAGTCTCACCCCATCTGGGTGACCTGTCACCCTCTCCCGAACACACGGGCACACTGTCACTATGAGTGACGTGTTACCGTCTCCCGAACTCACGGACACACTCTCACCCTCTCCCAAACTGACGGACAGACTCTCATCCCGTCTGAGTGACCTGTCAACGTTTCCCAAACTCTCAGACACACGCTGACCTGGTCTGAGTTACCTGTCACCCTCTCCCGATCTCACGGACAAACGCTCACCTCGTCTGAGTAACCTGTCACCCTCTCCCGAACTCACGGACACACTCTCACCCCGTCTGAGTGACCTGTCACCCTCACCCGAAGTCACGGACACAGTCTCACCCAGTCTGAGTGACCTGTCACCCTCTCCCGAACTCACGGACACACTCTAACCCTGAGTGACCTTTCACCCTCTCACGAACTCACAGACACACTCTCACCCCCTGTGAGTGACGTGTCACCCTTTCGCGAACTCACGGACACACTCCCACCCTGAGTGACCTGTTACTGTATCTCAAACTTACAGACACACTCCCACCCTGAGTGACCTGTCACCCTCTCCCGAACTCACGGACACACTCTCATCCCGTCTGAGTGACCTGTCACCCTCTCCCGAACTCACGGACACACACTCACCTCATCTGAGTGACCTGTCACCCACTCCCGAGCTCAGGGACACACTTACACCCCGTCTGAGTGACCTGACACCCTCTCCCGAACTCACGGACACACTCTCACCGTCTCCCGAACTCACGGTCACACTCTCATCCTGTCTGAGTGAACTGTCAACATTTCCCAAACTCTCAGACACACTCTCACCCTCTCTGAATGACCTGTCACCCTCTCCCGAACTCACAGACACACTCTCACCCTGTCTGAGTGACCTGTCACCATCTTACGAGATGAAAGACACAGTCTCATCCCATCCGAGTGACCTGTCACCCTCTCCCGAACTCACGGACACACTCTCACCCTCTCCCAAACTCACGGACACACTCTCATCCTGTCTGAGTGAACTGTCAACATTTCCCAAACTCTCAGACACACTCTCATCCTCTCTGAATGACCTGTCACCCTCTCCCGAACTCACAAACACACTCTCACCCTGTCTGAGTGACCTGTCACCATCTTACGAGATGAAAGACACAGTCTCATCCCATCCGGGTGACCTGTCACCCTCTCCCGAACTCACGGACATACTCTCACACCGTCTGAGTGACCTGCCACAGTGTCCTGAACTCACGGACATACTCTCACACCGTCTGAGTGACCTGTCACCCTCTCCCGAACTCACGGACATACTCTCACACCGTCTGAGTGACCTGTCACCCTCTCCCGAACTCACAGACACACTCTCACCCCGTCTGAGTGACCTGTCACCCTCTCCCGAACTCACGGACACACTCTCACCCTGTCTGAGAGACCTGTCACCATCTTCCAATCTCAAAGACACAGTCTCACCCCATCTGGGCGACCTGTCACCCTCTCCCGAACACACGGGCACACTGTCACTATGAGTGACGTGTTATCGTCTCCCGAACTCACGGACACACTCTCACCCTCTCCCAAACTGACGGACACACTCTCAATCCATCTGAGTCACCTGTCAACGTTTCCCAAACTCTCAGACACACGCTGAGCTGGTCTGAGTTACCTGTCACCCTCTCCCGATCTCACGGACAAACGCTCACCTCGTCTGAGTAAACTGTCACCCTCTCCCGAACTCACGGACACACTCTCACCCCGTCTGAGTGATGTCACCCTCTCCCGAAGTCACGGACACAGTCTCACCCAGTCTGAGTGACCTGTCACCCTCTCCCGAACTCACGGACACACTCTAACCCTGAGTGACCTGTCACCCTCTCACGAACTCACAGACACACTCTCACCCCCTGTGAGTGACGTGTCACCCTCTCGCGAACTCACGGACACACTCCCACCCTGAGTGACCTGTTACTGTATCTCAAACTTACAGACACACTTCCACCCTGAGTGACCTGTCACCCTCTCCCGAACTCACGGACACACTCTCATCCCGTCTGAGTGACCTGTCACCCTCTCCCAAACTCACGGAAATACTCTCACCCGGAGTGACCTGTCACCCTCTCCCGAACGCACGGATACACTCTGACCCTGAGTGACCTGTCACCCTCCCCCGAACTCACGGACACACTCTCAACCTCTCCCAAACTAACGGACAGACTCTCATCCCGTCTGAGTGACCTGTCACCCTCTCCCGAATTCACGGACACACACTCACCTCGTCTGAATGACCTGTCACCCACTCCCAAGCTCAGGGACACACTTACCCGAACTCACGGACATACTGTCACTATGAGTGACGTGTTACCGCCTCCCAAACTCACGGACACACTCTCACCCTCTCCCAAACTGATGGACACACTCTCAATCCATCTGAGTCACCTGTCAACGTTTCCTAAACTCTCAGACACACGCTGACCTGGTCTGAGTTACCTGTCACACTCTCCCAAACTCACGGGCACACTCTCACCCCGTCTGAGAGACCTGTCACCCTCTCCCGAACTCACGGAAATACTCTCACCCGGAGTGACCTGTCACCCTCTCCCGAACGCACGGATACACTCTGACCCTGAGTGACCTGTCACCCTCTCTCGACATCACGGACACACCCTCAACCTCTCCCAAACTAACGGACAGACTCTCATCTCGTCTGAGTGACCTGTCACCCTCTCCCGAACTCACGGAAATACTCTCACCCGGAGTGACCTGTCACTCTCTCCCGAACGCACGGGTACACTCGGACCCTGAGTGACCTGTCACCCTCTCCCGAACTCACGGACAGACTCTCAACCTCTCCCAAACTAAAGGACAGACTCTCATCCCGTCTGAGTGAACTGTCAACATTTCCCGAGCTCAGGGACACACTTACACCCTCACCTGTTCTGAGTGACCTGTCAGCCTCTCCCGAGCTCAGGGACACACCTACACCCCGTCTGAGTGACCTGACACCCTCTCCCGAACTCATGGACACACATACACCCCGTCTGAGTGACCTAACACCCTCTCCCGAACTCACGGACACACTTTCACCCTGTCTGAGTAACCTGTCACCCTCTCCCGAACTCACGGACACACTCTGACCCTGAGTGACCTGTCACACTCTCCCGAACTCACGGACACACTCTCACCCTCTCCCAAACTAACGGACACACTCTCATCCTGTCTGAGTGAACTGTCAACATTTCCCAAACTCTCAGACACACTCTCACCTGGGCTGAGTGACCTGTCACCCTCTCCCGAACTCACGGACACACTCTCACCCCGTCTGAGTGACCTGTCACCCTCTCCCGAACTCACGGACACACTCTCACCCTGTTTGGGAGACCTGTCACCATCTTCCAATTTCAAAGACACAGTCTCACCCCATCTGGGTGACCTGTCACCCTCTCCCGAACTCACGGACACACTCTCACCCTCTCCCAAACTGACGGACACACTCTCAATCCATCTGAGTGATCTGTCAACGTTTCCCAAACTCTGAGAAACACGCTGACCTGGTCTGAGTTACCTGTCACCCTCTCCTGAAGTCACGGACACAGTCTCACCCGGTCTGAATGACCTGTCACCCTCTCCCGAACTCACGGACACACTCTCACCTTGAATAACCTGTAACCCTCTCCCGAACTCACAGACACACTCTAACCGAGTGACCTGTCACCCTCTCACGAACTCACAGACACACTCTCACCCCCTGTGACTGACGTGTCACCCTTCTCGCGAACTCATGGACACACTCCCACCCTGAGTGACCTGTTACTGTATCTCAAACTTACAGACACACTCCCACCCTGAGTGACCTGTCACCCTCTCCCGAACTCACGGACACACTCTCACCCTATCTGAGTGACCTGTCACCATCTTCCGAGCTCAAGGACACAGTCTCACACCATCCGGGTGACCTGTCACCCACTCCTGAACTCACGGACATAATCTCACACCGTCTGAGTGACCTGTCACCCTCTCCCGAACTCACGGACACACTCTCACCCCGTCTGAGTGACCTGTCACCCTCTCCCGAAGTCACGGACACAGTCTCACCCAGTCTGAGTGACCTGTCACCCTCTCCCGAACTCACGGACACACTCTAACCCTGAGTGACCTGTCACCCTCTCACGTACTCACAGACACACTCTCACCCCCTGTGAGTGACGTGTCACCCTTTCGCGAACTCACGGACACACTCCCACCCTGAGTGACCTGTTACTGTATCTTAAACTTACAGACATACTCCCACCCTGAGTGACCTGTCACCCTCTCCCAAACTCACGGACACACTCTCATCCCGTCTGAGTGACCTGTCACCCTCTCCCGAACTCACGGACACACACTCACCTTGTCTGAGTGACCTGTCACCCACTCCCGAACTCACGGACACACACTCACCCCGTCTGAGTGACCTGTCACCCAATCCCGAGCTCAGGGATACACTTACACCCCGTCTGAGTGACCTGACACCCTCGCCCGAACTCACGGACACACTCTCACCCTGTCTCAGTGACCTGTCACCCTCTCCCGAACTCACGGACACACTCTGACCCTGAGTGACCTGTCACCCTCTCCCGAACTCACGGACACACTCTCACCCTCTCCCAAACTAACGGACACACTCTCATCCTGTCTGAGTGAACTGTCAACATTTCCCAAACTCTCAGACACACTCTCACCTGGGCTGAGTGACCTGTCACCCTCTCCCGAACTCACGGTCACACTCTCATCCTGTCTGAGTGAACTGTCAACATTTCCCAAACTGTCAGACACACTCTCACCCTCTCTGAATGACCTGTCACCCTCTCCCGAACTCACAGACACACTCTCACCCTTTCTGAGTGACCTGTCACCATCTTACGAGATGAAAGACACAGTCTCATCCCATCCGAGTGACCTGTCACCCTCTCCCGAACTCACGGACACACTCTCACCGTCTCCCGAACTCACGGTCACACTCTCATCCTGTCTGAGTGAACTGTCAACATTTCCCAAATTCTCAGACACACTCTCATCCTCTCTGAATGACCTGTCACCCTCTCCCGAACTCACAAACACACTCTCACCCTGTCTGAGTGACCTGTCACCATCTTACGAGATGAAAGACACAGTCTCATCCCATCCGGGTGACCTGTCAGCCTCTCCCGAACTCACGGACATACTCTCACACCGTCTGAGTGACCTGCCACAGTGTCCCGAACTCACGGACATACTCTCACACCGTCTGAGTGACCTGTCACCCTCTCCCGAACTCACGGACATACTCTCACACCGTCTGAGTGACCTGTCACCCTCTCCCGAACTCACAGACACACTCTCACCCCGTCTGAGTGACCTGTCACTCTCTCCCGAACTCACGGACACACTCTCACCCTGTCTGAGAGACCTGTCACCATCTTCCAATCTCAAAGACACAGTCTCACCCCATCTGGGTGACCTGTCACCCTCTCCCGAACACACGGGCACACTGTCACTATGAGTGACGTGTTACCGTCTCCCGAACTCACGGACACACTCTCACCCTCTCCCAAACTGACGGACAGACTCTCATCCCGTCTGAGTGACCTGTCAACGTTTCCCAAACTCTCAGACACACGCTGACCTGGTCTGAGTTACCTGTCACCCTCTCCCGATCTCACGGACAAACGCTCACCTCGTCTGAGTAACCTGTCACCCTCTCCCGAACTCACGGACACACTCTCACCCCGTCTGAGTGACCTGTCACCCTCACCCGAAGTCACGGACACAGTCTCACCCAGTCTGAGTGACCTGTCACCCTCTCCCGAACTCACGGACACACTCTAACCCTGAGTGACCTTTCACCCTCTCACGAACTCACAGACACACTCTCACCCCCTGTGAGTGACGTGTCACCCTTTCGCGAACTCACGGACACACTCCCACCCTGAGTGACCTGTTACTGTATCTCAAACTTACAGACACACTCCCACCCTGAGTGACCTGTCACCCTCTCCCGAACTCACGGACACACTCTCATCCCGTCTGAGTGACCTGTCACCCTCTCCCGAACTCACGGACACACACTCACCTCATCTGAGTGACCTGTCACCCACTCCCGAGCTCAGGGACACACTTACACCCCGTCTGAGTGACCTGACACCCTCTCCCGAACTCACGGACACACTCTCACCGTCTCCCGAACTCACGGTCACACTCTCATCCTGTCTGAGTGAACTGTCAACATTTCCCAAACTCTCAGACACACTCTCACCCTCTCTGAATGACCTGTCACCCTCTCCCGAACTCACAGACACACTCTCACCCTGTCTGAGTGACCTGTCACCATCTTACGAGATGAAAGACACAGTCTCATCCCATCCGAGTGACCTGTCACCCTCTCCCGAACTCACGGACACACTCTCACCCTCTCCCAAACTCACGGACACACTCTCATCCTGTCTGAGTGAACTGTCAACATTTCCCAAACTCTCAGACACACTCTCATCCTCTCTGAATGACCTGTCACCCTCTCCCGAACTCACAAACACACTCTCACCCTGTCTGAGTGACCTGTCACCATCTTACGAGATGAAAGACACAGTCTCATCCCATCCGGGTGACCTGTCACCCTCTCCCGAACTCACGGACATACTCTCACACCGTCTGAGTGACCTGCCACAGTGTCCTGAACTCACGGACATACTCTCACACCGTCTGAGTGACCTGTCACCCTCTCCCGAACTCACGGACATACTCTCACACCGTCTGAGTGACCTGTCACCCTCTCCCGAACTCACAGACACACTCTCACCCCGTCTGAGTGACCTGTCACCCTCTCCCGAACTCACGGACACACTCTCACCCTGTCTGAGAGACCTGTCACCATCTTCCAATCTCAAAGACACAGTCTCACCCCATCTGGGCGACCTGTCACCCTCTCCCGAACACACGGGCACACTGTCACTATGAGTGACGTGTTATCGTCTCCCGAACTCACGGACACACTCTCACCCTCTCCCAAACTGACGGACACACTCTCAATCCATCTGAGTCACCTGTCAACGTTTCCCAAACTCTCAGACACACGCTGAGCTGGTCTGAGTTACCTGTCACCCTCTCCCGATCTCACGGACAAACGCTCACCTCGTCTGAGTAAACTGTCACCCTCTCCCGAACTCACGGACACACTCTCACCCCGTCTGAGTGATGTCACCCTCTCCCGAAGTCACGGACACAGTCTCACCCAGTCTGAGTGACCTGTCACCCTCTCCCGAACTCACGGACACACTCTAACCCTGAGTGACCTGTCACCCTCTCACGAACTCACAGACACACTCTCACCCCCTGTGAGTGACGTGTCACCCTCTCGCGAACTCACGGACACACTCCCACCCTGAGTGACCTGTTACTGTATCTCAAACTTACAGACACACTTCCACCCTGAGTGACCTGTCACCCTCTCCCGAACTCACGGACACACTCTCATCCCGTCTGAGTGACCTGTCACCCTCTCCCAAACTCACGGAAATACTCTCACCCGGAGTGACCTGTCACCCTCTCCCGAACGCACGGATACACTCTGACCCTGAGTGACCTGTCACCCTCCCCCGAACTCACGGACACACTCTCAACCTCTCCCAAACTAACGGACAGACTCTCATCCCGTCTGAGTGACCTGTCACCCTCTCCCGAATTCACGGACACACACTCACCTCGTCTGAATGACCTGTCACCCACTCCCAAGCTCAGGGACACACTTACCCGAACTCACGGACATACTGTCACTATGAGTGACGTGTTACCGCCTCCCAAACTCACGGACACACTCTCACCCTCTCCCAAACTGATGGACACACTCTCAATCCATCTGAGTCACCTGTCAACGTTTCCTAAACTCTCAGACACACGCTGACCTGGTCTGAGTTACCTGTCACACTCTCCCAAACTCACGGGCACACTCTCACCCCGTCTGAGAGACCTGTCACCCTCTCCCGAACTCACGGAAATACTCTCACCCGGAGTGACCTGTCACCCTCTCCCGAACGCACGGATACACTCTGACCCTGAGTGACCTGTCACCCTCTCTCGACATCACGGACACACCCTCAACCTCTCCCAAACTAACGGACAGACTCTCATCTCGTCTGAGTGACCTGTCACCCTCTCCCGAACTCACGGAAATACTCTCACCCGGAGTGACCTGTCACTCTCTCCCGAACGCACGGGTACACTCGGACCCTGAGTGACCTGTCACCCTCTCCCGAACTCACGGACAGACTCTCAACCTCTCCCAAACTAAAGGACAGACTCTCATCCCGTCTGAGTGAACTGTCAACATTTCCCGAGCTCAGGGACACACTTACACCCTCACCTGTTCTGAGTGACCTGTCAGCCTCTCCCGAGCTCAGGGACACACCTACACCCCGTCTGAGTGACCTGACACCCTCTCCCGAACTCATGGACACACATACACCCCGTCTGAGTGACCTAACACCCTCTCCCGAACTCACGGACACACTTTCACCCTGTCTGAGTAACCTGTCACCCTCTCCCGAACTCACGGACACACTCTGACCCTGAGTGACCTGTCACACTCTCCCGAACTCACGGACACACTCTCACCCTCTCCCAAACTAACGGACACACTCTCATCCTGTCTGAGTGAACTGTCAACATTTCCCAAACTCTCAGACACACTCTCACCTGGGCTGAGTGACCTGTCACCCTCTCCCGAACTCACGGACACACTCTCACCCCGTCTGAGTGACCTGTCACCCTCTCCCGAACTCACGGACACACTCTCACCCTGTTTGGGAGACCTGTCACCATCTTCCAATTTCAAAGACACAGTCTCACCCCATCTGGGTGACCTGTCACCCTCTCCCGAACTCACGGACACACTCTCACCCTCTCCCAAACTGACGGACACACTCTCAATCCATCTGAGTGATCTGTCAACGTTTCCCAAACTCTGAGAAACACGCTGACCTGGTCTGAGTTACCTGTCACCCTCTCCTGAAGTCACGGACACAGTCTCACCCGGTCTGAATGACCTGTCACCCTCTCCCGAACTCACGGACACACTCTCACCTTGAATAACCTGTAACCCTCTCCCGAACTCACAGACACACTCTAACCGAGTGACCTGTCACCCTCTCACGAACTCACAGACACACTCTCACCCCCTGTGACTGACGTGTCACCCTTCTCGCGAACTCATGGACACACTCCCACCCTGAGTGACCTGTTACTGTATCTCAAACTTACAGACACACTCCCACCCTGAGTGACCTGTCACCCTCTCCCGAACTCACGGACACACTCTCACCCTATCTGAGTGACCTGTCACCATCTTCCGAGCTCAAGGACACAGTCTCACACCATCCGGGTGACCTGTCACCCACTCCTGAACTCACGGACATAATCTCACACCGTCTGAGTGACCTGTCACCCTCTCCCGAACTCACGGACACACTCTCACCCCGTCTGAGTGACCTGTCACCCTCTCCCGAAGTCACGGACACAGTCTCACCCAGTCTGAGTGACCTGTCACCCTCTCCCGAACTCACGGACACACTCTAACCCTGAGTGACCTGTCACCCTCTCACGTACTCACAGACACACTCTCACCCCCTGTGAGTGACGTGTCACCCTTTCGCGAACTCACGGACACACTCCCACCCTGAGTGACCTGTTACTGTATCTTAAACTTACAGACATACTCCCACCCTGAGTGACCTGTCACCCTCTCCCAAACTCACGGACACACTCTCATCCCGTCTGAGTGACCTGTCACCCTCTCCCGAACTCACGGACACACACTCACCTTGTCTGAGTGACCTGTCACCCACTCCCGAACTCACGGACACACACTCACCCCGTCTGAGTGACCTGTCACCCAATCCCGAGCTCAGGGATACACTTACACCCCGTCTGAGTGACCTGACACCCTCGCCCGAACTCACGGACACACATTCACTATGAGGGACGTGTTACCGTCTCCCGAACTCACGGACACACTCTCACCCTCTCCCAAACTGACGGACACACTCTCAATCCATCTGAGTCACCTGTCAACGTTTCCTAAACTCTCAGACACACGCTGACCTGGTCTGAGTTACCTGTCACCCTCTCCCAAACTCACGGACACACTCTCACCCCGTCTGAGAGACCTGTCACCCTCTCCCGAACTCACGGACACACTCTAACCCTGAGTGACCTGTCACCCTCTCACGAACTCAAAGACACACTCTCACCCCCTGTGAGTGACGTGTCACCCTTTCGCGAACTCACGGACACACTCCCACCCTGAGTGACCTGTTACTGTATCTCAAACTTACAGACACACTCCCACCCTGAGTGACCTGTCACCCTCTCCCGAACTCACGGACACACTCTCATCCCGTCTGAGTGACCTGTCACCCTCTCCCGAACTCACGGACACACACTCACCTCGTCTGAGTGACCTGTCACCCACTCCCGAGCTCAGGGACACACTTACACCCCATCTGAGTGACCTGACACCCTCGCCCGAACTCACGGACACACTGTCACTATGAGTGACGTGTTACCGTCTCCCGAACTCACGGACACACTCTCACCCTCTCCCAAACTGACGGACACACTCTCAATCCATCTGAGTCACCTGTCAACGTTTCCTAAACTCTCAGACACACGCTGACCTGGTCTGAGATACCTGTCACCCTCTCCCAAACTCACGGACACACTCTCAACCTCTCCCAAACTAACGGACAGACTCTCATCTCGTCTGAGTGACCTGTCACCCTCTCCTGAACTCACGGAAATATTCTCACCCGGAGTGACCTGTCACCCTCTCCCGAACACACGGATACACTCGGACCCTGAGTGACCTGTCACCCTCTCCCGAACTCACGGACAGACTCTCATCCCGTCTGAGTGAACTGTCAACATTTCCCGAGCTCAGGGACACACTTACACCCTCACCTGTTCTGAGTGACCTGTCAGCCTCTCCCGAACTCACAGACACACACTCACCTCGTCTGAGTGACCTGTCACCCACTCCCGAGCTCAGGGACACACCTACACCCCGTCTGAGTGACCTGACACCCTCTCCCGAACTCACGGACACACATACACCCCGTCTGAGTGACCTAACACCCTCTCCCGAACTCACGGAC
This sequence comes from Mobula birostris, assembly GCF_030028105.1. NCBI lineage: Eukaryota > Metazoa > Chordata > Chondrichthyes > Myliobatiformes > Myliobatidae > Mobula > Mobula birostris. Next base: position 62,021,202 of record NC_092388.1, read on the forward strand.
AAACTCTGACCCTGAGTGACCTGTCACACTCTCCCGAACTCACGGACACACTCTCACCCTCTCCCAAACTAACGGACACACTCTCATCCTGTCTGAGTGAACTGTCAACATTTCCCAAACTCTCAGACACACTCTCACCTGGGCTGAGTGACCTGTCACCCTCTCCCGAACTCACGGACACACTCTCACCCCGTCTGAGTGACCTGTCACCCTCTCCCGAACTCACGGACAGACTCTCATCCCGTCTGAGTGACCTGTCACCCTCTCCCGAACTCACGGAAATACTCTCACCCGCAGTGACCTGTCAACCTCTCCGGAACGCACGGATACACTCTGACCCTGAGTGACCTGTCACCCTCTCCCGAAATCACGGACACACACTCAACCTCTCCCAAACTAACGGACATACTCTCATCCCGTCTGAGTGACCTGACACCTTCTCCCGAACTCACGGACACACACTCACCTCGTCTGAGTGACCTGTCACCCACTCCCGAGCTCAGGGACAGACTTACACCCCGTCTGAGTGACCTGACATCCTCTCCCGAACTCACGGACACACTTACACCCCGTCTGAGTGACCTGCCACCCTCTCCCGAACTCACGGACACACACTCACCTCGTCTGAGTGACCTGTCACCCACTCCCGAGCTCACGGACACACTTAGACCCCGTCTGAGTGACCTGACACCCTCTCCCGAACTCACGGACACACTCTCACCCCGTCTGAGTGACCTGATACCCTCTCCCGAACTCACGGACACACTCTCACTCCGTCTGAGTGACCTGTCACTCTCTCCCAAACTCACGGACACACCCTCACCCCGTCTGAGTGACCTGTCACCCTCTCCCAAACTCACGGACACACTCACACCCTGCCTGAGTAACCTGTCACCCTCTCCCGAATTCACGGACACACTCTCACCCCGTCTGAGTGACCTGATACGCTCTCCCGAACTCACGGACACACTCTCACTCCGTCTGAGTGACCTGTCACTCTCTCCCGAACTCACGGACACACCCTCACCCCGTCTGAGTGACCTGTCACCCTCTCCCAAACTCACGGACACACTCACACCCTGCCTGAGTAACCTGTCACCCTCTCCCGAACTCACGGACACACTCTGACCCTGAGTGACCTGTCACCCTCTCCCGAACTGACGGACACAGTCTCACCCTGTCTGAGTGACCTGTCTCCATCTTCCAATCTCAAAGACACAGTCTCACCCCATCTGGGAGACCTGTCACCCTCTCCCGAACACACGGGCACACTGTCACTATGAGTGACGTGTTACCGTCTCCCGAACTCACGGACACACTCTCACCCTCTCCCAAACTAACGGACAGACTCTCATCCCGTCTGAGTGACCTGTCAACGTTTCCCAAACTCTCAGACACACGCTGACCTGGTCTGAGTTACCTGTCACCCTCTCCCGAACTCACGGACAAACGCTCACCTCATCTGAGTAACCTGTCACCCTCTTCCGAAATCACGGACACAGTCTCACCCGGTCTGAGTGACCTGTCACCCTCTCCCGAACTCACGGACACACTCTCACCTTGAATAACCTGTAACCCTCTCCCGAACTCACAGACACACTCTAATCCTGAGTGACCTGTCACCCTCTCACGAACTCACAGACACACTCTCACCCCCTGTGAGTGACGTGTCACCCTCTCGCGAACTCACGGACACACTCCCACCCTGAGTGACCTGTTACTGTATCTCAAACTTACAGACATACTCCCACGCTGAGTGACCTGTCACCCTCTCCCGAACTCACGGACACACTGTCATCCCATCTGAGTGACCTGTCACCCTCTCCCGAACTGACGGAAAAACTCTCACCCGGAGTGACCTGTCACCCTCTCCCGAATGCACGGATACACTCTGACCCTGAGTGACCTGCCACCCTCTCCCGAACTCACGGACACACTCTCAACCTCTCCCAAACTAACGGACAGACTCTCATCCCGTCTGAGTGAACTGTCAACATTTCCAAAACTCTCAGACACACTCTCACCTGTTCTGAGTGACCTGTCACCCTCTCCCGAACTCACGGACACATACTCACCTCGTCTGAGTGACCTGTCACCCACTCCCGAGCTCAGGGACACACTTACATCCCGTCTGAGTGACCTGACACCCTCTCCCGAACTCACGGACAACACTCACCTCGTCTGAGTGACCTGTCACCCACACCCGAACTCACGGACACACTCTCACCCCGTCTGAGTGACCTGTCACCCTCTCCCGAACTCACGGACACACTCTCACCCTGTCTGAGTAACCTGTCACCCTCTCCCGAACTCACGGACAAACTCTGACCCTTAGTGACCTGTCACCCTCTCCCGAACTCACGGACACACTATCACCCTCTCCCAAACTAACGGACACACTCTCATCCTGTCTGAGTGAACAGTCAACATTTCCCAAACTCTCAGACACACTCTCACCTGGGCTGAGTGACCTGCTCACCCTCTCCCGAACTCACGGAAATACTCTCACCCGGAGTGACCTGTCACCCTCTCCCGAACACATGGGCACACTGTCACTATGAGTGACGTGTTACCGTCTCCCGAACTCACGGACACACTCTCACCCTCTCCCAAACTGACGGACACACTCTCATCCCGTCTGAGTGACCTGTCAACGTTTCCCAAACTCTCAGACACACGCTGACCTGGTCTGAGTTACCTGTCACCCTCTCCTGAACTCACGGACAAACGCTCACCTCGTCTGAGTAACCTGTCACCCTCTTCCGAAATCACGGAAACAGTCTCACCCAGTCTGAGTGACCTGTCACCCTCTCCCGAACTCACGGACACACTCTCACCTTGAATAACCTGTAACCCTCTCCCGAACTCACAGACACACTCTAACCCTGAGTGACCTGTCACCCTCTCACGAACTCACAGACACACTCTCACCCCCTGTGAGTGACGTGTCACCCTCTCGCGAACTCACGGACACACTGTCATCCCATCTGAGTGACCTGTCACCCTCTCCCGAACTCACGGAAAAACTCTCACCCGGAGTGACCTGTCACCCTCTCCCGAATGCACAGATACACTCTGACCCTGAGTGACCTGCCACCTTCTCCCGAACTCACGGACACACTGTCATCCCATCTGAGTGACCTGTCACCCTCTCCCGAACTGACGGAAAAACTCTCACCCGGAGTGACCTGTCACCCTCTCCCGAATGCACGGATACACTCTGACCCTGAGTGACCTGCCACCCTCTCCTGAACTCACGGACACACTCTCAACCTCTCCCAAACTAACGGACAGACTCTCATCCCGTCTCAGTGAACTGTCAACATTTCCAAAACTCTCAGACACACTCTCACCTGTTCTGAGTGACCTGTCACCCTCTCCCGAACTCACGGACACATACTCACCTCGTCTGAGTGACCTGTCACCCACTCCCGAGCTCAGGGACACACTTACATCCCGTCTGAGTGACCTGACACCCTCTCCCGAACTCACGGACAACACTCACCTCGTCTGAGTGACCTGTCACCCACACCCGAACTCACGGACACACTCTCACCCCGTCTGAGTGACCTGTCACCCTCTCCCGAACTCACGGACACACTCTCACCCTGTCTGAGTAACCTGTCACCCTCTCCCGAACTCACGGACAAACTCTGACCCTTAGTGACCTGTCACCCTCTCCCGAACTCACGGACACACTATCACCCTCTCCCAAACTAACGGACACACTCTCATCCTGTCTGAGTGAACAGTCAACATTTCCCAAACTCTCAGACACACTCTCACCTGGGCTGAGTGACCTGCTCACCCTCTCCCGAACTCACGGAAATACTCTCACCCGGAGTGACCTGTCACCCTCTCCCGAACACATGGGCACACTGTCACTATGAGTGACGTGTTACCGTCTCCCGAACTCACGGACACACTCTCACCCTCTCCCAAACTGACGGACACACTCTCATCCCGTCTGAGTGACCTGTCAACGTTTCCCAAACTCTCAGACACACGCTGACCTGGTCTGAGTTACCTGTCACCCTCTCCTGAACTCACGGACAAACGCTCACCTCGTCTGAGTAACCTGTCACCCTCTTCCGAAATCACGGACACAGTCTCACCCGGTCTGAGTGACCTGTCACCCTCTCCCGAACTCACGGACACACTCTCACCTTGAATAACCTGTAACCCTCTCCCGAACTCACAGACACACTCTAACCCTGAGTGACCTGTCACCCTCTCACGAACTCACAGACACACTCTCACCCCCTGTGAGTGACGTGTCACCCTCTCGCGAACTCACGGACACACTGTCATCCCATCTGAGTGACCTGTCACCCTCTCCCGAACTCACGGAAAAACTCTCACCCGGAGTGACCTGTCACCCTCTCCCGAATGCACAGATACACTCTGACCCTGAGTGACCTGCCACCTTCTCCCGAACTCACGGACACACTCTCAACCTCTCCCAAACTAACGGACAGACTCTCATCCCGCCTGAGTGAACTGTCAACATTTCCCAAACTCTCAGACACACTCTCACCTGTTCTGAGTGACCTGTCACCCTCTCCCGAACTCACGGACACATACTCACCTCGTCTGAGTGACCTGTCACCCACTCCCGAGCTCAGGGACACACTTACATCCCATCTGAGTGACCTGACCCCCTCTCCCGAACTCACGGACAACACTCACCTCGTCTGAGTGACCTGTCACCCACTCCCGAGCTCACGGACACACTCTCACCCCGTCTGAGTGACCTGTCACCCTCTCCCGAACTCACGGACACACTCTCACCGTCTGAGTAACCTGTCACCCTCTCCCGAACTCACGGACAAACTCTGACCCTTAGTGACCTGTCACCCTCTCCCGAACTCACGGACACACTCTCACCCTCTCCCAAACTAACGGACACACTCTCATCCTGTCTGAGTGAACAGTCAACATTTCCCAAACTCTCAGACACACTCTCACCTGGGCTGAGTGACTTGTTCACCCTCTCCCGAACTTACGGAAATACTCTCACCCGGAGTGACCTGTCACCCTCTCCCGAACTCACGGACACACTCTCACCCTCTCCCAAACTAACGGACACACTCTCATCCTGTCTGAGTGAACAGTCAACATTTCCCAAACTCTCAGACACACTCTCACCTGGGCTGAGTGACTTGTTCACCCTCTCCCGAACTTACGGAAATACTCTCACCCGGAGTGACCTGTCACCCTCTCCCGAACGCACGGATACACTCTGACCCTGAGTGACCTGTCACCTTCTCCCGAAATCACGGACACACTCTCAACCTCTCCCAAACTAACGGACATACTCTCATCCCGTCTGAGCGACCTGACACCCTCTCCCGAACTCACGGACGCACACTCACCTCGCCTGAGTGACCTGTCACCCACTCCCGAGCTCAGGGACAGACTTACACCCCGTCTGAGTGACCTGACACCCTCTCCCGAACTCACGGACACACTTACATCCCGTCTGAGTGACCTGACACCCTCTCCCGAACTCACGGACACACACTCACCTCCTCTGAGTGACCTGTCACCCACTCCCGAGCTCACGGACACACTTAGACCCCGTCTGAGTGACCTAACACCCTCTCCCGAACTCACGGCCACACTCTCACCCTGTCTGAGTAACCTGTCACCCTCTCCCGAACTCACGGACACACTCTCACCCTCTCCCAAACTAACGGAAACACTTCATCCGGTCTGAGTGAACTGTCAACATTTCCCAAACTCTCAGACACACTCTCACCTGTTCTGAGTGACCTGTCACCCTCTCCCGAACTCACGGAAATACTCTCACCTGGAGTGACCTGTCACCCTCTCCCGAACGCACGGATACACTCTGACCCTGAGTGACATGTCACCTTCTCCCGAAATCACGGACACACTCTCAAACTCTCCCAAACTAACGGACAGACTCTCATCCCGTCTGAGTGAACTGTCAACGTTTCCCAAACTCTCAGACACGCTCTCACCTGTTCTGAGTGACCTGTCACCATCTCCCGAACTCATGCACAGACTCTCACCCGGAGTGACCTGTCACCGTCTCCCGAACTCTTGGACACACTCTCAACCCGTCTGATGACCTGTCACCCTCTCCCGAACTCATGGACATACTTACACCCCGTCTGAGTGACCAGCCACACTCTCACGAACTCACGGACACACTCTCACCCCGTCTGAGTGACCTGTCACACTCTCCCGAACTCACGGAAACACTCTCACCCTGTCTGAGAGACCTGTCACCATCTTCCAATCTCAAAGACACAGTCTCACCCCATCTGGGTGACCTGTCACCCTCTCCCGAACACACGGGCACACTGTCACTATGAGTGACGTGTTACCGTCTCCCGAACTCACGGACACACTCTCACCCTCTCCCAAACTGACGGACACACTCTCAATCCATCTGAGTCACCTGTCAACGTTTCCCAAACTCTCAGACACACGCTGACCTGGTCTGAGTTACCTGTCACCCTCTCCCAAACTCACGGACAAACGCTCACCTCGTCTGAGTGACCTGATACCCTCCCCCGAACTCACGGACACACTCTCACTCCGTCTGAGTGACCTGTCACTCTCTCCCGAACTCACGGACACACTCTCACCCAGTCTGAGTGACCTGTCACCCTCTCCCAAACTCAGGGACACACTCTCACCCTGTCTGAGTAACCTGTCACCCTCTCCCGAACTCACGGACACACTCTGACCCTGAGTGACCTGTCACCCTCTCCCGAACTCACGGACACACTATCACCCTCTCCCAAACTAACAGACACACTCTCATCCTGTCTGAGTGAACTGTCAACATTTCCCAAACTCTCAGACACACTCTCACCTGGGCTGAGTGACCTGTTCAGCCTCTCCCGAACTCACGGAAATACTCTCACCCGGAGTGACCTGTCACCCACTCCCGAGCTCACGGACACACTTAGACCCCGCCTGAGTGACCTGACACCCTCTCCCGAACTCACGGACACACTCTCACCCCGTCTGAGTGACCTGTCACCCTCTCCCGAACTCACGGACACACTCTCACCCTGTCTGATTAACCTGTCACCCTCTCCCGAACGCACGGATACACTCTGACCCTGAGTGACCTGTCACCCTCTCCCGAACTCACGGACACACTCTCACCCTGTTTGAGAGACCTGTCACCATCTTCCAATCTCAAAGACACAGTCTCACCCCATCTGGGTGACCTGTCACCCTCTCCAGAACACACGGACACACTGTCACCATGAGTGACGTGTAACCGTCTCCCGAACTCACAGACACACTCTCACCCTCTCCCAAACTGACGGACACACTCTCAATCCATCTGAGTCACCTGTCAACGTTTCCCAAACTCTCAGATACACGCTGACCTGGTCTGAGTTACCTGTCACCCTCTCCTGAACTCACGGACACACTCTCACCCCGTCTGAGTGACCTGTCACCCTCTCCTGAAGTCACGGATACAGTCTCACCCGGTCTGAGTGACCTGTCACCCTCTCCCGAACTCACGGACACAGTCTCACCTTGAATAACCTGTAACCCTCTCCCAAACTCACAGACACACTCTAACCCTGAGTGACCTGTCACCCTCTCACGAACTCACAGACACACTCTCACCCCCTGTGAGTGACGTGTCACCCTCTCGCGATCTCATGGACACACTCCCACCCTGAGTGACCTGTTACTGTATCTCAAACTTACAGACACACTCCCACCCTGAGTGACCTGTCACCCTCTCCCGAACTCACGGACACACTCTCACCCTGTCTGACTGACCTGTCACCATCTTCCAAGCTCAAGGATACAGTCTCACCCCATCCGGGTGACCTGTCACCCACTCCTGAACTCACGGACATACTCTCACACCGTCTGAGTGACCTGTCACCCTCTCTCGAACACACGGACACACTGTCACTCTGAGTGATGTGTCACCCACTCCCGAACTCACGGACAAACTCTCACGCTCTCCCAACTGACGGACACACTCTCATCCCGTCTGAGTGACCTGTCAATGTTTCCCAAACTCTCAGACACACTCTCATCTGGTCTGAGTGACCTGTCACCCTCTCCCGAACTCACGGACACACGCCCACCTCGTCTGAGTGACCTGTAACCCTCTCCCGAACCCACAGACACACTCTGACCATGAGTGACATGTCACCCTCTCACGAACTCACAGACACACTCTCACCCGAACTCACGGACACACTCCCACACTGAGTGACCTGTTACTGTATCTCAAACTTACAGACTCACTCCCACCCTGAGTGACCTGTCACCCTCTCCTAAACTCACAGTCACCCTCTCCTGAACTCACGGACACACTCTCATCCCGTCTGAGACACCTGTCACCCTCTCCCGAACTCACGGAAATACTCTCATCCGGAGTGACCTGTCACCCTCTCTCGAAATCACGGACACACTCTCAACCTCTCCCAAACTAACGGACAAACTCTCATCACGTCTGAGTGACCTGTCACCCTCTCCCGAACTGACCGAAATACTCTCACCCGGAGTGACCTGTCACCCTCTCCCGAACGCACGGATACACTCTGACCCTGAGTGACATGTCACCCTCTCCCGAAATCATGGACACACTCTCAACCTCTCCCAAACTAACGGACAGACTCTCATGTCGTCTGAGTGACCTGTCACCCTCTCCCGAACTCACGGAAATACTCTCACCCGGAGTGACCTCTCACCCTCTCCCGAACGCACGGATACACTCTGACCTTGAGTGACCTGTCACCCTCTCCCGAACTCACGGACACACTCTCAAACTCTCCCAAACTAACGGACAGACTCTCATCCCGTCTGAGTGAACTGTCAACGTTTCCCAAACTCTCAGACACACTCTCACCTGTTCTGAGTGACCTGTCACCCTCTCCCGAACTCATGCACAGACTCTCACCCGGAGTGACCTGTCACCGTCTCCCGAACTCTCGGACACACTCTCAACCCGTCTGATGACCTGTCACCCTCTCCCGAACTCATGGACATACTTACACCCCGTCTGAGTGAGCAGCCACACTCTCACAAACTCACGGACACACTCTCACCCCGTCTGAGTGACCTGTCACCCTCTCCGGAACTCACGGAAACACTCTCACCCTGTCTGAGAGACCTGTCACCATCTTCCAATCTCAAAGACACAGTCTCACCCCATCTGGGTGACCTGTCACCCTCTCCCGAACACACGGGCACACTGTCACCATGAGTGACGTGTTACCGTCTCCCGAACTCACGGACACACTCTCACCCTCTCCCAAACTGACGGACACACTCTCAATCCATCTGAGTCACCTGTCAACGTTTCCCAAACTCTCAGATACACGCTGACCTGGTCTGAGTTACCTATCACCCTCTCCCGAACTCACGGACACACTCTCACCCCGTCTGAGTGACCTGTCACCCTCTCACGAACTCACAGACACACTCTCACCCCCTGTGAGTGACGTGTCACCCTCTCGAGAACTCACGGACACACTCCCACCCTGAGTGACCTGTTACTGTATCTCAAACTTACAGACACACTCCCACCCTGAGTGACCTGTCACCCTCTCCCGAACTCACGGACACAGTCTCATCCCGTCTGAGTGACCTGACACCCTCTCCCGAACTCACGGACACACTTACACCCCGTCTGAGTGACCTGACACCCTCTCCCGAACTCACGGACATAAACTCACCTCGTCTGAGTGACCTGTCACCCACTCCCGAGCTCACGGACACACTTACACCCCGTCTGAGTGACCTGACACCCTCTCCCGAACTCACGGACACACCCTCACTCCGTCTGAGTGACCTGTCACCCTCTCCCGAAGTCACGGACACAGTCTCACACTGTCTGAGTGACCTGTCACTCTCTCCCGAACTCACGGACACACTCTCACCCTGTCTCAGTGACCTGTCACCCTCTCCCGAACTCACGGACACACTCTGACCCTGAGTGACCTGTCACCCTCTCCCGAACTCACGGACACACTCTCACCCTCTCCCAAACTAACGGACACACTCTCATCCTGTCTGAGTGAACTGTCAACATTTCCCAAACTCTCAGACACACTCTCACCTGGGCTGAGTGACCTGTCACCCTCTCCCGAACTCACGGTCACACTCTCATCCTGTCTGAGTGAACTGTCAACATTTCCCAAACTCTCAGACACACTCTCACCCTCTCTGAATGACCTGTCACCCTCTCCCGAACTCACAGACACACTCTCACCCTTTCTGAGTGACCTGTCACCATCTTACGAGATGAAAGACACAGTCTCATCCCATCCGAGTGACCTGTCACCCTCTCCCGAACTCACGGACACACTCTCACCGTCTCCCGAACTCACGGTCACACTCTCATCCTGTCTGAGTGAACTGTCAACATTTCCCAAATTCTCAGACACACTCTCATCCTCTCTGAGTGACCTGACACCCTCTCCCGAACTCACGGACACACACTCACCTCGTCTGAGTGACCTGTCACCCACTCCCGAGCTCACGGACACACTTAGACCCCGTCTGAGTGACCTAACACCCTCTCCCGAACTCACGGCCACACTCTCACCCTGTCTGAGTAACCTGTCACCCTCTCCCGAACTCACGGACACACTCTCACCCTCTCCCAAACTAACGGAAACACTTCATCCGGTCTGAGTGAACTGTCAACATTTCCCAAACTCTCAGACACACTCTCACCTGTTCTGAGTGACCTGTCACCCTCTCCCGAACTCACGGAAATACTCTCACCTGGAGTGACCTGTCACCCTCTCCCGAACGCACGGATACACTCTGACCCTGAGTGACATGTCACCTTCTCCCGAAATCACGGACACACTCTCAAACTCTCCCAAACTAACGGACAGACTCTCATCCCGTCTGAGTGAACTGTCAACGTTTCCCAAACTCTCAGACACGCTCTCACCTGTTCTGAGTGACCTGTCACCCTCTCCCGAACTCATGCACAGACTCTCACCCGGAGTGACCTGTCACCGTCTCCCGAACTCTCGGACACACTCTCAACCCGTCTGATGACCTGTCACCCTCTCCCGAACTCATGGACATACTTACACCCCGTCTGAGTGACCAGCCACACTCTCACGAACTCACGGACACACTCTCACCCCGTCTGAGTGACCTGTCACACTCTCCCGAACTCACAGAAACACTCTCACCCTGTCTGAGAGACCTGTCACCATCTTCCAATCTCAAAGACACAGTCTCACCCCATCTGGGTGACCTGTCACCCTCTCCCGAACACACGGGCACACTGTCACTATGAGTGACGTGTTACCGTCTCCCGAACTCACGGACACACTCTCACCCTCTCCCAAACTGACGGACACACTCTCAATCCATCTGAGTGACCTGTCAACGTTTCCCAAACTCTCAGACACACGCTGACCTGGTCTGAGTTACCTGTCACCCTCACCCAAACTCACGGACAAACGCTCACCTCGTCTGAGTGATCTGATACCCTCCCCCGAACTCACGGACACACTCTCACTCCGTCTGAGTGACCTGTCACTCTCTCCCGAACTCACGGACACACTCTCACCCCGTCTGAGTGACCTGTCACCCTCTCCCAAACTCAGGGACACACTCTCACCCTGTCTGAGTAACCTGTCACCCTCTCCCGAACTCACGGACACACTCTGACCCTGAGTGACCTGTCACCCTCTCCCGAACTCACGGACACACTATCACCCTCTCCCAAACTAACGGACACACTCTCATCCTGTCTGAGTGAACTGTCAACATTTCCCAAACTCTCAGACACACTCTCACCTGGGCTGAGTGACCTGTTCAGCCTCTCCCGAACTCACGGAAATACTCTCACCCGGAGTGACCTGTCACCCACTCCCGAGCTCACGGACACACTTAGACCCCGCCTGAGTGACCTGACACCCTCTCCCGAACTCACGGACACACTCTCACCCCGTCTGAGTGACCTGTCACCCTCTCCCGAACTCACGGACACACTCTCACCCTGTCTGATTAACCTGTCACCCTCTCCCGAACGCACGGATACACTCTGACCCTGAGTGACCTGTCACCCTCTCCCGAACTCACGGACACACTCTCACCCTGTTTGAGAGACCTGTCACCATCTTCCAATCTCAAAGACTCAGTCTCACCCCATCTGGGTGACCTGTCACCCTCTCCAGAACACACGGACACACTGTCACCATGAGTGACGTGTTACCGTCTCCCGAACTCACAGACACACTCTCACCCTCTCCCAAACTGACGGACACACTCTCAATCCATCTGAGTCACCTGTCAACGTTTCCCAAACTCTCAGATACACGCTGACCTGGTCTGAGTTACCTGTCACCCTCTCCCAAACTCACGGACAAACGCTCACCTCGTCTGAGTGACCTGATACCCTCCCCCGAACTCACGGACACACTCTCACTCCGTCTGAGTGACCTGTCACTCTCTCCCGAACTCACGGACACACTCTCACCCAGTCTGAGTGACCTGTCACCCTCTCCCAAACTCAGGGACACACTCTCACCCTGTCTGAGTAACCTGTCACCCTCTCCCGAACTCACGGACACACTCTGACCCTGAGTGACCTGTCACCCTCTCCCGAACTCACGGACACACTATCACCCTCTCCCAAACTAACAGACACACTCTCATCCTGTCTGAGTGAACTGTCAACATTTCCCAAACTCTCAGACACACTCTCACCTGGGCTGAGTGACCTGTTCAGCCTCTCCCGAACTCACGGAAATACTCTCACCCGGAGTGACCTGTCACCCACTCCCGAGCTCACGGACACACTTAGACCCCGCCTGAGTGACCTGACACCCTCTCCCGAACTCACGGACACACTCTCACCCCGTCTGAGTGACCTGTCACCCTCTCCCGAACTCACGGACACACTCTCACCCTGTCTGATTAACCTGTCACCCTCTCCCGAACGCACGGATACACTCTGACCCTGAGTGACCTGTCACCCTCTCCCGAACTCACGGACACACTCTCACCCTGTTTGAGAGACCTGTCACCATCTTCCAATCTCAAAGACACAGTCTCACCCCATCTGGGTGACCTGTCACCCTCTCCAGAACACACGGACACACTGTCACCATGAGTGACGTGTAACCGTCTCCCGAACTCACAGACACACTCTCACCCTCTCCCAAACTGACGGACACACTCTCAATCCATCTGAGTCACCTGTCAACGTTTCCCAAACTCTCAGATACACGCTGACCTGGTCTGAGTTACCTGTCACCCTCTCCTGAACTCACGGACACACTCTCACCCCGTCTGAGTGACCTGTCACCCTCTCCTGAAGTCACGGATACAGTCTCACCCGGTCTGAGTGACCTGTCACCCTCTCCCGAACTCACGGACACAGTCTCACCTTGAATAACCTGTAACCCTCTCCCAAACTCACAGACACACTCTAACCCTGAGTGACCTGTCACCCTCTCACGAACTCACAGACACACTCTCACCCCCTGTGAGTGACGTGTCACCCTCTCGCGATCTCATGGACACACTCCCACCCTGAGTGACCTGTTACTGTATCTCAAACTTACAGACACACTCCCACCCTGAGTGACCTGTCACCCTCTCCCGAACTCACGGACACACTCTCACCCTGTCTGACTGACCTGTCACCATCTTCCAAGCTCAAGGATACAGTCTCACCCCATCCGGGTGACCTGTCACCCACTCCTGAACTCACGGACATACTCTCACACCGTCTGAGTGACCTGTCACCCTCTCTCGAACACACGGACACACTGTCACTCTGAGTGATGTGTCACCCACTCCCGAACTCACGGACAAACTCTCACGCTCTCCCAACTGACGGACACACTCTCATCCCGTCTGAGTGACCTGTCAATGTTTCCCAAACTCTCAGACACACTCTCATCTGGTCTGAGTGACCTGTCACCCTCTCCCGAACTCACGGACACACGCCCACCTCGTCTGAGTGACCTGTAACCCTCTCCCGAACCCACAGACACACTCTGACCATGAGTGACATGTCACCCTCTCACGAACTCACAGACACACTCTCACCCGAACTCACGGACACACTCCCACACTGAGTGACCTGTTACTGTATCTCAAACTTACAGACTCACTCCCACCCTGAGTGACCTGTCACCCTCTCCTAAACTCACAGTCACCCTCTCCTGAACTCACGGACACACTCTCATCCCGTCTGAGACACCTGTCACCCTCTCCCGAACTCACGGAAATACTCTCATCCGGAGTGACCTGTCACCCTCTCTCGAAATCACGGACACACTCTCAACCTCTCCCAAACTAACGGACAAACTCTCATCACGTCTGAGTGACCTGTCACCCTCTCCCGAACTGACCGAAATACTCTCACCCGGAGTGACCTGTCACCCTCTCCCGAACGCACGGATACACTCTGACCCTGAGTGACATGTCACCCTCTCCCGAAATCATGGACACACTCTCAACCTCTCCCAAACTAACGGACAGACTCTCATGTCGTCTGAGTGACCTGTCACCCTCTCCCGAACTCACGGAAATACTCTCACCCGGAGTGACCTCTCACCCTCTCCCGAACGCACGGATACACTCTGACCTTGAGTGACCTGTCACCCTCTCCCGAACTCACGGACACACTCTCAAACTCTCCCAAACTAACGGACAGACTCTCATCCCGTCTGAGTGAACTGTCAACGTTTCCCAAACTCTCAGACACACTCTCACCTGTTCTGAGTGACCTGTCACCCTCTCCCGAACTCATGCACAGACTCTCACCCGGAGTGACCTGTCACCGTCTCCCGAACTCTCGGACACACTCTCAACCCGTCTGATGACCTGTCACCCTCTCCCGAACTCATGGACATACTTACACCCCGTCTGAGTGAGCAGCCACACTCTCACAAACTCACGGACACACTCTCACCCCGTCTGAGTGACCTGTCACCCTCTCCGGAACTCACGGAAACACTCTCACCCTGTCTGAGAGACCTGTCACCATCTTCCAATCTCAAAGACACAGTCTCACCCCATCTGGGTGACCTGTCACCCTCTCCCGAACACACGGGCACACTGTCACCATGAGTGACGTGTTACCGTCTCCCGAACTCACGGACACACTCTCACCCTCTCCCAAACTGACGGACACACTCTCAATCCATCTGAGTCACCTGTCAACGTTTCCCAAACTCTCAGATACACGCTGACCTGGTCTGAGTTACCTATCACCCTCTCCCGAACTCACGGACACACTCTCACCCCGTCTGAGTGACCTGTCACCCTCTCACGAACTCACAGACACACTCTCACCCCCTGTGAGTGACGTGTCACCCTCTCGAGAACTCACGGACACACTCCCACCCTGAGTGACCTGTTACTGTATCTCAAACTTACAGACACACTCCCACCCTGAGTGACCTGTCACCCTCTCCCGAACTCACGGACACAGTCTCATCCCGTCTGAGTGACCTGACACCCTCTCCCGAACTCACGGACACACTTACACCCCGTCTGAGTGACCTGACACCCTCTCCCGAACTCACGGACATAAACTCACCTCGTCTGAGTGACCTGTCACCCACTCCCGAGCTCACGGACACACTTACACCCCGTCTGAGTGACCTGACACCCTCTCCCGAACTCACGGACACACCCTCACTCCGTCTGAGTGACCTGTCACCCTCTCCCGAAGTCACGGACACAGTCTCACACTGTCTGAGTGACCTGTCACTCTCTCCCGAACTCACGGACACACTCTCACCCTGTCTCAGTGACCTGTCACCCTCTCCCGAACTCACGGACACACTCTGACCCTGAGTGACCTGTCACCCTCTCCCGAACTCACGGACACACTCTCACCCTCTCCCAAACTAACGGACACACTCTCATCCTGTCTGAGTGAACTGTCAACATTTCCCAAACTCTCAGACACACTCTCACCTGGGCTGAGTGACCTGTCACCCTCTCCCGAACTCACGGTCACACTCTCATCCTGTCTGAGTGAACTGTCAACATTTCCCAAACTCTCAGACACACTCTCACCCTCTCTGAATGACCTGTCACCCTCTCCCGAACTCACAGACACACTCTCACCCTTTCTGAGTGACCTGTCACCATCTTACGAGATGAAAGACACAGTCTCATCCCATCCGAGTGACCTGTCACCCTCTCCCGAACTCACGGACACACTCTCACCGTCTCCCGAACTCACGGTCACACTCTCATCCTGTCTGAGTGAACTGTCAACATTTCCCAAATTCTCAGACACACTCTCATCCTCTCTGAGTGACCTGACACCCTCTCCCGAACTCACGGACACACACTCACCTCGTCTGAGTGACCTGTCACCCACTCCCGAGCTCACGGACACACTTAGACCCCGTCTGAGTGACCTAACACCCTCTCCCGAACTCACGGCCACACTCTCACCCTGTCTGAGTAACCTGTCACCCTCTCCCGAACTCACGGACACACTCTCACCCTCTCCCAAACTAACGGAAACACTTCATCCGGTCTGAGTGAACTGTCAACATTTCCCAAACTCTCAGACACACTCTCACCTGTTCTGAGTGACCTGTCACCCTCTCCCGAACTCACGGAAATACTCTCACCTGGAGTGACCTGTCACCCTCTCCCGAACGCACGGATACACTCTGACCCTGAGTGACATGTCACCTTCTCCCGAAATCACGGACACACTCTCAAACTCTCCCAAACTAACGGACAGACTCTCATCCCGTCTGAGTGAACTGTCAACGTTTCCCAAACTCTCAGACACGCTCTCACCTGTTCTGAGTGACCTGTCACCCTCTCCCGAACTCATGCACAGACTCTCACCCGGAGTGACCTGTCACCGTCTCCCGAACTCTCGGACACACTCTCAACCCGTCTGATGACCTGTCACCCTCTCCCGAACTCATGGACATACTTACACCCCGTCTGAGTGACCAGCCACACTCTCACGAACTCACGGACACACTCTCACCCCGTCTGAGTGACCTGTCACACTCTCCCGAACTCACAGAAACACTCTCACCCTGTCTGAGAGACCTGTCACCATCTTCCAATCTCAAAGACACAGTCTCACCCCATCTGGGTGACCTGTCACCCTCTCCCGAACACACGGGCACACTGTCACTATGAGTGACGTGTTACCGTCTCCCGAACTCACGGACACACTCTCACCCTCTCCCAAACTGACGGACACACTCTCAATCCATCTGAGTGACCTGTCAACGTTTCCCAAACTCTCAGACACACGCTGACCTGGTCTGAGTTACCTGTCACCCTCACCCAAACTCACGGACAAACGCTCACCTCGTCTGAGTGATCTGATACCCTCCCCCGAACTCACGGACACACTCTCACTCCGTCTGAGTGACCTGTCACTCTCTCCCGAACTCACGGACACACTCTCACCCCGTCTGAGTGACCTGTCACCCTCTCCCAAACTCAGGGACACACTCTCACCCTGTCTGAGTAACCTGTCACCCTCTCCCGAACTCACGGACACACTCTGACCCTGAGTGACCTGTCACCCTCTCCCGAACTCACGGACACACTATCACCCTCTCCCAAACTAACGGACACACTCTCATCCTGTCTGAGTGAACTGTCAACATTTCCCAAACTCTCAGACACACTCTCACCTGGGCTGAGTGACCTGTTCAGCCTCTCCCGAACTCACGGAAATACTCTCACCCGGAGTGACCTGTCACCCACTCCCGAGCTCACGGACACACTTAGACCCCGCCTGAGTGACCTGACACCCTCTCCCGAACTCACGGACACACTCTCACCCCGTCTGAGTGACCTGTCACCCTCTCCCGAACTCACGGACACACTCTCACCCTGTCTGATTAACCTGTCACCCTCTCCCGAACGCACGGATACACTCTGACCCTGAGTGACCTGTCACCCTCTCCCGAACTCACGGACACACTCTCACCCTGTTTGAGAGACCTGTCACCATCTTCCAATCTCAAAGACTCAGTCTCACCCCATCTGGGTGACCTGTCACCCTCTCCAGAACACACGGACACACTGTCACCATGAGTGACGTGTTACCGTCTCCCGAACTCACAGACACACTCTCACCCTCTCCCAAACTGACGGACACACTCTCAATCCATCTGAGTCACCTGTCAACGTTTCCCAAACTCTCAGATACACGCTGACCTGGTCTGAGTTACCTGTCACCCTCTCCCGAACTCACGGACACACTCTCACCCCGTC
Organism: Mobula birostris; assembly: GCF_030028105.1. NCBI lineage: Eukaryota > Metazoa > Chordata > Chondrichthyes > Myliobatiformes > Myliobatidae > Mobula > Mobula birostris. Next base: position 62,039,430 of record NC_092388.1, read on the forward strand.
TGAGTGACCTGTCACCCTCTCCTGAAGTCACGGATACAGTCTCACCCGGTCTGAGTGACCTGTCACCCTCTCCCGAACTCACGGACACAGTCTCACCTTGAATAACCTGTAACCCTCTCCCAAACTCACAGACACACTCTAACCCTGAGTGACCTATCACCCTCTCACGAACTCACAGACACACTCTCACCCCCTGTGAGTGACGTGTCACCCTCTCGCGATCTCATGGATACACTCCCACCCTGAGTGACCTGTTACTGTATCTCAAACTTACAGACACACTCCCACCCTGAGTGACCTGTCACCCTCTCCCGAACTCACGGACACACTCTCACCCTGTCTGACTGACCTGTCACCATCTTCCAAGCTCAAGGATACAGTCTCACCCCATCCGGGTGACCTGTCACCCACTCCTGAACTCACGGACATACTCTCACACCGTCTGAGTGACCTGTCACCCTCTCTCGAACACACGGACACACTGTCACTCTGAGTGACGTGTCACCCACTCCCGAACTCACGGACAAACTCTCACGCTCTCCCAACTGACGGACACACTCTCATCCCGTCTGAGTGACCTGTCAATGTTTCCCAAACTCTCAGACACACTCTCATCTGGTCTGAGTGACCTGTCACCCTCTCCCGAACTCACGGACACACGCTCACCTCGTCTGAGTGACCTGTAACCCTCTCCCGAACCCACAGACACACTCTCACCATGAGTGACATGTCACCCTCTCACGAACTCACAGACACACTCTCACCCGAACTCACGGACACACTCCCACACTGAGTGACCTGTTACTGTATCTCAAACTTACAGACTCACTCCCACCCTGAGTGACCTGTCACCCTCTCCTAAACTCACAGTCACCCTCTCCTGAACTCACGGACACACTCTGATCCCGTCTGAGACACCTGTCACCCTCTCCCGAACTCACGGAAATACTCTCATCCGGAGTGACCTGTCACCCTCTCCCGAACGCACGGATACACTCTGACCCTGAGTGACCTGTCACCCTCTCTCGAAATCACGGACACACTCTCAACCTCTCCCAAACTAACGGACAAACTCTCATCACGTCTGAGTGACCTGTCACCCTCTCCCGAACTGACCGAAATACTCTCACCCGGAGTGACCTGTCACCCTCTCCCGAACGCACGGATACACTCTGACCCTGAGTGACATGTCAACCTCTCCCGAAATCATGGACAAACTCTCAACCTCTCCCAAACTAACGGACAGACTCTCATGTCGTCTGAGTGACCTGTCACCCTCTCCCGAACTCACGGAAATACTCTCACCCGGACTGACCTCTCACCCTCTCTCGAACGCACGGATACACTCTGACCTTGAGTGACCTGTCACCCTCTCCCGAACTCACGGACACACTCTCAAACTCTCCCAAACTAACGGACATACTCTCATCCCGTCTGAGTGACCAGACACCCTCTCCCGAACTCACGGACACACTATCACCCTCTCCCAAACTAACGGACACACTCTCATCCTGTCTGAGTGAACTGTCAACATTTCCCAAACTCTCAGACACACTCTCACCTGGGCTGAGTGACCTGTTCAGCCTCTCCCGAACTCACGGAAATACTCTCACCCGGAGTGACCTGTCACCCACTCCCGAGCTCACGGACACACTTAGACCCCGCCTGAGTGACCTGACACCCTCTCCCGAACTCACGGACACACTCTCACCCCGTCTGAGTGACCTGTCACCCTCTCCCGAACTCACGGACACACTCTCACCCTGTCTGATTAACCTGTCACCCTCTCCCGAACGCACGGATACACTCTGACCCTGAGTGACCTGTCACCCTCTCCCGAACTCACGGACACACTCTCACCCTGTTTGAGAGACCTGTCACCATCTTCCAATCTCAAAGACACAGTCTCACCCCATCTGGGTGACCTGTCACCCTCTCCAGAACACACGGACACACTGTCACCATGAGTGACGTGTTACCGTCTCCCGAACTCACAGACACACTCTCACCCTCTCCCAAACTGACGGACACACTCTCAATCCATCTGAGTCACCTGTCAACGTTTCCCAAACTCTCAGATACACGCTGACCTGGTCTGAGTTACCTGTCACCCTCTCCCGAACTCACGGACACACTCTCACCCCGTCTGAGTGACCTGTCACCCTCTCCTGAAGTCACGGATACAGTCTCACCCGGTCTGAGTGACCTGTCACCCTCTCCCGAACTCACGGACACAGTCTCACCTTGAATAACCTGTAACCCTCTCCCAAACTCACAGACACACTCTAACCCTGAGTGACCTATCACCCTCTCACGAACTCACAGACACACTCTCACCCCCTGTGAGTGACGTGTCACCCTCTCGCGATCTCATGGACACACTCCCACCCTGAGTGACCTGTTACTGTATCTCAAACTTACAGACACACTCCCACCCTGAGTGACCTGTCACCCTCTCCCGAACTCACGGACACACTCTCACCCTGTCTGACTGACCTGTCACCATCTTCCAAGCTCAAGGATACAGTCTCACCCCATCCGGGTGACCTGTCACCCACTCCTGAACTCACGGACATACTCTCACACCGTCTGAGTGACCTGTCACCCTCTCTCGAACACACGGACACACTGTCACTCTGAGTGACGTGTCACCCACTCCCGAACTCACGGACAAACTCTCACGCTCTCCCAACTGACGGACACACTCTCATCCCGTCTGAGTGACCTGTCAATGTTTCCCAAACTCTCAGACACACTCTCATCTGGTCTGAGTGACCTGTCACCCTCTCCCGAACTCACGGACACACGCTCACCTCGTCTGAGTGACCTGTAACCCTCTCCCGAACCCACAGACACACTCTGACCATGAGTGACATGTCACCCTCTCACGAACTCACAGACACACTCTCACCCGAACTCACGGACACACTCCCACACTGAGTGACCTGTTACTGTATCTCAAACTTACAGACTCACTCCCACCCTGAGTGACCTGTCACCCTCTCCTAAACTCACAGTCACCCTCTCCTGAACTCACGGACACACTCTGATCCCGTCTGAGACACCTGTCACCCTCTCCCGAACTCACGGAAATACTCTCATCCGGAGTGACCTGTCACCCTCTCCCGAACGCACGGATACACTCTGACCCTGAGTGACCTGTCACCCTCTCTCGAAATCACGGACACACTCTCAACCTCTCCCAAACTAACGGACAAACTCTCATCACGTCTGAGTGACCTGTCACCCTCTCCCGAACTGACCGAAATACTCTCACCCGGAGTGACCTGTCACCCTCTCCCGAACGCACGGATACACTCTGACCCTGAGTGACATGTCACCCTCTCCCGAAATCATGGACACACTCTCAACCTCTCCCAAACTAACGGACAGACTCTCATGTCGTCTGAGTGACCTGTCACCCTCTCCCGAACTCACGGACACACTCTCACCCGGACTGACCTCTCACCCTCTCCCGAACGCACGGATACACTCTGACCTTGAGTGACCTGTCACCCTCTCCCGAATTCACGGACACACTCTCAAACTCTCCCAAACTAACGGACAGACTCTCATCCCGTCTGAGTGAACTGTCAACGTTTCCCAAACTCTCAGACACACTCTCACCTGTTCTGAGTGACCTGTCACCCTCTCCCGAACTCATGCACAGACTCTCACCCGGAGTGACCTGTCACCGTCTCCCGAACTCTCGGACACACTCTCAACCCATCTGATGACCTGTCACCCTCTCCCGAACTCATGGACATACTTACACCCCGTCTGAGTGACCAGCCACACTCTCACGAACTCACGGACACACTCTCACCCCGTCTGAGTGACCTGTCACCCTCTCCGGAACTCACAGAAACACTCTCACCCTGTCTGAGAGACCTGTCACCATCTTCCAATCTCAAAGACACAGTCTCACCCCATCTGGGTGACCTGTCACCCTCTCCCGAACACACGGGCACACTGTCACTATGAGGGACGTGTTACCGTCTCCCGAACTCACGGACACACTCTCACCCTCTCCCAAACTGACGGACACACTCTCAATCCATCTGAGTCACCTGTCAACGTTTCCCAAACTCTCAGATACACGCTGACCTGGTCTGAGTTACCTATCACCCTCTCCCGAACTCACGGACACACTCTCACCCCGTCTGAGTGACCTGTCACCCTCTCCTGAAGTACGGACACAGTCTTACCCGGTCTGAGTGACCTGTCACCCTCTCACGAACTCACAGACACACTCTCACCCCCTGTGAGTGACGTGTCACCCTCTCGAGAACTCACGGACACACTCCCACCCTGAGTGACCTGTTACTGTATCTCAAACTTACAGACACACTCCCACCCTGAGTGACCTGTCACCCTCTCCCGAACTCACGGACACACTCTCATCCCGTCTGAGTGACCTGTCACCCTCTCCCGAACTCACGGATCCACTCTGACGCTGAGTGACCTGTCACCCTCTCCTGAACTCACGGACACACTCTCAACCTCTCCCAAACTAACGGACAGACTCTCATCCCGTCTGAGTTGAACTGTCAACATTTCCCAAACTCACAGACACACTCTCACCTGTTCTGAGTGACCTGTCACCCTCTCCCGAACTTACGGACACACACTCACCTCGTCCGAGTGATCTGTCACCCACTCCCGAGCTCAGGGACACACTCAGACCCCGTCTGAGTGACCTGACACCCTCTCCCGAACTCACGGACACACTTACACCCCGTCTGAGTGACCTGACACCCTCTCCCGAACTCACGGACATAAACTCACCTCGTCTGAGTGACCTGTCACCCACTCCCGAGCTCACGGACACACTTACACCCCGTCTGAGTGACCTGACACCCTCTCCCGAACTCACGGACACACCCTCACTCCGTCTGAGTGACCTGTCACCCTCTCCCGAAGTCACGGACACAGTCTCACACTGTCTGAGTGACCTGTCACTCTCTCCCGAACTCACGGACACACTCTCACCCTGTCTCAGTGACCTGTCACCCTCTCCCGAACTCACGGACACACTCTGACCCTGAGTGACCTGTCACCCTCTCCCGAACTCACGGACACACTCTCACCCTCTCCCAAACTAACGGACACACTCTCATCCTGTCTGAGTGAACTGTCAACATTTCCCAAACTCTCAGACACACTCTCACCTGGGCTGAGTGACCTGTCACCCTCTCCCGAACTCACGGTCACACTCTCATCCTGTCTGAGTGAACTGTCAACATTTCCCAAACTGTCAGACACACTCTCACCCTCTCTGAATGACCTGTCACCCTCTCCCGAACTCACAGACACACTCTCACCCTTTCTGAGTGACCTGTCACCATCTTACGAGATGAAAGACACAGTCTCATCCCATCCGAGTGACCTGTCACCCTCTCCCGAACTCACGGACACACTCTCACCGTCTCCCGAACTCACGGTCACACTCTCATCCTGTCTGAGTGAACTGTCAACATTTCCCAAATTCTCAGACACACTCTCATCCTCTCTGAATGACCTGTCACCCTCTCCCGAACTCACAAACACACTCTCACCCTGTCTGAGTGACCTGTCACCATCTTACGAGATGAAAGACACAGTCTCATCCCATCCGGGTGACCTGTCAGCCTCTCCCGAACTCACGGACATACTCTCACACCGTCTGAGTGACCTGCCACAGTGTCCCGAACTCACGGACATACTCTCACACCGTCTGAGTGACCTGTCACCCTCTCCCGAACTCACGGACATACTCTCACACCGTCTGAGTGACCTGTCACCCTCTCCCGAACTCACAGACACACTCTCACCCCGTCTGAGTGACCTGTCACTCTCTCCCGAACTCACGGACACACTCTCACCCTGTCTGAGAGACCTGTCACCATCTTCCAATCTCAAAGACACAGTCTCACCCCATCTGGGTGACCTGTCACCCTCTCCCGAACACACGGGCACACTGTCACTATGAGTGACGTGTTACCGTCTCCCGAACTCACGGACACACTCTCACCCTCTCCCAAACTGACGGACAGACTCTCATCCCGTCTGAGTGACCTGTCAACGTTTCCCAAACTCTCAGACACACGCTGACCTGGTCTGAGTTACCTGTCACCCTCTCCCGATCTCACGGACAAACGCTCACCTCGTCTGAGTAACCTGTCACCCTCTCCCGAACTCACGGACACACTCTCACCCCGTCTGAGTGACCTGTCACCCTCACCCGAAGTCACGGACACAGTCTCACCCAGTCTGAGTGACCTGTCACCCTCTCCCGAACTCACGGACACACTCTAACCCTGAGTGACCTTTCACCCTCTCACGAACTCACAGACACACTCTCACCCCCTGTGAGTGACGTGTCACCCTTTCGCGAACTCACGGACACACTCCCACCCTGAGTGACCTGTTACTGTATCTCAAACTTACAGACACACTCCCACCCTGAGTGACCTGTCACCCTCTCCCGAACTCACGGACACACTCTCATCCCGTCTGAGTGACCTGTCACCCTCTCCCGAACTCACGGACACACACTCACCTCATCTGAGTGACCTGTCACCCACTCCCGAGCTCAGGGACACACTTACACCCCGTCTGAGTGACCTGACACCCTCTCCCGAACTCACGGACACACTCTCACCGTCTCCCGAACTCACGGTCACACTCTCATCCTGTCTGAGTGAACTGTCAACATTTCCCAAACTCTCAGACACACTCTCACCCTCTCTGAATGACCTGTCACCCTCTCCCGAACTCACAGACACACTCTCACCCTGTCTGAGTGACCTGTCACCATCTTACGAGATGAAAGACACAGTCTCATCCCATCCGAGTGACCTGTCACCCTCTCCCGAACTCACGGACACACTCTCACCCTCTCCCAAACTCACGGACACACTCTCATCCTGTCTGAGTGAACTGTCAACATTTCCCAAACTCTCAGACACACTCTCATCCTCTCTGAATGACCTGTCACCCTCTCCCGAACTCACAAACACACTCTCACCCTGTCTGAGTGACCTGTCACCATCTTACGAGATGAAAGACACAGTCTCATCCCATCCGGGTGACCTGTCACCCTCTCCCGAACTCACGGACATACTCTCACACCGTCTGAGTGACCTGCCACAGTGTCCTGAACTCACGGACATACTCTCACACCGTCTGAGTGACCTGTCACCCTCTCCCGAAGTCACGGACACAGTCTCACACTGTCTGAGTGACCTGTCACTCTCTCCCGAACTCACGGACACACTCTCACCCTGTCTCAGTGACCTGTCACCCTCTCCCGAACTCACGGACACACTCTGACCCTGAGTGACCTGTCACCCTCTCCCGAACTCACGGACACACTCTCACCCTCTCCCAAACTAACGGACACACTCTCATCCTGTCTGAGTGAACTGTCAACATTTCCCAAACTCTCAGACACACTCTCACCTGGGCTGAGTGACCTGTCACCCTCTCCCGAACTCACGGTCACACTCTCATCCTGTCTGAGTGAACTGTCAACATTTCCCAAACTGTCAGACACACTCTCACCCTCTCTGAATGACCTGTCACCCTCTCCCGAACTCACAGACACACTCTCACCCTTTCTGAGTGACCTGTCACCATCTTACGAGATGAAAGACACAGTCTCATCCCATCCGAGTGACCTGTCACCCTCTCCCGAACTCACGGACACACTCTCACCGTCTCCCGAACTCACGGTCACACTCTCATCCTGTCTGAGTGAACTGTCAACATTTCCCAAATTCTCAGACACACTCTCATCCTCTCTGAATGACCTGTCACCCTCTCCCGAACTCACAAACACACTCTCACCCTGTCTGAGTGACCTGTCACCATCTTACGAGATGAAAGACACAGTCTCATCCCATCCGGGTGACCTGTCAGCCTCTCCCGAACTCACGGACATACTCTCACACCGTCTGAGTGACCTGCCACAGTGTCCCGAACTCACGGACATACTCTCACACCGTCTGAGTGACCTGTCACCCTCTCCCGAACTCACGGACATACTCTCACACCGTCTGAGTGACCTGTCACCCTCTCCCGAACTCACAGACACACTCTCACCCCGTCTGAGTGACCTGTCACTCTCTCCCGAACTCACGGACACACTCTCACCCTGTCTGAGAGACCTGTCACCATCTTCCAATCTCAAAGACACAGTCTCACCCCATCTGGGTGACCTGTCACCCTCTCCAGAACACACGGACACACTGTCACCATGAGTGACGTGTTACCGTCTCCCGAACTCACAGACACACTCTCACCCTCTCCCAAACTGACGGACACACTCTCAATCCATCTGAGTCACCTGTCAACGTTTCCCAAACTCTCAGATACACGCTGACCTGGTCTGAGTTACCTGTCACCCTCTCCCGAACTCACGGACACACTCTCACCCCGTCTGAGTGACCTGTCACCCTCTCCTGAAGTCACGGATACAGTCTCACCCGGTCTGAGTGACCTGTCACCCTCTCCCGAACTCACGGACACAGTCTCACCTTGAATAACCTGTAACCCTCTCCCAAACTCACAGACACACTCTAACCCTGAGTGACCTATCACCCTCTCACGAACTCACAGACACACTCTCACCCCTGTGAGTGACGTGTCACCCTCTCGCGATCTCATGGACACACTCCCACCCTGAGTGACCTGTTACTGTATCTCAAACTTACAGACACACTCCCACCCTGAGTGACCTGTCACCCTCTCCCGAACTCACGGACACACTCTCACCCTGTCTGACTGACCTGTCACCATCTTCCAAGCTCAAGGATACAGTCTCACCCCATCCGGGTGACCTGTCACCCACTCCTGAACTCACGGACATACTCTCACACCGTCTGAGTGACCTGTCACCCTCTCTCGAACACACGGACACACTGTCACTCTGAGTGACGTGTCACCCACTCCCGAACTCACGGACAAACTCTCACGCTCTCCCAACTGACGGACACACTCTCATCCCGTCTGAGTGACCTGTCAATGTTTCCCAAACTCTCAGACACACTCTCATCTGGTCTGAGTGACCTGTCACCCTCTCCCGAACTCACGGACACACGCTCACCTCGTCTGAGTGACCTGTAACCCTCTCCCGAACCCACAGACACACTCTGACCATGAGTGACATGTCACCCTCTCACGAACTCACAGACACACTCTCACCCGAACTCACGGACACACTCCCACACTGAGTGACCTGTTACTGTATCTCAAACTTACAGACTCACTCCCACCCTGAGTGACCTGTCACCCTCTCCTAAACTCACAGTCACCCTCTCCTGAACTCACGGACACACTCTGATCCCGTCTGAGACACCTGTCACCCTCTCCCGAACTCACGGAAATACTCTCATCCGGAGTGACCTGTCACCCTCTCCCGAACGCACGGATACACTCTGACCCTGAGTGACCTGTCACCCTCTCTCGAAATCACGGACACACTCTCAACCTCTCCCAAACTAACGGACAAACTCTCATCACGTCTGAGTGACCTGTCACCCTCTCCCGAACTGACCGAAATACTCTCACCCGGAGTGACCTGTCACCCTCTCCCGAACGCACGGATACACTCTGACCCTGAGTGACATGTCACCCTCTCCCGAAATCATGGACACACTCTCAACCTCTCCCAAACTAACGGACAGACTCTCATGTCGTCTGAGTGACCTGTCACCCTCTCCCGAACTCACGGACACACTCTCACCCGGACTGACCTCTCACCCTCTCCCGAACGCACGGATACACTCTGACCTTGAGTGACCTGTCACCCTCTCCCGAATTCACGGACACACTCTCAAACTCTCCCAAACTAACGGACAGACTCTCATCCCGTCTGAGTGAACTGTCAACGTTTCCCAAACTCTCAGACACACTCTCACCTGTTCTGAGTGACCTGTCACCCTCTCCCGAACTCATGCACAGACTCTCACCCGGAGTGACCTGTCACCGTCTCCCGAACTCTCGGACACACTCTCAACCCATCTGATGACCTGTCACCCTCTCCCGAACTCATGGACATACTTACACCCCGTCTGAGTGACCAGCCACACTCTCACGAACTCACGGACACACTCTCACCCCGTCTGAGTGACCTGTCACCCTCTCCGGAACTCACAGAAACACTCTCACCCTGTCTGAGAGACCTGTCACCATCTTCCAATCTCAAAGACACAGTCTCACCCCATCTGGGTGACCTGTCACCCTCTCCCGAACACACGGGCACACTGTCACTATGAGGGACGTGTTACCGTCTCCCGAACTCACGGACACACTCTCACCCTCTCCCAAACTGACGGACACACTCTCAATCCATCTGAGTCACCTGTCAACGTTTCCCAAACTCTCAGATACACGCTGACCTGGTCTGAGTTACCTATCACCCTCTCCCGAACTCACGGACACACTCTCACCCCGTCTGAGTGACCTGTCACCCTCTCCTGAAGTACGGACACAGTCTTACCCGGTCTGAGTGACCTGTCACCCTCTCACGAACTCACAGACACACTCTCACCCCCTGTGAGTGACGTGTCACCCTCTCGAGAACTCACGGACACACTCCCACCCTGAGTGACCTGTTACTGTATCTCAAACTTACAGACACACTCCCACCCTGAGTGACCTGTCACCCTCTCCCGAACTCACGGACACACTCTCATCCCGTCTGAGTGACCTGTCACCCTCTCCCGAACTCACGGATCCACTCTGACGCTGAGTGACCTGTCACCCTCTCCTGAACTCACGGACACACTCTCAACCTCTCCCAAACTAACGGACAGACTCTCATCCCGTCTGAGTTGAACTGTCAACATTTCCCAAACTCACAGACACACTCTCACCTGTTCTGAGTGACCTGTCACCCTCTCCCGAACTTACGGACACACACTCACCTCGTCCGAGTGATCTGTCACCCACTCCCGAGCTCAGGGACACACTCAGACCCCGTCTGAGTGACCTGACACCCTCTCCCGAACTCACGGACACACTTACACCCCGTCTGAGTGACCTGACACCCTCTCCCGAACTCACGGACATAAACTCACCTCGTCTGAGTGACCTGTCACCCACTCCCGAGCTCACGGACACACTTACACCCCGTCTGAGTGACCTGACACCCTCTCCCGAACTCACGGACACACCCTCACTCCGTCTGAGTGACCTGTCACCCTCTCCCGAAGTCACGGACACAGTCTCACACTGTCTGAGTGACCTGTCACTCTCTCCCGAACTCACGGACACACTCTCACCCTGTCTCAGTGACCTGTCACCCTCTCCCGAACTCACGGACACACTCTGACCCTGAGTGACCTGTCACCCTCTCCCGAACTCACGGACACACTCTCACCCTCTCCCAAACTAACGGACACACTCTCATCCTGTCTGAGTGAACTGTCAACATTTCCCAAACTCTCAGACACACTCTCACCTGGGCTGAGTGACCTGTCACCCTCTCCCGAACTCACGGTCACACTCTCATCCTGTCTGAGTGAACTGTCAACATTTCCCAAACTGTCAGACACACTCTCACCCTCTCTGAATGACCTGTCACCCTCTCCCGAACTCACAGACACACTCTCACCCTTTCTGAGTGACCTGTCACCATCTTACGAGATGAAAGACACAGTCTCATCCCATCCGAGTGACCTGTCACCCTCTCCCGAACTCACGGACACACTCTCACCGTCTCCCGAACTCACGGTCACACTCTCATCCTGTCTGAGTGAACTGTCAACATTTCCCAAATTCTCAGACACACTCTCATCCTCTCTGAATGACCTGTCACCCTCTCCCGAACTCACAAACACACTCTCACCCTGTCTGAGTGACCTGTCACCATCTTACGAGATGAAAGACACAGTCTCATCCCATCCGGGTGACCTGTCAGCCTCTCCCGAACTCACGGACATACTCTCACACCGTCTGAGTGACCTGCCACAGTGTCCCGAACTCACGGACATACTCTCACACCGTCTGAGTGACCTGTCACCCTCTCCCGAACTCACGGACATACTCTCACACCGTCTGAGTGACCTGTCACCCTCTCCCGAACTCACAGACACACTCTCACCCCGTCTGAGTGACCTGTCACTCTCTCCCGAACTCACGGACACACTCTCACCCTGTCTGAGAGACCTGTCACCATCTTCCAATCTCAAAGACACAGTCTCACCCCATCTGGGTGACCTGTCACCCTCTCCCGAACACACGGGCACACTGTCACTATGAGTGACGTGTTACCGTCTCCCGAACTCACGGACACACTCTCACCCTCTCCCAAACTGACGGACAGACTCTCATCCCGTCTGAGTGACCTGTCAACGTTTCCCAAACTCTCAGACACACGCTGACCTGGTCTGAGTTACCTGTCACCCTCTCCCGATCTCACGGACAAACGCTCACCTCGTCTGAGTAACCTGTCACCCTCTCCCGAACTCACGGACACACTCTCACCCCGTCTGAGTGACCTGTCACCCTCACCCGAAGTCACGGACACAGTCTCACCCAGTCTGAGTGACCTGTCACCCTCTCCCGAACTCACGGACACACTCTAACCCTGAGTGACCTTTCACCCTCTCACGAACTCACAGACACACTCTCACCCCCTGTGAGTGACGTGTCACCCTTTCGCGAACTCACGGACACACTCCCACCCTGAGTGACCTGTTACTGTATCTCAAACTTACAGACACACTCCCACCCTGAGTGACCTGTCACCCTCTCCCGAACTCACGGACACACTCTCATCCCGTCTGAGTGACCTGTCACCCTCTCCCGAACTCACGGACACACACTCACCTCATCTGAGTGACCTGTCACCCACTCCCGAGCTCAGGGACACACTTACACCCCGTCTGAGTGACCTGACACCCTCTCCCGAACTCACGGACACACTCTCACCGTCTCCCGAACTCACGGTCACACTCTCATCCTGTCTGAGTGAACTGTCAACATTTCCCAAACTCTCAGACACACTCTCACCCTCTCTGAATGACCTGTCACCCTCTCCCGAACTCACAGACACACTCTCACCCTGTCTGAGTGACCTGTCACCATCTTACGAGATGAAAGACACAGTCTCATCCCATCCGAGTGACCTGTCACCCTCTCCCGAACTCACGGACACACTCTCACCCTCTCCCAAACTCACGGACACACTCTCATCCTGTCTGAGTGAACTGTCAACATTTCCCAAACTCTCAGACACACTCTCATCCTCTCTGAATGACCTGTCACCCTCTCCCGAACTCACAAACACACTCTCACCCTGTCTGAGTGACCTGTCACCATCTTACGAGATGAAAGACACAGTCTCATCCCATCCGGGTGACCTGTCACCCTCTCCCGAACTCACGGACATACTCTCACACCGTCTGAGTGACCTGCCACAGTGTCCTGAACTCACGGACATACTCTCACACCGTCTGAGTGACCTGTCACCCTCTCCCGAAGTCACGGACACAGTCTCACACTGTCTGAGTGACCTGTCACTCTCTCCCGAACTCACGGACACACTCTCACCCTGTCTCAGTGACCTGTCACCCTCTCCCGAACTCACGGACACACTCTGACCCTGAGTGACCTGTCACCCTCTCCCGAACTCACGGACACACTCTCACCCTCTCCCAAACTAACGGACACACTCTCATCCTGTCTGAGTGAACTGTCAACATTTCCCAAACTCTCAGACACACTCTCACCTGGGCTGAGTGACCTGTCACCCTCTCCCGAACTCACGGTCACACTCTCATCCTGTCTGAGTGAACTGTCAACATTTCCCAAACTGTCAGACACACTCTCACCCTCTCTGAATGACCTGTCACCCTCTCCCGAACTCACAGACACACTCTCACCCTTTCTGAGTGACCTGTCACCATCTTACGAGATGAAAGACACAGTCTCATCCCATCCGAGTGACCTGTCACCCTCTCCCGAACTCACGGACACACTCTCACCGTCTCCCGAACTCACGGTCACACTCTCATCCTGTCTGAGTGAACTGTCAACATTTCCCAAATTCTCAGACACACTCTCATCCTCTCTGAATGACCTGTCACCCTCTCCCGAACTCACAAACACACTCTCACCCTGTCTGAGTGACCTGTCACCATCTTACGAGATGAAAGACACAGTCTCATCCCATCCGGGTGACCTGTCAGCCTCTCCCGAACTCACGGACATACTCTCACACCGTCTGAGTGACCTGCCACAGTGTCCCGAACTCACGGACATACTCTCACACCGTCTGAGTGACCTGTCACCCTCTCCCGAACTCACGGACATACTCTCACACCGTCTGAGTGACCTGTCACCCTCTCCCGAACTCACAGACACACTCTCACCCCGTCTGAGTGACCTGTCACTCTCTCCCGAACTCACGGACACACTCTCACCCTGTCTGAGAGACCTGTCACCATCTTCCAATCTCAAAGACACAGTCTCACCCCATCTGGGTGACCTGTCACCCTCTCCCGAACACACGGGCACACTGTCACTATGAGTGACGTGTTACCGTCTCCCGAACTCACGGACACACTCTCACCCTCTCCCAAACTGACGGACAGACTCTCATCCCGTCTGAGTGACCTGTCAACGTTTCCCAAACTCTCAGACACACGCTGACCTGGTCTGAGTTACCTGTCACCCTCTCCCGATCTCACGGACAAACGCTCACCTCGTCTGAGTAACCTGTCACCCTCTCCCGAACTCACGGACACACTCTCACCCCGTCTGAGTGACCTGTCACCCTCACCCGAAGTCACGGACACAGTCTCACCCAGTCTGAGTGACCTGTCACCCTCTCCCGAACTCACGGACACACTCTAACCCTGAGTGACCTTTCACCCTCTCACGAACTCACAGACACACTCTCACCCCCTGTGAGTGACGTGTCACCCTTTCGCGAACTCACGGACACACTCCCACCCTGAGTGACCTGTTACTGTATCTCAAACTTACAGACACACTCCCACCCTGAGTGACCTGTCACCCTCTCCCGAACTCACGGACACACTCTCATCCCGTCTGAGTGACCTGTCACCCTCTCCCGAACTCACGGACACACACTCACCTCATCTGAGTGACCTGTCACCCACTCCCGAGCTCAGGGACACACTTACACCCCGTCTGAGTGACCTGACACCCTCTCCCGAACTCACGGACACACTCTCACCGTCTCCCGAACTCACGGTCACACTCTCATCCTGTCTGAGTGAACTGTCAACATTTCCCAAACTCTCAGACACACTCTCACCCTCTCTGAATGACCTGTCACCCTCTCCCGAACTCACAGACACACTCTCACCCTGTCTGAGTGACCTGTCACCATCTTACGAGATGAAAGACACAGTCTCATCCCATCCGAGTGACCTGTCACCCTCTCCCGAACTCACGGACACACTCTCACCCTCTCCCAAACTCACGGACACACTCTCATCCTGTCTGAGTGAACTGTCAACATTTCCCAAACTCTCAGACACACTCTCATCCTCTCTGAATGACCTGTCACCCTCTCCCGAACTCACAAACACACTCTCACCCTGTCTGAGTGACCTGTCACCATCTTACGAGATGAAAGACACAGTCTCATCCCATCCGGGTGACCTGTCACCCTCTCCCGAACTCACGGACATACTCTCACACCGTCTGAGTGACCTGCCACAGTGTCCTGAACTCACGGACATACTCTCACACCGTCTGAGTGACCTGTCACCCTCTCCCGAACTCACGGACATACTCTCACACCGTCTGAGTGACCTGTCACCCTCTCCCGAACTCACAGACACACTCTCACCCCGTCTGAGTGACCTGTCACCCTCTCCCGAACTCACGGACACACTCTCACCCTGTCTGAGAGACCTGTCACCATCTTCCAATCTCAAAGACACAGTCTCACCCCATCTGGGCGACCTGTCACCCTCTCCCGAACACACGGGCACACTGTCACTATGAGTGACGTGTTATCGTCTCCCGAACTCACGGACACACTCTCACCCTCTCCCAAACTGACGGACACACTCTCAATCCATCTGAGTCACCTGTCAACGTTTCCCAAACTCTCAGACACACGCTGAGCTGGTCTGAGTTACCTGTCACCCTCTCCCGATCTCACGGACAAACGCTCACCTCGTCTGAGTAAACTGTCACCCTCTCCCGAACTCACGGACACACTCTCACCCCGTCTGAGTGATGTCACCCTCTCCCGAAGTCACGGACACAGTCTCACCCAGTCTGAGTGACCTGTCACCCTCTCCCGAACTCACGGACACACTCTAACCCTGAGTGACCTGTCACCCTCTCACGAACTCACAGACACACTCTCACCCCCTGTGAGTGACGTGTCACCCTCTCGCGAACTCACGGACACACTCCCACCCTGAGTGACCTGTTACTGTATCTCAAACTTACAGACACACTTCCACCCTGAGTGACCTGTCACCCTCTCCCGAACTCACGGACACACTCTCATCCCGTCTGAGTGACCTGTCACCCTCTCCCAAACTCACGGAAATACTCTCACCCGGAGTGACCTGTCACCCTCTCCCGAACGCACGGATACACTCTGACCCTGAGTGACCTGTCACCCTCCCCCGAACTCACGGACACACTCTCAACCTCTCCCAAACTAACGGACAGACTCTCATCCCGTCTGAGTGACCTGTCACCCTCTCCCGAATTCACGGACACACACTCACCTCGTCTGAATGACCTGTCACCCACTCCCAAGCTCAGGGACACACTTACCCGAACTCACGGACATACTGTCACTATGAGTGACGTGTTACCGCCTCCCAAACTCACGGACACACTCTCACCCTCTCCCAAACTGATGGACACACTCTCAATCCATCTGAGTCACCTGTCAACGTTTCCTAAACTCTCAGACACACGCTGACCTGGTCTGAGTTACCTGTCACACTCTCCCAAACTCACGGGCACACTCTCACCCCGTCTGAGAGACCTGTCACCCTCTCCCGAACTCACGGAAATACTCTCACCCGGAGTGACCTGTCACCCTCTCCCGAACGCACGGATACACTCTGACCCTGAGTGACCTGTCACCCTCTCTCGACATCACGGACACACCCTCAACCTCTCCCAAACTAACGGACAGACTCTCATCTCGTCTGAGTGACCTGTCACCCTCTCCCGAACTCACGGAAATACTCTCACCCGGAGTGACCTGTCACTCTCTCCCGAACGCACGGGTACACTCGGACCCTGAGTGACCTGTCACCCTCTCCCGAACTCACGGACAGACTCTCAACCTCTCCCAAACTAAAGGACAGACTCTCATCCCGTCTGAGTGAACTGTCAACATTTCCCGAGCTCAGGGACACACTTACACCCTCACCTGTTCTGAGTGACCTGTCAGCCTCTCCCGAGCTCAGGGACACACCTACACCCCGTCTGAGTGACCTGACACCCTCTCCCGAACTCATGGACACACATACACCCCGTCTGAGTGACCTAACACCCTCTCCCGAACTCACGGACACACTTTCACCCTGTCTGAGTAACCTGTCACCCTCTCCCGAACTCACGGACACACTCTGACCCTGAGTGACCTGTCACACTCTCCCGAA
Source organism: Mobula birostris (assembly GCF_030028105.1). Lineage (NCBI taxonomy): Eukaryota > Metazoa > Chordata > Chondrichthyes > Myliobatiformes > Myliobatidae > Mobula > Mobula birostris. The sequence continues at coordinate 62,057,033 of NC_092388.1, forward strand.
CTCACGGACACACTCTCACCCTCTCCCAAACTAACGGACACACTCTCATCCTGTCTGAGTGAACTGTCAACATTTCCCAAACTCTCAGACACACTCTCACCTGGGCTGAGTGACCTGTCACCCTCTCCCGAACTCACGGACACACTCTCACCCCGTCTGAGTGACCTGTCACCCTCTCCCGAACTCACGGACACACTCTCACCCTGTTTGGGAGACCTGTCACCATCTTCCAATTTCAAAGACACAGTCTCACCCCATCTGGGTGACCTGTCACCCTCTCCCGAACTCACGGACACACTCTCACCCTCTCCCAAACTGACGGACACACTCTCAATCCATCTGAGTGATCTGTCAACGTTTCCCAAACTCTGAGAAACACGCTGACCTGGTCTGAGTTACCTGTCACCCTCTCCTGAAGTCACGGACACAGTCTCACCCGGTCTGAATGACCTGTCACCCTCTCCCGAACTCACGGACACACTCTCACCTTGAATAACCTGTAACCCTCTCCCGAACTCACAGACACACTCTAACCGAGTGACCTGTCACCCTCTCACGAACTCACAGACACACTCTCACCCCCTGTGACTGACGTGTCACCCTTCTCGCGAACTCATGGACACACTCCCACCCTGAGTGACCTGTTACTGTATCTCAAACTTACAGACACACTCCCACCCTGAGTGACCTGTCACCCTCTCCCGAACTCACGGACACACTCTCACCCTATCTGAGTGACCTGTCACCATCTTCCGAGCTCAAGGACACAGTCTCACACCATCCGGGTGACCTGTCACCCACTCCTGAACTCACGGACATAATCTCACACCGTCTGAGTGACCTGTCACCCTCTCCCGAACTCACGGACACACTCTCACCCCGTCTGAGTGACCTGTCACCCTCTCCCGAAGTCACGGACACAGTCTCACCCAGTCTGAGTGACCTGTCACCCTCTCCCGAACTCACGGACACACTCTAACCCTGAGTGACCTGTCACCCTCTCACGTACTCACAGACACACTCTCACCCCCTGTGAGTGACGTGTCACCCTTTCGCGAACTCACGGACACACTCCCACCCTGAGTGACCTGTTACTGTATCTTAAACTTACAGACATACTCCCACCCTGAGTGACCTGTCACCCTCTCCCAAACTCACGGACACACTCTCATCCCGTCTGAGTGACCTGTCACCCTCTCCCGAACTCACGGACACACACTCACCTTGTCTGAGTGACCTGTCACCCACTCCCGAACTCACGGACACACACTCACCCCGTCTGAGTGACCTGTCACCCAATCCCGAGCTCAGGGATACACTTACACCCCGTCTGAGTGACCTGACACCCTCGCCCGAACTCACGGACACACATTCACTATGAGGGACGTGTTACCGTCTCCCGAACTCACGGACACACTCTCACCCTCTCCCAAACTGACGGACACACTCTCAATCCATCTGAGTCACCTGTCAACGTTTCCTAAACTCTCAGACACACGCTGACCTGGTCTGAGTTACCTGTCACCCTCTCCCAAACTCACGGACACACTCTCACCCCGTCTGAGAGACCTGTCACCCTCTCCCGAACTCACGGACACACTCTAACCCTGAGTGACCTGTCACCCTCTCACGAACTCAAAGACACACTCTCACCCCCTGTGAGTGACGTGTCACCCTTTCGCGAACTCACGGACACACTCCCACCCTGAGTGACCTGTTACTGTATCTCAAACTTACAGACACACTCCCACCCTGAGTGACCTGTCACCCTCTCCCGAACTCACGGACACACTCTCATCCCGTCTGAGTGACCTGTCACCCTCTCCCGAACTCACGGACACACACTCACCTCGTCTGAGTGACCTGTCACCCACTCCCGAGCTCAGGGACACACTTACACCCCATCTGAGTGACCTGACACCCTCGCCCGAACTCACGGACACACTGTCACTATGAGTGACGTGTTACCGTCTCCCGAACTCACGGACACACTCTCACCCTCTCCCAAACTGACGGACACACTCTCAATCCATCTGAGTCACCTGTCAACGTTTCCTAAACTCTCAGACACACGCTGACCTGGTCTGAGATACCTGTCACCCTCTCCCAAACTCACGGACACACTCTCAACCTCTCCCAAACTAACGGACAGACTCTCATCTCGTCTGAGTGACCTGTCACCCTCTCCTGAACTCACGGAAATATTCTCACCCGGAGTGACCTGTCACCCTCTCCCGAACACACGGATACACTCGGACCCTGAGTGACCTGTCACCCTCTCCCGAACTCACGGACAGACTCTCATCCCGTCTGAGTGAACTGTCAACATTTCCCGAGCTCAGGGACACACTTACACCCTCACCTGTTCTGAGTGACCTGTCAGCCTCTCCCGAACTCACAGACACACACTCACCTCGTCTGAGTGACCTGTCACCCACTCCCGAGCTCAGGGACACACCTACACCCCGTCTGAGTGACCTGACACCCTCTCCCGAACTCACGGACACACATACACCCCGTCTGAGTGACCTAACACCCTCTCCCGAACTCACGGACAAACTCTGACCCTGAGTGACCTGTCACACTCTCCCGAACTCACGGACACACTCTCACCCTCTCCCAAACTAACGGACACACTCTCATCCTGTCTGAGTGAACTGTCAACATTTCCCAAACTCTCAGACACACTCTCACCTGGGCTGAGTGACCTGTCACCCTCTCCCGAACTCACGGACACACTCTCACCCCGTCTGAGTGACCTGTCACCCTCTCCCGAACTCACGGACACACTCTCACCCTGTTAAAGAGACCTGTCACCATCCTCCAATTTCAAAGACACAGTCTCACCCCATCTGGGTGACCTGTCACCCTCCCCCGAACACATGGGCACACTGTCACCATGAGTGACGTGTTACCGTCTCCCGAACTCACAGACACACTCTCACCCTCTCCCAAACTGACGGACACACTCTCAATCCATCTGAGTGATCTGTCAACGTTTCCCAAACTCTGAGAAACACGCTGACCTGGTCTGAGTTACCTGTCACCCTCTCCCGAACTCACGGACACACTTAGACCCCGTCTGAGTGACCTGACACCCTCTCCCGAACTCACGGACACACTCTCAACACGACTGAGTGACCTGTCACCCTCTCCCGAACGCACGGATACACTCTGACCCTGAGTGACATGTCACCCTCTCCCGAACTCACGGACACACTCTCACCCTGTTCGAGAGACCTGTCACCATCTTCCAATCTCAAAGACACAGTCCCACCCCATCTGGCTGACCTGTCACCCTCTCCCGAACACACGGGCACACTGTCACTATGAGTGACGTGTTACCGTCTCCCGAACTCACGGACACACTCTCAACCTCTCCCAAACTAACGGACAGACTCTCATCCCGTCTGAGTCACCTGTCAACGTTTCCCAAACTCTCAGATACACGCTGACCTGGTCTGAGTTACCTGTCACCCTCTCCCGAACTCACGGACACACTCTCACCCCGTCTGAGTGACCTGTCACCCTCTCCTGAAGTCACGGACACAGTCTCACCCGGTCTGAGTGACCTGTCACCCTCTCACGAACTCACAGACACACTCTCACCCCCTGTGAGTGACGTGTCACCCTCTCGCGAACTCACGGACACACTCCCACCCTGAGTGACCTGTTACTGTATCTCAAACTTACAGACACACTCCCACCCTGAGTGACCTGTCACCCTCTCCCGAACTCACGGACACACTCTCATCCCGTCTGAGTGACCTGTCACCCTCTCCCGAACTCACGGATCCACTCTGACGCTGAGTGACCTGTCACCCTCTCCCGAACTCACGGATACACTCTGACCCTGAATGACCTGTCACCCTCCCCTGAACTCACGGACACACTCTCAACCTCTCCCAAACTAACGGACAGACTCTCATTCCGTCTGAGTGAACTGTCAACATTTCCCAAACTCACAGACACACTCTCACCTGTTCTGAGTGACCTGTCACCCTCTCCCGAACTCACGGACACACACTCACCTCGTCTGAGTGACCTGTCACCCACTCCCGAGCTCAGGGACACACTCAGACCCCGTCTGAGTGACCTGACACCGTCTCGCGAACTCACGGACACACTCCCACCCTGAGTGACCTGTTACTGTATCTCAAACTTACAGACACACTCCCACCCTGAGTGACCTGTCACCCTCTCCCGAACTCACGGACACACTCTCATCCCGTCTGAGTGACCTGTCACCCTCTCCCGAACTCACGGACACACACTCACCTCGTCTGAGTGACCTGTCACCCACTCCCGAGCTCAGGGACACACTTACACCCCATCTGAGTGACCTGACACCCTCGCCCGAACTCACGGACACACTGTCACTATGAGTGACGTGTTACCGTCTCCCGAACTCACGGACACACTCTCACCCTCTCCCAAACTGACGGACACACTCTCAATCCATCTGAGTCACCTGTCAACGTTTCCTAAACTCTCAGACACACGCTGACCTGGTCTGAGTTACCTGTCACCCTCTCCCAAACTCACGGACACACTCTCAACCTCTCCCAAACTAACGGACAGACTCTCATCTCGTCCGAGTGACCTGTCACCCTCTCCTGAACTCACGGAAATATTCTCACCCGGAGTGACCTGTCACCCTCTCCCGAACACACGGATACACTCGGACCCTGAGTGACCTGTCACCCTCTCCCGAACTCACGGACAGACTCTCATCCCGTCTGAGTGAACTGTCAACATTTCCCGAGCTCAGGGACACACTTACACCCTCACCTGTTCTGAGTGACCTGTCAGCCTCTCCCGAACTCACAGACACACACTCACCTCGTCTGAGTGACCTGTCACCCACTCCCGAGCTCAGGGACACACCTACACCCCGTCTGAGTGACCTGACACCCTCTCCCGAACTCACGGACACACATACACCCCGTCTGAGTGACCTAACACCCTCTCCCGAACTCACGGACAAACTCTGACCCTGAGTGACCTGTCACACTCTCCCGAACTCACGGACACACTCTCACCCTCTCCCAAACTAACGGACACACTCTCATCCTGTCTGAGTGAACTGTCAACATTTCCCAAACTCTCAGACACACTCTCACCTGGGCTGAGTGACCTGTCACCCTCTCCCGAACTCACGGACACACTCTCACCCCGTCTGAGTGACCTGTCACCCTCTCCCGAACTCACGGACACACTCTCACCCTGTTTGAGAGACCTGTCACCATCCTCCAATTTCAAAGACACAGTCTCACCCCATCTGGGTGACCTGTCACCCTCCCCCGAACACATGGGCACACTGTCACCATGAGTGACGTGTTACCGTCTCCCGAACTCACAGACACACTCTCACCCTCTCCCAAACTGACGGACACACTCTCAATCCATCTGAGTGATCTGTCAACGTTTCCCAAACTCTGAGAAACACGCTGACCTGGTCTGAGTTACCTGTCACCCTCTCCCGAACTCACGGACACACTTAGACCCCGTCTGAGTGACCTGACACCCTCTCCCGAACTCACGGACACACTCTCAACACGACTGAGTGACCTGTCACCCTCTCCCGAACGCACGGATACACTCTGACCCTGAGTGACCTGTCACCCTCTCCCGAACTCACGGACACACTCTCACCCTGTTCGAGAGACCTGTCACCATCTTCCAATCTCAAAGACACAGTCCCACCCCATCTGGCTGACCTGTCACCCTCTCCCGAACACACGGGCACACTGTCACTATGAGTGACGTGTTACCGTCTCCCGAACTCACGGACACACTCTCAACCTCTCCCAAACTAACGGACAGACTCTCATCCCGTCTGAGTCACCTGTCAACGTTTCCCAAACTCTCAGATACACGCTGACCTGGTCTGAGTTACCTGTCACCCTCTCCCGAACTCACGGACACACTCTCACCCCGTCTGAGTGACCTGTCACCCTCTCCTGAAGTCACGGACACAGTCTCACCCGGTCTGAGTGACCTGTCACCCTCTCACGAACTCACAGACACACTCTCACCCCCTGTGAGTGACGTGTCACCCTCTCGCGAACTCACGGACACACTCCCACCCTGAGTGACCTGTTACTGTATCTCAAACTTACAGACACACTCCCACCCTGAGTGACCTGTCACCCTCTCCCGAACTCACGGACACACTCTCATCCCGTCTGAGTGACCTGTCACCCTCTCCCGAACTCACGGATCCACTCTGACGCTGAGTGACCTGTCACCCTCTCCCGAACTCACGGATACACTCTGACCCTGAATGACCTGTCACCCTTCCCTGAACTCACGGACACACTCTCAACCTCTCCCAAACTAACGGACAGACTCTCATTCCGTCTGAGTGAACTGTCAACATTTCCCAAACTCACAGACACACTCTCACCTGTTCTGAGTGACCTGTCACCCTCTCCCGAACTCACGGACACACACTCACCTCGTCTGAGTGACCTGTCACCCACTCCCGAGCTCAGGGACACACTCAGACCCCGTCTGAGTGACCTGACACCCTCTCCCGAACTCACGGACACACTTACACCCCGTCTGAGTGACCTGACACCCTCTCCCGAACTCACGGACACACACTCACCTCGTCTGAGTGACCTGTCACCCACTCCCGAGCTCACGGACACACTTACACCCCGTCTAAGTGACCTGACACCCTCTCCCGAACTCACGGATACACTCGCACTCCGTCTGAGTGACCTGTCACCCTCTCCCGAAGTCACGGACACACTCTCACACTGTCTGAGTGACCTGTCACCCTCTCCCGAACTCACGGACACACTCTCACCCTGTCTGAGAGACCTGTCACCCTCTCCCGAACTCACGGACACACTCTGACTCTGAGTGACCTGTCACCCTCTCCCGAACTCACGGACACACTCTCACCCTCTCCTAAACTAACGGACACACTCTCATCCTGTCTGAGTGAACTCTCAACATTTCCCAAACTCTCAGACACACTCTCACCTGGGCTGAGTGACCTGTCACCCTCTCCCGAACTCACGGTCACACTCTCATCCTGTCTGAGTGAACTGTCAACATTTCCCAAACTCTCAGACACACTCTCACCCTCTCTGAATGACCTGTCACCCTCTCCCGAACTCACAGACACACTCTCACCCTGTCTGAGTGACCTGTCACCATCTTACGAGATGAAAGAAACAGTCTCATCCCATCCGAGTGACCTGTCACCCTCTCCCGAACTCACGGACACACTCTCACCCTCTCCCGAACTCACGGACACACTCTCATCCTGTCTGAGTGAACTGTCAACATTTCCCAAACTCTCAGACACACTCTCATCCTCTCTGAATGACCTGTCACCCTCTCCCGAACTCACAAACACACTCTCACCCTGTCTGAGTGACCTGTCACCATCTTACGAGATGAAAGACACAGTCTCATCCCATCCGGGTGACCTGTCACCCTCTCCCGAACTCACGGACATACTCTCACACCGTCTGAGTGACCTGCCACAGTGTCCTGAACTCACGGACATACTCTCACACCGTCTGAGTGACCTGTCACCCTCTCCCGAACTCACGGACATACTCTCACACCGTCTGAGTGACCTGTCACCCTCTCCCGAACTCACAGACACACTCTCACCCCGTCTGAGTGACCTGTCACCCTCTCCCGAACTCACGGACACACTCTCACCCTGTCTGAGAGACCTGTCACCATCTTCCAATCTCAAAGACACAGTCTCACCCCATCTGGGCGACCTGTCACCCTCTCCCGAACACACGGGCACACTGTCACTATGAGTGACGTGTTATCGTCTCCCGAACTCACGGACACACTCTCACCCTCTCCCAAACTGACGGACACACTCTCAATCCATCTGAGTCACCTGTCAACGTTTCCCAAACTCTCAGACACACGCTGAGCTGGTCTGAGTTACCTGTCACCCTCTCCCGATCTCACGGACAAACGCTCACCTCGTCTGAGTAAACTGTCACCTTCTCCCGAACTCACGGACACACTCTCACCCCGTCTGAGTGATGTCACCCTCTCCCGAAGTCACGGACACAGTCTCACCCAGTCTGAGTGACCTGTCACCCTCTCCCGAACTCACGGACACACTCTAACCCTGAGTGACCTGTCACCCTCTCACGAACTCACAGACACACTCTCACCCCCTGTGAGTGACGTGTCACCCTCTCGCGAACTCACGGACACACTCCCACCCTGAGTGACCTGTTACTGTATCTCAAACTTACAGACACACTTCCACCCTGAGTGACCTGTCACCCTCTCCCGAACTCACGGACACACTCTCATCCCGTCTGAGTGACCTGTCACCCTCTCCCAAACTCACGGAAATACTCTCACCCGGAGTGACCTGTCACCCTCTCCCGAACGCACGGATACACTCTGACCCTGAGTGACCTGTCACCCTCCCCCGAACTCACGGACACACTCTCAACCTCTCCCAAACTAACGGACAGACTCTCATCCCGTCTGAGTGACCCGTCACCCTCTCCCGAACTCACGGACACACACTCACCTCGTCTGAATGACCTGTCACCCACTCCCAAGCTCAGGGACACACTTACCCGAACTCACGGACATACTGTCACTATGAGTGACGTGTTACCGCCTCCCAAACTCACGGACACACTCTCACCCTCTCCCAAACTGATGGACACACTCTCAATCCATCTGAGTCACCTGTCAACGTTTCCTAAACTCTCAGACACACGCTGACCTGGTCTGAGTTACCTGTCACCCTCTCCCAAACTCACGGACACACTCTCACCCCGTCTGAGAGACCTGTCACCCTCTCCCGAACTCACGGAAATACTCTCACCCGGAGTGACCTGTCACCCTCTCCCGAACGCACGGATACACTCTGACCCTGAGTGACCTGTCACCCTCTCTCGACATCACGGACACACCCTCAACCTCTCCCAAACTAACGGACAGACTCTCATCTCGTCTGAGTGACCTGTCACCCTCTCCCGAACTCACGGAAATACTCTCACCCGGAGTGACCTGTCACTCTCTCCCGAACGCATGGGTACACTCGGACCCTGAGTGACCTGTCACCCTCTCCCGAACTCACGGACAGACTCTCAACCTCTCCCAAACTAAAGGATAGACTCTCATCCCGTCTGAGTGAACTGTCAACATTTCCCGAGCTCAGGGACACACTTACACCCTCACCTGTTCTGAGTGACCTGTCAGCCTCTCCCGAACTCACAGACACACACTCACCTCGTCTGAGTGACCTGTCACCCACTCCCGAGCTCAAGGACACACCTACACCCCGTCTGAGTGACCTGACACCCTCTCCCGAACTCATGGACACACATACACCCCGTCTGAGTGACCTAACACCCTCTCCCAAACTCACGGACACACTTTCACCCTGTCTGAGTAACCTGTCACCCTCTCCCGAACTCACGGACACACTCTGACCCTGAGTGACCTGTCACACTCTCCCGAACTCACGGACACACTCTCACCCTCTCCCAAACTAACGGACACACTCTCATCCTGTCTGAGTGAACTGTCAACATTTCCCAAACTCTCAGACACACTCTCACCTGGGCTGAGTGACCTGTCACCCTCTCCCGAACTCACGGACACACTCTCACCCCGTCTGAGTGACCTGTCACCCTCTCCCGTACTCACGGACACACTCTCACCCTGTTTGAGAGACCTGTCACCATCTTCCAATTTCAAAGACGCAGTCTCACCCCATCTGGGTGACCTGTCACCCTCTCCCGAACACACGGGCACACTGTCACTATGAGTGACGTGTTACCGTCTCCCGAACTCACAGACACACTCTCACCCTCTCCCAAACTGACGGACACACTCTCAATCCATCTGAGTGATCTGTCAACGTTTCCTAAACTCTGAGAAACACGCTGACCTGGTCTGAGTTACCTGTCACCCTCTCCCGAACTCACGGACACACTCTCACCCCGTCTGAGTGACCTGTCACCCTCTCCTGAAGTCACGGACACAGTCTCACCCGGTCTGAATGACCTGTCACCCTCTCCCGAACTCACGGACACACTCTCACCTTGAATAACCTGTAACCCTCTCCCGAACTCACAGACGCACTCTAACCGAGTGACCTGTCACCCTCTCACGAACTCACAGACACACTCTCACCCCCTGTGAGTGACGTGTCACCCTCTCGCGAACTCACGGACACACTCCCACCCTGAGTGACCTGTTACTGTATCTCAAACTTACAGACACACTCCCACCCTGAGTGACCTGTCACCCTCTCCCGAACTCACGGACACACTCTCACCCTGTCTGAGTGACCTGTCACCATCTTCCGAGCTCAAGGACACAGTCTCACACCATCCGGGTGACCTGTCACCCACTCCTGAACTCACGGACATACTCTCACACCGTCTGAGTGACCTGTCACCCTCTCCCGAACTCACGGACACACTCTCACCCCGTCTGAGTGACCTGTCACCCTCTCCCGAAGTCACGGACACAGTCTCACCCAGTCTGAGTGACCTGTCACCCTCTCCCGAACTCACGGACACACTCTAACCCTGAGTGACCTGTCACCCTCTCACGTACTCACAGACACACTCTCACCCCCTGTGAGTGACGTGTCACCCTTTCGCGAACTCACGGACACACTCCCACCCTGAGTGACCTGTTACTGTATCTTAAACTTACAGACACACTCCCACCCTCAGTGACCTGTCACCCTCTCCCAAACTCACGGACACACTCTCATCCCGTCTGAGTGACCTGTCACCCTCTCCCGAACTCACGGACACACACTCACCTCGTCTGAGTGACCTGTCACCCAATCCCGGCTCAGGGATACACTTACACCCCGTCTGAGTGACCTGACACCCTCGCCCGAACTCACGGACACACATTCACTATGAGGGACGTGTTACCGTCTCCCGAACTCACGGACACACTCTCACCCTCTCCCAAACTGACGGACACACTCTCAATCCATCTGAGTCACCTGTCAACGTTTCCTGAACTCTCAGACACACGCTGACCTGGTCTGAGTTACCTGTCACCCTCTCCCAAACTCACGGACACACTCTCACCCTGTCTGAGAGACCTGTCACCCTCTCCCGAACTCACCGAAATACTCTCACCCGGAGTGACCTGTCACCCTCCCCCGAACGCACGGATACACTCTGACCCTGAGTGACCTGTCACCCTCTCTCGAAATCACGGACACACTCTGACCTCTCCCAAACTAACGGACAGACTCTCATCTCGTCTGAGTGACCTGTCACCCTCTCCCGAACTCACGGAAATACTCTCACCCGGAGTGACCTGTCACCCTCTCCCGAACGCACGGATACACTCGGACCCTGAGTGACCTGTCACCCTCTCCCGAACTCACGGACAGACTCTCAACCTCTCCCAAACTAAAGGACAGACTCTCATCCCGTCTGAGTGAACTGTCAACATTTCCCGAGCTCAGGGACACACTTACACCCTCACCTGTTCTGAGTGACCTGTCAGCCTCTCCCGAACTCACGGACACACACTCACCTCGTCTGAGTGACCTGTCACCCACTCCCGAGCTCAGGGACACACCTACACCCCGTCTGAGTGACCTGACACCCTCTCCCGAACTCATGGACACACTCTCACCCTCTCCCAAACTGACGGACACACTCTCAATCCATCTGAGTGATCTGTCAACGTTTCCCAAACTCTGAGAAACACGCTGACCTGGTCTGAGTGACCTAACACCCTCTCCCGAACTCACGGACACACTGTCATCCCGTCTGAGTGACCTGTCACCCTCTCCCAAACTCACGGAAATACTCTCACCCGGAGTGACCTGTCACCCTCTCCCGAACGCACGGATACACTCTGACCCTGAGTGACCTGTCACCCTCCCCCGAACTCACGGACACACTCTCAACCTCTCCCAAACTAACGGACAGACTCTCATCCCGTCTGAGTGACCTGTCACCCTCTCCCGAACTCACGGACACACACTCACATCGTCTGAATGACCTGTCACCCACTCCCAAGCTCAGGGACACACTTACCCGAACTCACGGACATACTGTCACTATGAGTGACGTGTTACCGCCTCCAAACTCACGGACACACTCTCACCCTCTCCCAAACTGATGGACACACTCTCAATCCATCTGAGTCACCTGTCAACGTTTCCTAAACTCTCAGACACACGCTGACCTGGTCTGAGTTACCTGTCACCCTCTCCCAAACACACGGACACACTCTCACCCCGTCTGAGAGACCTGTCACCCTCTCCCGAACTCACGGAAATACTCTCACCCGGAGTGACCTGTCACCCTCTCCCGAACGCACGGATACACTCTGACCCTGAGTGACCTGTCACCCTCTCCCGAAATCACGGACACGCTCTCACCTCTCCCAAACTAACGGACATACTCTCATCCCGTCTGAGTGACCTGACACACTCTCCCGAACTCACGGAAATACTCTCACCCGGAGTGACCTGTCACTCTCTCCCGAACGCACGGGTACACTCGGACCCTGAGTGACCAGTCACCCTCTCCCGAACTCACGGACAGACTCTCAACCTCTCCCAAACTAAAGGACAGACTCTCATCCCGTCTGAGTGAACTGTCAACATTTCCCGAGCTCAGGGACACACTTACACCCTCACCTGTTCTGAGTGACCTGTCAGCCTCTCCCGAACTCACAGACACACACTCACCTCGTCTGAGTGACCTGTCACCCACTCCCGAGCTCAAGGACACACCTACACCCCGTCTGAGTGACCTGACACCCTCTCCCGAACTCATGGACACACATACACCCCGTCTGAGTGACCTAACACCCTCTCCCAAACTCACGGACACACTTTCACCTGTCTGAGTAACCTGTCACCCCTCTCCCGAACTCACGGACACACTCTGACCCTGAGTGACCTGTCACACTCTCCCGAACTCAGGGACACACTCTCACCCTCTCCCAAACTAACGGACACACTCTCATCCTGTCTGAGTGAACTGTCAACATTTCCCAAACTCTCAGACACACTCTCACCTGGCTGAGTGACCTGTCACCCTCTCCAGAACTCACGGACACACTCTCACCCCGTCTGAGTGACCTGTCACCCTCTCCCGTACTCACGGACACACTCTCACCCTGTTTGAGAGACCTGTCACCATCTTCCAATTTCAAAGACACAGTCTCACCCCATCTGGGTGACCTGTCACCCTCTCACGAACTCACAGACACACTCTCACCCCCTGTGAGTGACGTGTCACCCTCTCGCGAACTCACGGACCACACTCCCACCCTGAGTGACCTGTTACTGTATCTCAAACTTACAGACAGACTCCCACCTGAGTGACCTGTCACCCTCTCCCGAACTCACGGACACACTCTCACCCTGTCTGAGTGACCTGTCACCATCTTCCGAGCTCAAGGACACAGTCTCACACCATCCGGGTGACCTGTCACCCACTCCTGAACTCACGGACATACTCTCACACCGTCTGAGTGACCTGTCACCCTCTCCCGAACTCACGGACACACTCTCACCCCGTCTGAGTGACCTGTCACCCTCTCCAAACTCACGGACACACTCTCACCCCGTCTGAGAGACCTGTCACCCTCTCCCGAACTCACCGAAATACTCTCACTCGGAGTGACCTGTCACCCTCCCCCGAACGCACGGATACACTCTGACCCTGAGTGACCTGTCACCCTCTCTCGAAATCACGGACACACTCCTGAACCTCTCCCAAACTAACGGACAGACTCTCATCTCGTCTGAGTGACCTGTCACCCTCTCCCGAACTCACGGAAATACTCTCACCCGAGTGACCTGTCACCCTCTCCCGAACGCACGGATACACTCGGACCCTGAGTGACCTGTCACCCTCTCCCGAACTCACGGACAGACTCTCAACCTCTCCCAAACTAAAGGACAGACTCTCATCCGTCTGAGTGAACTGTCAACATTTCCCGAGCTCAGGGACACACTTACACCCTCACCTGTTCTGAGTGACCTGTCAGCCTCTCCCGAACTCACGGACACACACTCACCTCGTCTGAGTGACCTGTCACCCACTCCCGAGCTCAGGGACACACCTACACCCCGTCTGAGTGACCTGACACCCTCTCCCGAACTCATGGACACACTCTCACCCTCTCCCAAACTGACGGACACACTCTCAATCCATCTGAGTGATCTGTCAACGTTTCCCAAACTCTGAGAAACACGCTGACCTGGTCTGAGTGACCTAACACCCTCTCCCGAACTCACGGACACACTTTCACCCTGTCTGAGTAACCTGTCACCCTCTCCCGAACTCACGGACACACTCTGACCCTGAGTGACCTGTCACATTCTCCCGAACTCACGGACACACTCTCACCCTCTCCCAAACTAACGGACACACTCTCATCCTGTCTGAGTGAACTGTCAACATTTCCCAAACTCTCAGACACACTCTAACCTGGGCTGAGTGACCTGTCACCCTCTCCCGAATTCACGGACACACTCTCACCCCGTCTGAGTGACCTGTCACCCTCTCCCGAACTCACGGACACACTCTCACCCTGTTTGAGAGACCTGTCACCATCTTCCAATTTCAAAGACACAGTCTCACCCTATCTGGGTGACCTGTCACCCTCCCCCGAACACACGGGCACACTGTCACCATGAGCGACGTGTTACCGTCTCCCGAACTCACAGACACACTCTCACCCTCTCCCAAACTGACGGACTCACTCTCAATCCATCTGATCACCTGTCAACGTTTCCCAAACTCTCAGATACACGCTGACCTGGTCTGAGTTACCTGTCACCCTCTCCCGAACTCACGGACACACTCTCACCCCGTCTGAGTGACCTGTCACCCTCTCCTGAAGTCACGGACACAGTCTCACCCGGTCTGAGTGACCTGTCACCCTCTCCCGAACTCACGGACACACTCTCACCTTGAATAACCTGCAACCCTCTCCCGAACTCACAGACACACTCTAACCCTGAGTGACCTGTCACCCTCTCACCAACTCACAGACACACTCTCACCCTGTCTGAGTGACCTGTCACCATCTTCCGAGCTCAAGGACACAGTCTCACCCCATCCGGGTGACCTGTCACCCACTCCTGAACTCACGGACATACTCTCACACCGTCTCAGTGACCTGTCACCCTCTCTCGAACACACGGACACACTGTCACTCTGAGTGACGTGTCACCCACTCCCGAACTCATGGACAAACTCTCACGCTCTCCCAAACTGACGGACACACTCTCATCCCGTCTGAGTGACCTGTCAATGTTTCCCAAACTCTCAGACACACTCTCATCTGGTCTGAGTGACCTGTCACCCTCTCCCGAACTCACGGACACACGCTCACCTCGTCTGAGTGACCTATAACCCTCTCCCGAACTCACAGACACACTCTGACCCTGAGTGACATGTCACCCTCTCACGAACTCACAGACACACTTTCACCCGAACTCACGGACACACTCCCAAACTGAGTGACCTGTTACTGTATCTCAAACTTACAGACTCACTCCCACCCTGAGTGACCTGTCACCCTCTCCTAAACTCACAGTCAACCTCTCCCAAACTAACGGAAAAACTCTCATCCCGTCTGTGTGACCTGTCACCCTCTCCCGAACTCACGGAAATACTCTCACCCGCAGTGACCTGTCACCCTCTCCCGAACGCACGGATAAACTCTGACCCTGAGTGACCTGACACCCCCTCCCGAACTCACAGACACACTCTCAACCTCTCCCAAACTAACGGACAGACTCTCATCCAGTCTGAGTGAACTGTCAACGTTTCCCAAACTCTCAGACACACTCTCACCTCTTTTGAGTGACCTGTCACCCTCTCTCAAACTCATGCACAGACTCTCACCTGGAGTGACCTGTCACCATCTCCTGAACTCACGGACACACTCTCAACCCGTCTGAGTGACCTGTCACCCTCTGCCGAACTCATGGACACACTTACACCCCGTCTGAGTGACCAGTCACACTCTCCCGAACTCACGGAAACACTCTCACCCTGTCTGAGTGACCTGTCACCCTCTCCCGAACTCACGGAAACACTCTCACCCTGTCTGAGAGACCTGTCACCATCTTCCAATCTCAAAGACACAGTCTCACCCCATCTGGGTGACCTGTCACCCTCTCCCGAACACACGGGCACACTGTCACTATGAGTGACGTGTTACCGTCTCCCGAACTCGCGGACACACTCTCACCCTCTCCCAAACTAACGGACACACTCTCAGTCCATCTGAGTCACCTGTCAACATTTCCCAAACTCTCAGACACACTCTCACCTGGGCTGAGTGACCTGTCACCCTCTCCCGAACTCACGGAAATACTCTCGCCCGGAGTGACCTGTCACCCTCTCCCGAACGTACGGATACACTCTGACCCTGAGAGACCTGTCACCCTCTCCCGAAATCACGGACACACTCTCAACCTCTCCCAAACTAACGGACATACTCTCATCCCGTCTGAGTGACCAGACACCCTCTCCCGAACTCACGGACACACTTACACCCCGTCTGAGTGACCTGACACCCTCTCCCGAACTCAGGGACACACACTCACCTCGTCTGAGTGACCTGTCACCCACTCCCGAACTCAGGGACACACTTACACCCCGTCTGAGTGACCTGACACCCTCTCCCGAACTCATGGACACACTTACACCCCGTCTGAGTGACCTAACACCCTCTCCCGAACTCGCGGACACACACTCACCTCGTCTGAGTGACCTGTCACCCACTCCCGAGCTCACGGACACACTTAGACCCCGTCTGAGTGACCTGACACCCTCTCCCGAACTCACGGACACACTCTGACACTCTCCCAAACTAACGGACACACTTCATCCGGTCTGAGTGAACTGTCAACATTTCCCAAACTCTCAGACACACTCTCACCTGGGCTGAGTGACCAGTTCACCCTCTCCCGAACTTACGGAAATACTCTCACCCGGAGTGACCTGTCACCCTCTCCCGAACGCACGGAAATACTCTCACCCGGAGTGACCTGTCACCCTCTCCCGAACGCACGGATACACTCTGACCCTGAGTGACCTGTCACCCTCTCTCGAAATCACGGACACACTCTCAACCTCTCCCAAACTAACGGACAAACTCTCATCACGTCTGAGTGACCTGTCACCCTCTCCCGAACTGACCGAAATACTCTCACCCGGAGTGACCTGTCACCCTCTCCCGAACGCACGGATACACTCTGACCCTGAGTGACATGTCACCCTCTCCCGAAATCATGGACACACTCTCAACCTCTCCCAAACTAACGGACAGACTCTCATGTCGTCTGAGTGACCTGTCACCCTCTCCCGAACTCACGGAAATACTCTCACCCGGAGTGACCTCTCACCCTCTCCCGAACGCACGGATACACTCTGACCTTGAGTGACCTGTCACCCTCTCCCGAACTCACGGACACACTCTCAAACTCTCCCAAACTAACGGACATACTCTCATCCCGTCTGAGTGACCAGACACCCTCTCCCGAACTCACGGACACACTTACACCCCGTCTGAGTGACCTGACACCCTCTCCCGAACTCAGGGACACACACTCACCTCGTCTGAGTGACCTGTCACCCACTCCCGAACTCAGGGACACACTTACACCCCGTCTGAGTGACCTGTCACCCACTCCCGAGCTCACGGACACACTTAGACCCCGTCTGAGTGACCTGACACCCTCTCCCGAACTCACGGACACACTTACACCCCGTCTGAGTGACCTGACACCCTCTCCCGAACTCAGGGACACACACTCACCTCGTCTGAGTGACCTGTCACCCACTCCCGAACTCAGGGACACACTTACACCCCGTCTGAGTGACCTGACACCCTCTCCCGAACTCATGGACACACTCTGACACTCTCCCAAACTAACGGACACACTTCATCCGGTCTGAGTGAACTGTCAACATTTCCCAAACTCTCAGACACACTCTCACCTGGGCTGAGTGACCAGTTCACCCTCTCCCGAACTTACGGAAATACTCTACAGGAGTGACCTGTCACCCTCTCCCGAACGCACGGAAATACTCTCACCCGGAGTGACCTGTCACCCTCTCCCGAACGCACGGATACACTCTGACCATGAGTGACCTGTCACCCTCTCTCGAAATCACGGACACACTCTCAACCTCTCCCAAACTAACGGACAAACTCTCATCACGTCTGAGTGACCTGTCACCCTCTCCCGAACTGACCGAAATACTCTCAGCCGGAGTGACATGTCACCCTCTCCCGAACGCACGGATACACTCTGACCCTGAGTGACATGTCACCCTCTCCCGAAATCATGGACACACTCTCAACCTCTCCCAAACTAACGGACAGACTCTCATGTCGTCTGAGTGACCAGACACCCTCTCCCGAACTCACGGACACACTTACACCCCGTCTGAGTGACCTGACACCCTCTCCCGAACTCAGGGACACACACTCACCTCGTCTGAGTGACCTGTCACCCACTCCCGAACTCAGGGACACACTTACACCCCGTCTGAGTGACCTGTCACCCACTCCCGAGCTCACGGACACACTTAGACCCCGTCTGAGTGACCTGACACCCTCTCCCGAACTCACGGACACACTTACACCCCGTCTGAGTGACCTGACACCCTCTCCCGAACTCAGGGACACACACTCACCTCGTCTGAGTGACCTGTCACCCACTCCCGAACTCAGGGACACACTTACACCCCGTCTGAGTGACCTGACACCCTCTCCCGAACTCATGGACACACTCTGACACTCTCCCAAACTAACGGACACACTTCATCCGGTCTGAGTGAACTGTCAACATTTCCCAAACTCTCAGACACACTCTCACCTGGGCTGAGTGACCAGTTCATCCTCTCCCGAACTTACGGAAATACTCTACAGGAGTGACCTGTCACCCTCTCCCGAACGCACGGAAATACTCTCACCCGGAGTGACCTGTCACCCTCTCCCGAACGCACGGATACACTCTGACCCTGAGTGACCTGTCACCCTCTCTCGAAATCACGGACACACTCTCAACCTCTCCCAAACTAACGGACAAACTCTCATCACGTCTGAGTGACCTGTCACCCTCTCCCGAACTGACCGAAATACTCTCAGCCGGAGTGACCTGTCACCCTCTCCCGAACGCACGGATACACTCTGACCCTGAGTGACATGTCACCCTCTCCCGAAATCATGGACACACTCTCAACCTCTCCCAAACTAACGGACAGACTCTCATGTCGTCTGAGTGACCTGTCACCCTCTCCCGAACTCACGGAAATACTCTCACCCGGAGTGACCTCTCACCCTCTCCCGAACGCACGGATACACTCTGACCTTGAGTGACCTGTCACCCTCTCCCGAACTCACGGACACACTCTCAAACTCTCCCAAACTAACGGACATACTCTCATCCCGTCTGAGTGACCAGACACCCTCTCCCGAACTCACGGACACACTTACACCCCGTCTGAGTGACCTGACACCCTCTCCCGAACTCAGGGACACACACTCACCTCGTCTGAGTGACCTGTCACCCACTCCCGAACTCAGGGACACACTTACACCCCGTCTGAGTGACCTGTCACCCACTCCCGAGCTCACGGACACACTTAGACCCCGTCTGAGTGACCTGACACCCTCTCCCGAACTCACGGGCACACTCTCACCCCGTCTGAGTGACCTGTCACCCTCTCCCGAACTCACGGACACACTCTGACCCTGAGTAACCTGACACCCTCTCCCGAACTCACGGACACACTCTGACACTCTCCCAAACTAACGGACACACTTCATCCGGTCTGAGTGAACTGTCAACATTTCCCAAAGTCTCAGACACACTCTCACCTGGGCTGAGTGACCAGTTCACCCTCTCCCGAACTTACGGAAATACTCTCACCCGGAGTGACCTGTCACCCTCTCCCGAACGCACGGAAATACTCTCACCCGGAGTGACCTGTCACCCTCTCCCGAACGCACGGATACACTCTGACCCTGAGTGACCTGTCACCCTCTCCCGAACTCACGGACACACTCTCACCCTGTTTGAGAGACCTGTCACCATCTTCCAAACTCAAAGACACAGTTTCACCCCATCTGGGTGACCTGTCATCCTCTCCCGAACACACGGGCACACTGTCACTATGAGTGACGTGTTACCGTCTCCCGAACACACGGACACACTCTCACCCTCTCCCAAACTAACGGACACACTCTCAATCCATCTGAGTCACCTGTCAACGTTTCCCAAACTCTCAGATACACGCTGACCTGGTCTGAGTTACCTGTCACCCTCTCCCGAACTCACGGACACACTCTCACCCTGTCTGACTGACCTGTCACCATCTTCCGAGCTCAAGGACACAGTCTCACCCCATCCGAGTGACCTGTCACCCACTCCTGAACTCACGGACATACTCTCACACCGTCTGAGTGACCTGTCACCCTCTCTCGAACACACGGAAACACTGTCACTCTGAGTGACGTGTCACCCACTCCCGAACTCACGGACAAACTCTCACGCTCTCCCAACTGACGGACACACTCTCATCCCGTCTGAGTGACCTGTCAATGTTTCCCAAACTCTCAGACACACTCTCATCTGGTCTGAGTGACCTGTCACCCTCTCCCGAACTCACGGACACACGCTCACCTCGTCTGAGTGACCTGTAACCCTCTCCCGAAACCACAGACACACTCTGACCGAGTGACATTTCACCCTCTCACGAACTCACAGACACACTCTCACCGAACTCACGGACACACTCCCACACTGAGTGACCTGTTACTGTATCTCAAACTTACAGACTCACTCCCACCCTGAGTGACCTGTCACCCTCTCCTAAACTCACTGTCACCCTCTCCCGAACGCACGGATACACTCTGACCCTGAGTGACCTGTCACCCTCTCTCGAAATCACAGACACACTCTCAACCTCTCCCAAACTAACGGACAAACTCTCATCCCGTCTGAGTGACCTGTCACCCTCTCCCGAACTGACCGAAATACTCTCACCCGGAGTGACCTGTCACCCTCTCCCGAACGCACGGATACACTCTGACCCTGAGTGACCTGACACCCCCTCCCGAACTCACAGACACACTCTCAACCTCTCCCAAACTAACGGACAGACTCTCATCCCGTCTGAGTGAACTGTCAACGTTTCCCAAACTCTCAGACACACTCTCACCTGTTCTGAGTGACCTGTCACCCTCTCCCAAACTCATGCAAAGACTCTCACCCGGAGTGAACTGTCACCATCTCCCGAACTCACGGACACACTCTCAACCCGTCTGAGTGACCTGTCACCCTCTCCCGAACTCATGGACACACTTACACCCCGTCTGAGTGACCAGTTACCCTCTCCTGAACTCACGGACACACTCTCACCCCGTCTGAGTGACCTGTCACACTCTCCCGAACTCACGGACACACTCTCACCCTGTCTGAGTGACCTGTCAACATCTTCCAATCTCAAAGACACAGTCTCACCCCATCTGGGTGACCTGTCACCCTCTCCCGAACACACGGGCAAACTGTCACTATGAGTGACGTGTTACCGTCTCCCGAACTCGCGGACACACTCTCACCCTCTCCCAAACTAACGGACACACTCTCAGTTCATCTGAGTCACCTGTCAACATTTCCCAAACTCTCAGACACACTCTCACCTGGGCTGAGTGACCTGTTCACCCTCTCCCGAACTCACGGAAATACTCTCGCCCGGAGTGACCTGTCACCCTCTCCCAAACGTACGGATACACTCTGACCCTGAGAGACCTGTCACCCTCTCCCGAAATCACGGACACACTCTCAACCTCTCCCAAACTAACGGACATACTCTCATCCCGTCGGAGTGACCTGACACCCTCTCCTGAACTCACGGACACACTTACACCCCGTCTGAGTGACCTGACACCCTCTCCCGAACTCACGGACACACACTCACCTCGTCTGAGTGACCTGTCACCCATTCCCGAGCTCACGGACACACTTAGACCCCGTCTGAGTGACCTGACACCCTCTCCCGAACTCACGGATACACTCTCACCCCGTCTGAGTGACCTGTCACCCTCTCCCGAACTCACGGACACACTCTGACCCTGAGTAACCTGACACCCTCTCCCGAACTCACGGACACACTCTGACACTCTCCCAAACTAACGGACACACTTCATCCGGCCTGAGTGAACTGTCAACATTTCCCAAAGTCTCAGACACACTCTCACCTGGGCTGAGTGACCAGTTCACCCTCTCCCGAACTCACGGAAATACTCTCACCCGGAGTGACCTGTCACCCTCTCCCGAACGCACGGATACACTCTGACCCTGAGTGACATGTCACCCTCTCCCGAAATCACGGACACACTCTCAACCTCTCCCAAACTAACGGACAGACTCTCATCTCGTCTGAATGACCTGTCACCCTCTCCCGAACTCACGGAAATACTCTCACCCGGAGTGACCTGTCACCCTCTCCCGAACGCACGGATACACTCTGACCCTGAGTGACCTGTCACCCTCTCCCGAACTCACGGACACACTCTCACCCTGTTTGAGAGACCTGTCACCATCTTCCAATCTCAAAGACACAGTCTCACCCCATCTGGGTGACCTGTCACCCTCTCCCGAACACACGGGCACACTGTCACCATGAGTGACGTGTTACCGTCTCCCGAACTCACAGACACACTCTCACCCTCTCCCAAACTGACGGACACACTCTCAATCCATCTGAGTCACCTGTCAACGTTTCCCAAACTCTCAGATACACGCTGACCTGGTCTGAGTGACCTGTCACCCTCTCCCGAACTCACGGACACACTCTCACCCCGTCTGAGTGACCTGTCACCCTCTCCTGAAGTCACGGACACAGTCTCACCCGGTCTGAGTGACCTGTCACCCTCTCCCGAACTCACGGACACACTCTCACCCTGTCTGACTGACCTGTCACCATCTTCCGAGCTCAAGGACACAGTCTCAACCCATCCGGCTGACCTGTCACCCACTCCTGAACTCACGGACATACTCTCACACCGTCTGAGTGACCTGTCACCCTCTCTCGAACACACCAACACACTGTCACTCTGAGTGACGTGTCACCCACTCCCGAACTCACGGACAAACTCTCACGCTCTCCCAACCGACGGACACACTCTCATCCCGTCTGAGTGACCTGTCAATGTTTCCCAAACTCTCAGACACACTCTCATCTGGTCTGAGTGACCTGTCACCCTCTCCCGAACTCACGGACACACGCTCACCTCGTCTGAGTGACCTGTAACCCTCTCCCGAACTCACAGACACACTCTCACCCGAACTCACGGACACACTCCCACACTGAGTGACCTGTTACTGTATCTCAAACTTCCAGACTCACTCCCACCCTGAGTGACCTGTCACCCTCTCCTAAACTCACTCTCAACCTCTCCCAAACTAACGGACAAACTCTCATGCCGTCTGAGTGACCTGTCACCCTCTCCCGAACTCACCGAAATACTCTCACCCGGAGTGACCTGTCACCCTCTCCCGAACGCACGGATACACTCTGACCCTGAGTGACCTGATAACCCCTCCCAAACTCACAGACACACTCTCAACCTCTCCCAAACTAACGGACAGACTCTCATCCCGTCTGAGTGAACTGTCAACGTTTCCCAAACTCTCAGACACACTCTCACCTGTTCTGAGTGACCTGTCACCCTCTCCCAAACTCATGCACAGACTCTCACCCGGAGTGAACTGTCACCATCTCCCGAACTCACGGACACACTCTCAACCCGTCTGAGTGACCTGTCACCCTCTCCCGAACTCATGGACACACTTACACCCCGTCTGAGTGACCAGTTACCCTCTCCTGAACTCACGGACACAATGTCACCCCGTCTGAGTGACCTGTCACCCTCTCTCGAACTCACGGACACACTCTCACCCTGTCTGAGTGACCTGTCAACATCTTCCAATCTCAAAGACACAGTCTCACCCCATCTGGGTGACCTGTCACCCTCTCCCGAACTCACGGAAATACTCTCACCCGGAGTGACATGTCACCCTCTCCCGAACACACGGGCACATTGTCGCTATGAGTGACGTGTTACCGTCTCCCGAACTCACGGACACACTCTCACCCTCTCCCAAACTGACGGACACACTCTCATCCCCTCTGAGTGACCTGTCAACGTTTCCCAAACTCTCAGACACACGGTGACCTGGTCTGAGTTACCTGTCACCCTCTCCCGAACACACGGGCACACTCTCACTCTGAGTGACCTGTTACTCTTTCCCGAACTCACGGACACACTCTCTCCCCGTCTGAGTGACCTGTCACCCTCTCCCGAAGTCACGGATACAGTCTCACCCAGTTTGAGTGACCTGTCACCCTCTCCAGAACTCACGGACTCACTCTCACCTTGAATAACCTGTAGCCCTCTCCCGAAATCGCAGATACACTCTAACCCTGAGTGACCTGTCACCCTCTCACGAACTCACAGACACACTCTCACCCCCTGTGAGTGACGTGTCACCCTCTCGCGAACTCACGGACACACTCCCACCCTGAGTGACCTGTTACTGTATCTCAAACTTACAGACACACTCCAACCCTGAGTGACCTGTCACCCTCTCCCGAACTCACGGACACACTCTCATCCCGTCTGAGTGACCTGTCACCCTCTCCCGAACTCACGGATCCACTCTGACGCTGAGTGACCTGTCACCCTCTCCTGAACTCACGGACACACTCTCAACCTCTCCCAAACTAACGGACAGACTCTGATTCCGTCTGAGTGAACTGTCAACATTTCCCAAACTCACAGACACACTCTCACCTGTTCTGAGTGACCTGTCACCCTCTCCCGAACTCACGGACACACACTCACCTCGTCTGAGTGACCTGTCACCCACTCCCGAGCTCAGGGACACACTCAAACCCCGTCTGAGTGACCTGACACCCTCTCCCGAACTCACGGACACACATACACCCCGTCTGAGTGACCTGACACCCTCTCCCGAACTCACGGACACACACTTACCTCGTCTGAGTGACCTGACACCCTCTCCCGAACTCACGGACACACTCTCACTCCGTCTGAGTGACCTGTCACCCTCTCCCGAAGTCACGGAAACAGTCTTACACTGTCTGAGTGACCTGTCACCCTCTCCCGAACTCACGGACACACTCTCATCCTGTCTGAGTGACCTGTCACCCTCTCCCGAACTCACGGACACACTCTGACCCTGAGTGACCTGTCACCCTCTCCCGAACTTACGGACACACTCTCACCCTCTCCCAAACTAACGGACACACTCTCATCCTGTCTGAGTGAACTGTCAACATTTCCCAAACTCTCAGACACACTCTCACCTGGGCTGAGTGACCTGTCACCCTCTCCCGAACTCACGGTCACACTCTCATCCTGTCTGAGTGAACTGTCAACATTTCCCAAACTCTCAGACACACTCTCACCCTGTCTGAGTGACCTGTCACCATCTTACGAGATGAAAGACACAGTCTCATCCCATCCGAGTGACCTGTCACCCTCTCCCGAACTCACGGACACACTCTCACCCTCTCCCAAACTAACGGACACACTCTCATCCTGTCTGAGTGAACTGTCAACATTTCCCAAACTCTCAGGCACACTCTCACCTGGGCTGAGTGACCTGTCACCCTCTCCCGAACTCACGGACACACTCTCATCCTGTCTGAGTGAACTGTCAACATTTCCCAAACTCTCAGACACACTCTCATCCTCTCTGAATGACTTGTCACCCTCTCCCGAACTCACAGACACACTCTCACCCTGTCTGAGTGACCTGTCACCATCTTACGAGATGAAAGACACAGTCTCATCCCATCCGGGTGACCTGTCACCCTCTCCCGAACTCACGGACACACTCTCACACCATCTGAGTGACCTGTCACAGTCTCCTCAACTCACGGACATACTCTCACACCGTCTGAGTGACCTGTCACCCTCTCCCGAACTCACGGACATACTCTCACCCCGTCTGAGAGACCTGTCACCCTCTCCCGAACTCACGGACATACTCTCACCCTGTCTGAGAGACCTGTCACCATCTTCCAATCTCAAAGACACAGTCTCACCCCATCTGGGTGACCTGTCACCCTCTCCCGAACACACGGACACACTGTCACTATGAGTGACGTGTTACCGTCTCCCGAACTCACAGACACACTCTCACCCTCTCCCAAACTGATGGACACACTCTCAATCCATCTGAGTGATCTGTCAACGTTTCCCAAACTCTGAGAAACACGCTGACCTGGTCTGAGTTACCTGTCACCCTCTCCCGATCTCACGGACAAACGCTCACCTCGTCTGAGTAACCTGTCACCCTCTCCCGAACTCACGGACACACTCTCACCCGTCTGAGTGACCTGTCACCCTCTCCCGAAGTCACGGACACAGTCTCACCCAGTCTGAGTGACCTGTCACCCTCTCCCGAACTCACAGACACACTCTAACCCTGAGTGACCTGTCACCCTCTCACGAACTCACAGACACACTCTCACCCCCTGTGAGTGACGTGTCACCCTTTCGCGAACTCACGGACACACTCCCACCCTGAGTGACCTGTTACTGTATCTCAAACTTACAGACACACTCCCATCCTGAGTGACCTGTCACCCTCTCCCAAACTCACGGACACACTCTCATCCCGTCTGAGTGACCTGTCACCCTCTCCCGAACTCACGGACACACACTCACCTCGTCTGAGTGACCTGTCACCCACTCCCGAGCTCAGGGACACACTTACACCCCGTCTGAGTGACCTGACACCCTCGTCCGAACTCACGGACACACTGTCACTATGAGTGACGTGTTACCGTCTCCCGAACTCACGGACACACTCTCACCCTCTCCCAAACTGACGGACACACTCTCAATCCATCTGAGTCACCTGTCAACGTTTCCTGAACTCTCAGACACACGCTAACCTGGTCTGAGTTACCTGTCACCCTCTCCCGAACTCACGGAAATACTCTCACCCGGAGTGACCTGTCACCCTCTCCCGAACGCACGGATACACTCTGACCCTGAGTGACCTGTCACACTCTCTCGAAATCACGGACACACTCTCAACCTCTCCCAAACTAACGGACAGACTCTCATCTCGTCTGAGTGACCTGTCACCCTCTCCCGAACTCACGGGAATACTCTCACCCGGAGTGACCTGTCACCCTCTCTGAACGCACGGATACACTCGGACCCTGAGTGACCTGCACCCTCTCCCGAACTCACGGACAGACTCTCATCCCGTCTGTGTGAACTGTCAACATTTCCCGAGCTCAGGGACACACTTACACCCTCACCTGTTCTGAGTGACCTGTCAGCCTCTCCCGAACTCACGGACACACACTCACCTCGTCTGAGTGACCTGTCACCCACTCCCGAGCTCAGGGACACACTTACACCCCGACTGACTGACCTGACACCCTCTCCCGAACTCATGGACACACTTACACCCCGTCTCAGTGACCTAACACCCTCTCCCGAACTCGCGGACACACACTCACCTCGTCTGAGTGACCTGTCACTCTCTCCCGAAGTCACAGACACAGTCTCACCCGGTCTGAGTGACCTGTCACCCTCTCCCGAAATCACGGACACACTCTCACCCTGTCTGAGTAACCAGTCACCATCTCCCGAACTCACGGACACACTCTGACCCTGAGTGACCTGTCACACTCTCCCGAACTCACGGACACACTCTCACCCTCTCCCAAACTAACAGACACACTCTCATCCTGTCTGAGTGAACTGTCAACATTTCCCAAACTCTCAGACACACTCTCACCTGGGCTGACTGTCACCCTCTCCCGAACTCACGGACACACTCTCACCCCGTCTGAGTGACCTGTCACCCTCTGCCGAACTCACGGACACACTCTCACCCTGTTTGAGAGACCTGTCACCATCTTCCAATCTCAAAGACACAGTCTCACCCCATCTGGGTGACCTGTCACCCTCTCCCGAACACACGGGCACACTGTCACCATGAGTGACGTGTTACCGTCTCCCGAACTCACAGACACACTCTCACCCTCTCCCAAACTGACGGACACACTCTCAACCCAGCTGAGTCACCTGTCAACGTTTCCCAAACTCTCAGATACACGCTGACCTGGTCTGAGTTACCTGTCACCCTCTCCCGAACTCACGGACACACTCTCACCCCGTCTGAGTGACCTGTCACCCTCTCCTGAAGTCACGGACACAGTCTCACCCGGTCTGAGTAACCTGTCACCCTCTCCCGAACTCACAGACACACACTCACCCTCTCCCAAACTGACGGACACACTCTCAATCCATCTGAGTCACCTGTCAACGTTTCCCAAACTCTCAGATACACGCTGACCTGGTCTGAGTGACCTGTCACCCTCTCCTGAAGTCACGGACACAGTCTCACCCGGTCTGAATGACCTGTCACCCTCTCCCGAACTCACGGACACACTCTCACCTTGAATAACCTGTAACCCTCTCCCGAACTCACAGACACACTCTCACCCCCTGTGAGTGACGTGTCACCCTCTCGCGAACTCATGGACACACTCCCACCCTGAGTGACCTGTTACTGTATCTCAAACTTAGAGACACACTCCCACCCTGAGTGACCTGTCACCCACTCCTGAACTCTCGGACATACTCTCACACCGTCTGAGTGACCTGTCACCCTCTCTCGAACACACGGACACACTGTCACTCTGAGTGACGTGTCACCCACTCCCGAACTCACGGACAAACTCTCACGCTCTCCCAAACTGACGGACACATTCTCATCCCGTCTGAGTGACCTGTCAATGTTTCCCAAACTCTCAGATACACGCTGACCTGGTCTGAGTTACCTGTCACCCTCTCCCGAACTCACGGACACACTCTCACCCCGTCTGAGTGACCTGTCACCCTCTCCTGAAGTCACGGACACAGTCTCACCCGGTCTGAATGACCTGTCACCCTCTCTCGAACTCACGGACACACTCTCACCTTGAATAACTTGTAACCCTCTCCCGAACTCACAGACACACTCTAACCCTGAGTGACCTGTCACCCTCTCACGAACTCACAGACACACTCTCACCCCCTGTGAGTGACGTGTCACCCTCTCGCGAACTCATGGACACACTCACACCCTGAGTGACCTGTTACTGTATCTCAAACTTACAGACACACTCCCACACTGAGTGACCTGTCACCCGGTCCCGAACTCACGGACACACTCTCACCCTGTCTGAGTGACCTGTCACCATCTTCCGAGCTCAAGGACACAGTCTCACCCCATCCGGGTGACCTGTCACCCACTCCTGAACTCACGGACATACTCTCACACCGTCTGAGTGACCTGTCACCCTCTCTCGAACATACGGACACACTGTCACTCTGAGTGACGTGTCACCCACTCCCGAACTCACGGACAAACTCTCACGCTCTCCCAAACTGACGGACACACTCTCATCCCGTCTGAGTGACCTGTAACCCTCTCCCGAACTCACAGACACACTCTGACCCTGAGTGACATGTCACCCTCTCACGAACTCACAGACACACTCTCACCCGAACTCACGGACACACTCCCACACTGAGAAACCTGTTACTGTATCTCAAACTTACAGACTCACTCCCACCCTGAGTGACCTGTCACCCTCTCCTAAACTCACAGTCACCCTCTCCCGAACTCACGGACACACTCTCATCCCGTCTGAGTGACCTGTCACCCTCTCCCGAACTCACGGAAATACTCTCACCCGGAGTGACCTGTCACCCTCTCCCGAATGCACGGATACACTCTGACCCTGAATGACCTGTCACCCTCTCTCGAAATCACGGACACACTCTCAACCTCTCCCAAACTAACAGACAAACTCTCATCCCGTCTGAGTGACCTGTCACCCTCTCCCGAACTCACGGAAATACTCTCACCCGGAGTGACCTGTCACCCTCTCCCGAACTCACGGACAGACTCTGAACCTCCCCCAAACCAAAGGACAGACTCTCATCCGGTCTGTGTGAACTGTCAACATTTCCCGAGCTCAGGGACACACTTACACCCTCACCTGTTCTGAGTGACCTGTCAGCCTCTCCCGAACTCACGGACACACACTCACCTCGTCTGAGTGACCTGTCACCCACTCCCGAGCTCAGGGACACACTTACACCCCGTCTGAGTGACCTGACACCCTCTCCCGAACTCATGGACACACTTACACCCCGTCTGAGTGACCTGACACCCTCTCCCGAACTCACGGACAAACTCTCACTCCGTCTGAGTGACCTGTCACTCTCTCCCGAAGTCACAGACACAGTCTCACCCGGTCTGTGTGACCTGTCACCCTCTCCCGAACTCACGGACACACTCTGACCCTGAGTGACCTGTCACCCTCTCCCGAACTCATGGACACACTCTCACCCTCTCCCAAACTAACGGACACACTCTCATCCTGTCTGAGTGAACTGTCGACATTTCCCAAACTCTCAGACACACTCTCACCTGGGCTGAGTGACCTGTCACCCTCTCCCGAACTCACGGACACACTCTCACCCCGTCTGAGTGACCTGTCACGCTCTCCCGAACTCACGGGCACACTGTCACTATGAGTTACGTGTTACCGTCTCACGAACTCACGGACACACTCTCACCCTCTCCCAACCTGACGGACACACTCTCAATCCACCTGAGTCACCTGTCAATGTTTCCTAAACTCTCAGACACACGCTGACCTGGTCTGAGTGACCTGTCACCCTCTCCCGAAGTCACGGACACAGTCTCACCCCGTCTGAGTGACCTGTCACACTCTCCCGACGTCACGGACACACTCTCACCTTGAATAACCTGTAACCGTCTCCCGAACTCACAGACACAATCTGACCCTGAGTGACATGTCACCCTTTCACGAACTCACAGACACACTCTCACCCGAACTCACGGACACACTCCCACCCTGAGTGACCTGTCACCCTCTCCTAAACTCACAGTCACCCTCTCCCGAACTCACGGAAATACTCTCACCCGGAGTGACCTGTCACCCTCTCCCGAACGCACGGATACACTCTGCCCCTGAGTGACCTGTCACCCTCTCCTGAACTCACGGACAGACTCCCAACCTCTCCCAAACTAAAGGACAGACTCTCATCCCCTCTGAGTGAACTGTCAACATTTCCCGAGCTCAGGGACACACTTACACCCTCACCTGTTCTGAGTGACCAGTCAGCCTCTCCCGAACTCACGGACACACACTCACCTCGTCTGAGTGACCTGCACCCACACCCGAGCTCAGGGACACACTTACACCCCGTCTGAGTGACCTAACACCCTCTCCCGAACTCGCGGACACACACTCACCTCGTCTGAGTGACCTGTCACCCACTCCCGAGCTCACGGACACACTTACACCCCGTCTGACTGACCTGACACCCTCTCCCGAACTCACGGACACACTCTCACTCCGTCTGAGTGACCTGTCACTCTCTCCCGAAGTCACAGACACAGTCTCACTCGGTCTGAGTGACCTGTCACCCTCTCCCGAACTCACGGACACACCTCTAACCCCGTCTGAGTGACTTGTCACCCTCTCCCGAACTCACGGACACACTCTCACCCTGTCTGAGTAACCTGTCACCCTCTCCCGAACTCAACGACACACTCTGACCCTGAGTGACCTGTCACACTCTCCCGAACTCACGGACACACTCTCACCCTCTCCCAAACTAACAGACACACTCTCATCCTGTCTGAGTGAACTGTCAACATTTCCCAAACTCTCAGACACACTCTCACCTGGGCTGAGTGACCTGTCACCCTCTCCCGAACTCACGGACACACTCTCACCCCGTCTGAGTGACCTGTCACCCTCTCCCGAACTCACAGACACACTCTCACCCCCTGTGAGTGACGTGTCACCCTCTCGCGAACTCATGGACACACTCCCACCCTGAGTGACCTGTCACTGTATCTCAAACTTACAGACACA
The DNA here is from genome assembly GCF_030028105.1 of Mobula birostris. NCBI lineage: Eukaryota > Metazoa > Chordata > Chondrichthyes > Myliobatiformes > Myliobatidae > Mobula > Mobula birostris. The sequence goes on from NC_092388.1 coordinate 62,089,051, forward strand.
CTCCCACCCTGAGTGACCTGTCACCCGCTCCCGAACTCACGGTCACACTCTCACCCTGTCTGAGTGACCTGTCACCATCTTCCGAGCTCAAGGACACAGTCTCACCCCATCCGGGTGACCTGTCACCCACTCCTGAACTCACGGACATACTCTCACACCGTCTGCGTGACCTGTCACCCTCTCTCGAACACACGGACACACTGTCACTCTGCGTGACGTGTCACCCACTCCCGAACTCACGGACAAACTCTCACGCTCTTCCAAACTGACGGACACACTTTCATCCCGTCTGAGTGACCTGTCAATGTTTCCCAAACTCTCAGACACACTCTCATCTGGTCTGAGTGACCTGTCACCCTCTCCCGAACTCACGGACACACGCTCACCTCGTCTGAGTGACCTGTAACCCTCTCCCGAACACATACTCTGACCCTGAGTGACATGTCACCCTCTCACGAACTCACAGACACACTCTCACCCGAACTCACGGACACACTCCCACACTGAGTGACCTGTTACTGTATCTCAAACTTACAGACTCACTCCCACCCTGAGTGACCTGTCACCCTCTCCTAAACTCACAGTCACCCTCTCCCGAACTCACGGACACACTCTCATCCCGTCTGAGTGACCTATCACCCTCTCCCGAACTCACGGAAATACTCTCACCCGGAGTGACCTGTCACCCTCTCCCGAACGCACGGATACACTCTGACCCTGAGTGACCTGTCACCCTCTCTCGAAATCACGGACACACTCTCAACCTCTCCCAAACTAACAGACAAACTCTCATCCCGTCTGAGTGACCTGTCACCCTCTCCCGAACTCACGGAAATACTCTCACCCGGAGTGACCTGTCACCCTCTCCCGAACTCACGGGCACACTCTCACTCTGAGTGACCTGTTACTCTTTCCCGAACTCACGGACACACTCTCTCCCCGTCTGAGTGACCTGTCACCCTCTCCCGAAGTCACGGATACAGTCTCACCCAGTCTGAGTGACCTGTCACCCTCTCCCGAACTCACGGACTCACTCTCACTTTGAATAACCTGTAGCCGCCTCCCGAACTCACAGACACACTCTAACCCTGAGTGACCTGTCACCCTCTCACGAACTCACAGACACACTCTCACCCCCTGTGAGTGACGTGTCACCCTCTCGCGAACTCACGGACACACACCCACCGTGAGTGACCTGTTACTGTATCTCAAACTTACAGACACACTCCCACCCTGAGTGACCTGTCACCCTCTCCCGAACTCACGGACACACTCTCATCCCGTCTGAGTGACCTCTCACCCTCTCCCAAACTCACGGAAATACTCTCACCCGGAGTGACCTGTCACCCTCTCCCGAACGCACGGATACACTCTGACCCTGAGTGACCTGTCACCCTCCCCCGAACTCACGGACACACTCTCAACCTCTCCCAAACTAACGGACAGACTCTCATCCCGTCTGAGTGAACTGTCAACATTTCCCAAACTTTCAGACACATACTCACCTCGTCTGAGTGACCTGTCACCCACTCCTGAGCTCAGGGACACACTTACACCCCGTCTGAGTGACCAGACACCCTCTCCCGAACTCACGGACACACTTACACCCTGTCTGAGTGACCTGACACCCACTCCCGAACTCAGGGACACACACTCACCTCGTCTGAGTGACCTGTCGCCCACTCCCGATTCACGGACACAGTCTCACGCGGTCTGAGTGACCTGTCACCCTCTCCGGAACTCACGGACACACTCTGACCCTGAGTGACCTGTCAGCCTCTCCCGAACTCACGGACACACTCTCACCCTCTCCCAAACTAACGGACACACTCTCATCCTATCTGAGTGAACTGTCAACATTTCCCAAACTCTCAGACACAGTCTCACCTGGGCTGAGTGACCTGTCCCCCTCTCCCGAACTCACGGACACACTCTCACCTCGTCTTAGTAACCTGTCACCCTCTCCCGAACTCACGGACACACTCTCACCCCGTCTGAGTGACCTGTCACCCTCTCCCGAAGGCACGGACACAGTCTCACCCAGTCTGAGTGACCTATCACCCTCTCCCGAACTCACGGACACACTCTCACCATGAATAACCTGTAACCCTCTCCCGAACTCACAGACACACTCTAACCCTGAGTGACCTGTCACCCTCTCACGAACTCACAGACACACTCTCACCCCCTGTGAGTGACGTGTCACCCTCTCGCGAACTCATGGACACACTCCCCTCCTGAGTGACCTGTCACCCTCTCCTGAACTCACGGACACACTCTCACCCTGTCTGAGTGACCTGTCACCATCTTCCGAGCTCAAAGACACAGTCTCACCCCATCCGGGTGACCTGTCACCCACTCCTGAACTCACGGACATACTCTCACACCGTCTGAGTGCCCTGTCACCCTCTCCCGAACACACGGACACACTGTCACTCTGAGTGACGTGTCACCCTCTCGCGAACTCACGGACACACTCCCACCCTGAGTGCCCTGTTACTGTATCTCAAACTTACAGACACACTCCCACCCTGAGTGACCTGTTATCCTCTCCCAAACTCACGGACACAATCTCATCCCGTCTGAGTGACCTGTCACCCTCTCCCGAACTCACAGAAATACTCTCACCCGGAGTGACCTGTCACCCTCTCCCGAACGCACGGATACACTCTGACCCTGAGTGACCTGTCACCCTCTCCTTAACTCACGGACACACTCTCAACCTCTCCCAAACTAACGGACAGACTCTCATCCCGTCTGAGTGAACTGTCAACATTTCCCAAACTCTCAGACACACTCTCACCCGTTCTGAGTGACCTGTCACCCTCTCCCGAACTCACGGACACACACTCACCTCGTCTGAGTGACCTGTCACCCACTCCCGAGCTCAGGGACACACTTACACCCCGTCTGAGTGACCTGACACCCTCTCCCGAACTCATGGACACACTTACACCCCGTCTGAGTGACCTGACACCCTCTCCCGAACTCACAGACACACACTCACCTCGTCTGAGTGACCTGTCACCCACTCCTGAGCTCACGGACACACTTACACCGCGTCTGAGTGACCTGAAACCCTCTCCCGAACTCACGGACACACTCTCACTCCGTCTGAGTGACCTGTCCCTCTCTCCCAAAGTCACGGACACAGTCTAAACTGGTCTGAGTGACCTGTCACCCTCTCCTGAACTCACGGACACACTCTGACCCTGAGTGACCTGTCACCCTCTCCCGAACTCACGGACACACTCTCACCTACTCCTGAACTCTCAGACACACAGTCACCCCATCTGAATGACCCTTCACCCTCTCCCGAACTGACGGACACACTCGCATCCCGTCTGAATGGCCCTTCACCCTCTCCCGAACTCACGGACACAGTCTCACCTCGTCTGACTGACCAGTCACCCTCTCCCGAACTGACGTATACACTGTCACCCCGTCTGAGTGACCTGTCACCCTCTCCCAAACTCACGGACACACTCTCACCCTGAGTGACCTGTCACCCTCTCCCGAACTCCCAGATACACTCTCACCCCGTCTGAGTGACCTGTCACCATCTCCCGAACTCATGGACACACTGTCAGCCCATCTGAATGACCTATCACCCTCTCCCGAACTGACGGACACACTTTCACCCTGTGTGACCTGTCACCCTCTCCCGATCTCACAGCCACACTCTCACCCCATCTGAGTGAACTGTCACCCTCTCTCGAACTCACAGACACACTCTCACGCCGTCTGAGTGACCTGTCACCCTCGCCCGAACTCACAGACACACGCTCACCCCGTCTGAGTGACTTGTCACCCTTTCCCGAACTCACAGCCACACTCTCACCCCATCTGAGTGACCTGTCACCCTCTCCTGAACTGACGGACACACTCTCACCCCCTCTGAGTGACCTGTAATACTCTCCCGAACTCACGGACACACTCTCACCCCCTGTGAGTGACCTGTCACCCTCTTCCAAACTCACAGCCACACTCTCACCCCATCTGAGTGACCTGTCACCGTTTCCCGAACTCATGCACACACTCTCACCCTGAGTGACCTGTCACCCTCTCCTGAACTCACAGATACACTCTCACCCCGTCTGAGTGACCTGTCACCCTCTCCCGAACTCACGGACACACTGTCAGCCCATCTGAATGACCTATCACCCTCTACCGAACTGACAGACACACTCTCACCCCATCTGACTGACCTGCACCCTCTCCCGACCACACGGACACACTCTCACCCCGTCTGAGTGACCTGTCACCCTCTCCCGAACTCACGGAAATACTCTCACGCGGAGTGACCTGTCATCCTCTCCCGAACGCATGGATACACTCTGACCCTGAGTGACCTGTCACCCTCTCCCGAACTCACGGACACACTCTCAACCTCTCCCAAACTAACGGACAGACTCTCATCCTGTCTGATTGAACTGTCAACGTTTCCCAAACTCTCAGACACACTCTCACCTGTTCTGAGTGACCTGTCACCCTATCCCGAACTCACGGATACACACTCACCTCGTCTGAGTGACCTGTCACCCACTCCCGAGCTCATGGACACACTTACACTCCGTCTGAGTGACCTGACACCCTCTCCCGAACTCACGGATACACTTACACCCCGTCTGAGTGACCTGACACCCTCTCCTGAACTCACGGACACACACTCAACTCGCCTGAGTGACCTGTCACCCACTTCCGAGCTGACAGACACACCCCGTCTGAGTGACCTGACACCCTCTCCTGAACTCACGGACACACTCTCACTCCGTCTGAGTGACCTGTCACCCTCTCCCGAACTCACGGACACACTCTGACCCTGAGTGACCTGTCCCCCTCTCCCGAACTCACGGACACACTCTCACCCTCTCCCAAACTAACGGACACACTCTCATCCTGTCTGAGTGAACTGTCAACATTTCCCAAACTCTCAGACACACTCTCAGCCGATCAGAATGACCTGTCACCCTCTCCCAAATTCACAGACACATGCTCACCTCGTCTGAGTGACCTGTCACCCACTCACGAACTCACGGATACACTTACACCCCGTCTGAGTGACCTGTCACCCTCTCACAAACGCACGGACAGACTCCCACCCCGTCTGAGTAACCTGTCACCCTATCCCGAAGTCACGGACACAGTCTAACCTGGTCTGAGTGACCTGTCACCCTCTCCCGAACTCACAGACACACTCTCACCCTGTCTGAGTGACCAGTCACCATCTTACGAGCTCAAAGACACAGTCTCACCCCATCCAGGTGACCTGTCACCCTCTCCCGAACTCACGGACACACACTCACTCACTCCGTCTGAGTGACCTGTCACCCTCTCCCGAACTCACAGACACACTCTCACCCCGTCTGAGTGACCTGTTACCCTCTCCCGAACTCACCGACACATGTTCACCCTGAGTGACCTGTCACCCTCTCCCGAACTCAAGGACACACTCTCACCCCGACTGAGTGACCTGTCACCGTTTCCCAAACTCATGCACACACTCTCACCCTGAGTAACCTGTCACCCTCTTCTGAACTCACAGATACACTCTCACCCCGTCTGAGTGACCTGTCACCCTCTCCCGAACTCACGGACACTCTGTCAGCCCATCTGAATGACCTACCACCCTCTCCCGAACTGACGGACACACTCTCACCCTGAGTGACCTGTCATCCTCTCCCGATCTCACAGCCACACTCTGACCCCATCTGAGTGACCTGTCACCCTCTCCTGAACTGACGGACACACTTTCACCTTGAATAACCTGTCACCCTCTCCCGAACTCACAGACACACTCTCACCCCATCAGAGTGACCTGTCACCCTCTCCCGAACTCACGGACACACTCTCACCCCGTCTGAGTGACCTGTCACCATCTCCCGAACTCACGGATACACTCTCACCCCATCTGACTGACGTGTCACCCTTTCCAGAACTCACAGACACACTCTCACCCCGTCTGAGTGACCTGTCACACTCTCCTGAACTCATGGGCTCTCCCGAACTCATGGGCTCTCCCGAACTCACGGACACACTCTCACCCTGTCTGAGTACCCGGTCACGCTCTCCCGACCTCACGCAAACACTCTCACCCCGCCTGAGTGACATGTCACCCTCTCCCAAACTCACGGACACACTCTCACCTTCTCTTGAACTCTCGGACACACAGTCCCCACATCTGAATGACCCTTCACACTCTAGCGAACTGACGGACACACTCTCATCCCGTCTGAATGACCCTTCACCCTCTCCCGAACTCACGGACACAGTCTAACCCGGTCTGAGTGACCTGTCACCCTCTCCCGAACTCACGGACACACTCTCACCTTGAATAACCTGTAACCCTCTCCCGAACTCACAGACACACTCTGACCCTGAGTGACCTGTCACCCTCTCACGAACTCACAGACACACTCTCACACCCTGTGAGTGACGTGTCACCCTCTCGCGAACTCACGGACACACTCCCACCCTGAGTGACCTGTTACTGTATCTCAAACTTACAGACATACTCCCACGCTGAGTGACCTGTCACCCTCTCCCACACTCACGGACACACTCTCATCCCGTCTGAGTGACCTGTCACCCTCTCCCGAACTCACGGAAATACTGTCACCCGGAGTGATCTGTCACCCTCTCCCAAACTCACGGATACACTCTCACTCTGTGTGAGTAACCTGTCACCCTCTCCCGAACGCACAGACACAGTCTAACCCCATCCAGGTGACCTGTCACCCTCTCCTGAACTCACAGATACACTATCACCCTGAGTGATCTGTCACCCTCTCCCAAACTCACGGATACACTCTCATTCTGTGTGAGTGACCTGTCACCCTCTCCCAAACTCACGGACACACTCTTACCCTGAGTGACCAGTCACCCTCTCCCGAACTCACAGACACACTCTCACCCCGTCTGAGTGACCTGCAACCCTCTCCCAAACTCACGGACACACTGTCAGCCCATCTGAATCACCTATCACCCTCTCCCGAACTGACAGACACACTCTCGCCCCATCTGAGTGACCTGTCACCATCTCCCGACCTCACGGACACACTCTCACCCCGTCTGAGTGACCTGTCACCCTCTCCCGAACTCACGGACACACTCTCACCTTGAATAACCTGTCACCCTCACCCGAACTCACGGACACACTCTCAATTCATCTGAGTGACCTGTCAACCTCTCCCGACCTCACGGACAAACTTTCACCCCGTCTGAGTGACCTGTCACCCTCTCCCAAACTCACGGACACACCCTTACCCCCTGTGAGTGACCTGTCACCCTCTTCCGAACTCACGGACACACTCTCACCTTGAATAACCTGTCACCCTTTCCCGAACTCACGGATACACTCTCACCCTGTTTGACCTGTCACCCTCCCCCGATCTCACAGCCACACTCTCACCCCGTCTGAGTGGCCTGTCACCATCTCCCGAACTCAAAGACACAGTCTCACTCCATCCGGGTGACCTGTCACCCTCTCCCGAACTCATGGATACACTCTCACCCCATCTGACTGACCTGTCACCCTTTCCAGAACTCACAGACACACTCTCACCCGGTCTGAGTGACCTGTCACACTCTCTTGAACTCATGGGCTCTCCCGAACTCACGGACACACTCTCAACCCCTGTGAGTGACCTGTCACCCTCTCCCAAACTCACGGACACACTCTCACCCTGAGAGACCTGTCACCCTCTCCCGATCTCACAGCCACACACTCACCCCATCTGAGTGACCTGTCACCGTTTCCCGAACTCATGCACACACTCTCACCCTGAGTGACCTGTCACCCTCTCCCGAACTGACAGATACACTCTCACCCCATCTGAGTGACCTGTCACCCTCTCCCGAACTCACGGACACAATGTCAGCCCATCTGAATGACCTATCACCCTCTCCCGAACTGACAAACACACTCTCACCCCATCTGAGTGACCTGTCACCATCTCCCGACCTCACAGACACACTCTCACCCCGTCTGAGTGACCTGTCACCCTCTCCCGAACTCACGGACACACTCTCACCTTGAACAACCTATCACCCTCTCCCGAACTCACGGACACACTCTCACCCCATCTGAGTGACCTGTCAACGCTTCCCAAATTCTCGGACACACTCTCACCTCATCAGAGTGACGTGTCACCCTTTCCCGACCTCACGGACACACTCTCACCCCGTCTGAGTGACCTGTAACCATCCCCCGAACTCAAAGACACAGTCTCACCCCATCCGGGTGACCTGTCACCCTCTCCCGAACTCATGGATACACTCTCACCTTGAATAACCTGTCACCCTCTCCCGAACTCACGGACACACTCTCACCCTGAGTGACCTGTTACCCTCTCCCGAACTCATGGACACACTCTCATCCAATCTGAGTGACCGGTCAGCCTCTCCCGAACTCACGGACACACTCGCACCCTGTCTGAGTGACCGGTCACCCTCTCCGGAACTCACGGACACACTCTCACCCCGTCTGAGTGACCTGTCACCCTTTCCAGAACTCACAGACACACTCTCACCCCGTCTGAGTGACCTGTCACCCTCTCCCGAACTCACGGACACACTCTCACCTTGAATAACCTGTTACCCTCTCCTAAATTCATTGACACACTCTCACCCCATCCGGGTGACCTGTCACCCTCTCCCGAACTCATGGATACACTCTCACCTTGAATAACCTGTCACCCTCTCCCGAACTCACGGACACACTCTCACCCTGAGTGACCTGTTACCCTCTCCCGAACTCATGGACACACTCTCATCCAATCTGAGTGACCGGTCAGCCTCTCCCGAACTCACGGACACACTCGCACCCTATCTGAGTGACCGGTCACCCTCTCCGGAACTCACGGACACACTCTCACCCCGTCTGAGTGACCTGTCACCCTTTCCAGAACTCACAGACACACTCTCACCCCGTCTGAGTGACCTGTCACCCTCTCCCGAACTCACGGACACACTCTCACCTTGAATAACCTGTTACCCTCTCCTAAATTCATTGACACACTCTCACCCCGTCTGAGTGACCTGTCACCCTCTCCCAAACTCACGGACACACTGTCACCCTGAGTGACGTGTCACCCTCTCCCGACCTCACGGACACACTCCCACCCTAAATGACCTGTCACCCTCTCCCAACCTCACGGACAAACTTTCACCCCATCTGAGTGACCTGTCACCCTCTCCCGAACTCACGGACACACTCTCACCTTGAATAACCTGTCACCCTCTCCCGAACTCACGGACACACTCTCACCCCATCAGAGTGACCTGTCACCCTCTCCCGAACTCACGGACACAGTCTCACCCAGTCCGGGTGACCTGTCACCCTCTCCCGAACTCATGGATACACTCTCACCCCATCTGACTGACCTGACACCCTTTCCAGAACTCACAGACACACTCTCACCCCGTCTCAGTGACCTGTCACACTCTCCTAAACTCACAAACACACTCTCACCCCGCCTGAGTGACCTGTCACCCCTTCCTAAACTCACGGACACACTCTCACCTGCTCCTGAACTCTCGGTCACACAGTGACCCCATCTGAATGACCCTTCGCCCTCTAGCGAACTGACGGACACACTCTCATCCCGTCTGAATGACCCTTCACCTTCTCCCGAACTCACGGACACAGTCTCACCTCGTTTGAGTGACCAGTCACCCTCTCCCGAACTCACAGACACACTCTCACCCTTAATGACCAGTCACCCTCTCTTAAACTCACAGACACACTCTCATCCCATCTGAGTGACCTGTCAGCCTCTCCTGAACTTACGGACACACTCTAGCCCCGTCTGAGTGACCTGTCAGCCTGTCCCGAACTCACAGACACAGTAACACTCGGTCTGAGTGACCTGTCAGCCTCTTCCGAACTCACGGACACACTCTTACCTCGTCTGAGTGACTCGTCACCCTCTCCCGAACTCAGAGACATAGTCTAACCCCATCCAGGTGACCTGTCACCCTCTCCCGAATTCACAGATACACTATCACCCTGAGTGATCTGTCACCCTCTCCCAAACTCACGGATACACTCTCACTCTGTGTGAGTGACCTGTCACCCTCTCCCAAACTCATGGACACACTCTTACCCTGAGTGACCTGTCACCCTCTCCCGAACTCACGGACACACTCTCACCTTGAATAACCTGTCACCCTCTCCCGAACTCACGGAAACACTCTCACCCCGCCTGAGTGACCTGTCACCCTTTCCCAAACTCATGGACACACTCTCACCTGCTCCTGAACTCTCAGACACACAATCACCCCATCTGAATGACCCTTCACCCTCTAGCGAACTGATGGACACACTCTCATCCCGTCTGAATGACCCTTCACCCTCTCCCGAACTCACTGACACAGTCTCACCTCGTCTGAGTGACCAGTCACCCACTCCCGAACTCACAGACACACTCTCACCTTTAATGACCAGTCACCCTCTCTTAAACTCACAGACACACTCTCATCCAATCTGAGTGACCTGTCAGACTCTCCTGAACTCACGGACACACTCTCACCCCGCCTGAGTGACCTGTCACCCTCTCCCGAACTCACAGACACACTCTCACCTTCTCCTGAACTCTCGGACACACAGTCACCCCATCTGAATGACCCTTCACCCTCTCCCGAACTCACGGACACACTCTCAGCTTCTCCTGAACTCTCGGACACACAGTCACCCCATCTAAATGACCCTTCACACTCTCCCGAACTGACGGACACACTCTCATCCCGTCTGAATGACCCTTCACCCTCTCCTGAACTCACGGACACACTCTCACCCTGTCTGAGTGACCAGTCACCCTCTCCCGAACTCACAGACACAGTCTCACCCCATCAGGGTGACCTATCACCCTCTCCCGAACTCACGGACAAACTCTCACCCCGCCTGAGTGACCAGTCACCGTCTCCCAAACACACGGATACATTGGCACCCTGAGTGACCAGTCACCCTCTCCCGAACTCACAGACACGCACTCACCCCGTCTGAGTGAGCTGTCCCTCTCTCCCGAACTCACATATAAACTCTCACCCTGAGTGACCTGTCACCCTCTTCCAAACTCAGGGACACACTCTCACCTTGAATAACCTGTCACCCTCTCCCAAACTCACGGATACACTCTCACCCTGAGTGACCTGTTACCCTCTCCCGAACTCACGGACACACTCTCACCCATTCTGAATGACCCTTCACCCTCTCCCGAACTAATGGACACAGTCTCATCCCATCCGGGTGACCTGTCACCCTCTCCCGAACTCACGGACACACTCTCACCCTGATTGGCCTGTCACCCTCTCCCAAACTCACGGACACATTCTCACCCCATCTGAGTGACCTGTCACCCTCTCCCGAACTCACAGACAACACTCTCACCCTGAATGACCTGTCACACACTCACCCTGTCTGAGTGACCTGTCACCCTCTCCCGAACTTATAGAAAAACTCTCACTCTGTATGAGTGACCTGTCACCCTCTCCCAAAGTCACAGACACACTCTCACCCCATCTGAGTGAACTGTCACCCTCTCCCGAACTCACGGTTACACTCTCACTCTGAGTAACATGTCACCCTCTCCTGACCTCACGGACACACTCTCATCCTGAGCGACCTGCCACCCTCTCCCAAATACACGGAAATACTCTCACCCTGAATGACCTGTCACCCTGTCCCGAACTCACGGACACACTCTCACCCTGAATGACCTGTCATCCTCTCCCGATCTCACAGACACACTGTCACCCTGAAAGACCTGTCACCCTCTCCTGAACTCACGGACACACTCTCACCCCGTCTGAGTGACCTGTCACCCTCTCCCGAACTCACGGACACACTGTCACCCTGAAAGACCTGTCACCCTCTCCCGAACTCACAGACACACTGTCACCCTGAAAGACCTGTCACCCTCTCCTGAACTCACGGACACACTCCCACCCCGCCTGAGTGACCTGTCACCCTCTCTCGAACTGACAGACACACTCTCACCCTGAAAGACCTGTCACCCTCTCCTTAACTCACGCACACACTCTCACCCCGCCTGACTGACATGTCACCCTCTCCCGTACACACGGACACACTGTCACCCCGTCTGAGTGACCAGTCACCCTCTCCCGAACACACGGACACACTGTCACACCGTCTGAGTGACCAGTCACCCTCTCCTGAACTCACGGACACACTCTCACCCCATCTGAGTAACCAGTCACCCTCTCCCGAACTCACAGACACACTCTCACCCCGTCTGAGTGACCTGTTACCCTCTCCCGAACTCACCGACACATGTTCACCCTGAGTGACCTGTCACCCTCTCCCGAACTCAAGGACACACTCTCACCCCGACTGAGTGACCTGTCACCGTTTCCCAAACTCATGCACACACTCTCACCCTGAGTAACCTGTCACCCTCTTCTGAACTCACAGATACACTCTCACCCCGTCTGAGTGACCTGTCACCCTCTCCCGAACTCACGGACACACTGTCAGCCCATCTGAATGACCTACCACCCTCTCCCGAACTGACGGACACACTCTCACCCTGAGTGACCTGTCATCCTCTCCCGATCTCACAGCCACACTCTGACCCCATCTGAGTGACCTGTCACCCTCTCCTGAACTGACGGACACACTCTCACCCCGTCTGAGTGACCTGTCACCCTCTCCTGAACTCACGGACACACTCTCACCTTGAATAACCTGTCACCCTCTCCCGAACTCACAGACACACTCTCACCCCATCAGAGTGACCTGTCACCCTCTCCCGAACTCACGGACACACTCTCACCCCGTCTGAGTGACCTGTCACCATCTCCCGAACTCACGGATACACTCTCACCCCATCTGACTGACGTGTCACCCTTTCCAGAACTCACAGACACACTCTCACCCCGTCTGAGTGACCTGTCACACTCTCCTGAACTCATGGGCTCTCCCGAACTCATGGGCTCTCCCGAACTCACGGACACACTCTCACCCTGTCTGAGTACCCGGTCACGCTCTCCCGACCTCACGCAAACACTCTCACCCCGCCTGAGTGACATGTCACCCTCTCCCAAACTCACGGACACACTCTCACCTTCTCTTGAACTCTCGGACACACAGTCCCCACATCTGAATGACCCTTCACACTCTAGCGAACTGACGGACACACTCTCATCCCGTCTGAATGACCCTTCACCCTCTCCCGAACTCACGGACACAGTCTAACCCGGTCTGAGTGACCTGTCACCCTCTCCCGAACTCACGGACACACTCTCACCTTGAATAACCTGTAACCCTCTCCCGAACTCACAGACACACTCTGACCCTGAGTGACCTGTCACCCTCTCACGAACTCACAGACACACTCTCACACCCTGTGAGTGACGTGTCACCCTCTCGCGAACTCACGGACACACTCCCACCCTGAGTGACCTGTTACTGTATCTCAAACTTACAGACATACTCCCACGCTGAGTGACCTGTCACCCTCTCCCACACTCACGGACACACTCTCATCCCGTCTGAGTGACCTGTCACCCTCTCCCGAACTCACGGAAATACTGTCACCCGGAGTGATCTGTCACCCTCTCCCAAACTCACGGATACACTCTCACTCTGTGTGAGTAACCTGTCACCCTCTCCCGAACGCACAGACACAGTCTAACCCCATCCAGGTGACCTGTCACCCTCTCCTGAACTCACAGATACACTATCACCCTGAGTGATCTGTCACCCTCTCCCAAACTCACGGATACACTCTCACTCTGTGTGAGTGACCTGTCACCCTCTCCCAAACTCACGGACACACTCTTACCCTGAGTGACCAGTCACCCTCTCCCGAACTCACAGACACACTCTCACCCCGTCTGAGTGACCTGCAACCCTCTCCCAAACTCACGGACACACTGTCAGCCCATCTGAATCACCTATCACCCTCTCCCGAACTGACAGACACACTCTCGCCCCATCTGAGTGACCTGTCACCATCTCCCGACCTCACGGACACACTCTCACCCCGTCTGAGTGACCTGTCACCCTCTCCCGAACTCACGGACACACTCTCACCTTGAATAACCTGTCACCCTCACCCGAACTCACGGACACACTCTCAATTCATCTGAGTGACCTGTCAACCTCTCCCGACCTCACGGACAAACTTTCACCCCGTCTGAGTGACCTGTCACCCTCTTCCGAACTCACGGACACACTCTCACCTTGAATAACCTGTCACCCTTTCCCGAACTCACGGATACACTCTCACCCTGTTTGACCTGTCACCCTCCCCCGATCTCACAGCCACACTCTCACCCCGTCTGAGTGGCCTGTCACCATCTCCCGAACTCAAAGACACAGTCTCACTCCATCCGGGTGACCTGTCACCCTCTCCCGAACTCATGGATACACTCTCACCCCATCTGACTGACCTGTCACCCTTTCCAGAACTCACAGACACACTCTCACCCGGTCTGAGTGACCTGTCACACTCTCTTGAACTCATGGGCTCTCCCGAACTCATGGACACACTCTCAACCCCTGTGAGTGACCTGTCACCCTCTCCCAAACTCACGGACACACTCTCACCCTGAGAGACCTGTCACCCTCTCCCGATCTCACAGCCACACACTCACCCCATCTGAGTGACCTGTCACCGTTTCCCGAACTCATGCACACACTCTCACCCTGAGTGACCTGTCACCCTCTCCCGAACTGACAGATACACTCTCACCCCATCTGAGTGACCTGTCACCCTCTCCCGAACTCACGGACACAATGTCAGCCCATCTGAATGACCTATCACCCTCTCCCGAACTGACAAACACACTCTCACCCCATCTGAGTGACCTGTCACCATCTCCCGACCTCACAGACACACTCTCACCCCGTCTGAGTGACCTGTCACCCTCTCCCGAACTCACGGACACACTCTCACCTTGAACAACCTATCACCCTCTCCCGAACTCACGGACACACTCTCACCCCATCTGAGTGACCTGTCAACGTTTCCCAAATTCTCGGACACACTCTCACCTCATCAGAGTGACGTGTCACCCTTTCCCGACCTCACGGACACACTCTCACCCCGTCTGAGTGACCTGTAACCATCCCCCGAACTCAAAGACACAGTCTCACCCCATCCGGGTGACCTGTCACCCTCTCCCGAACTCATGGATACACTCTCACCTTGAATAACCTGTCACCCTCTCCCGAACTCACGGACACACTCTCACCCTGAGTGACCTGTTACCCTCTCCCGAACTCATGGACACACTCTCATCCAATCTGAGTGACCGGTCAGCCTCTCCCGAACTCACGGACACACTCGCACCCTGTCTGAGTGACCGGTCACCCTCTCCGGAACTCACGGACACACTCTCACCCCGTCTGAGTGACCTGTCACCCTTTCCAGAACTCACAGACACACTCTCACCCCGTCTGAGTGACCTGTCACCCTCTCCCGAACTCACGGACACACTCTCACCTTGAATAACCTGTTACCCTCTCCTAAATTCATTGACACACTCTCACCCCGTCTGAGTGACCTGTCACCCTCTCCCAAACTCACGGACACACTGTCACCCTGAGTGACGTGTCACCCTCTCCCGACCTCACGGACACACTCCCACCCTAAATGACCTGTCACCCTCTCCCAACCTCACGGACAAACCTTCACCCCATCTGAGTGACCTGTCACCCTCTCCCGAACTCACGGACACACTCTCACCTTGAATAACCTGTCACCCTCTCCCGAACTCACGGACACACTCTCACCCCATCAGAGTGACCTGTCACCCTCTCCCGAACTCACGGACACAGTCTCACCCAGTCCGGGTGACCTGTCACCCTCTCCCGAACTCATGGATACACTCTCACCCCATCTGACTGACCTGACACCCTTTCCAGAACTCACAGACACACTCTCACCCCGTCTCAGTGACCTGTCACACTCTCCTAAACTCACAGACACACTCTCACCCCGCCTGAGTGACCTGTCACCCCTTCCTAAACTCACGGACACACTCTCACCTGCTCCTGAACTCTCGGTCACACAGTGACCCCATCTGAATGACCCTTCGCCCTCTAGCGAACTGACGGACACACTCTCATCCCGTCTGAATGACCCTTCACCTTCTCCCGAACTCACGGACACAGTCTCACCTCGTTTGAGTGACCAGTCACCCTCTCCCGAACTCACAGACACACTCTCACCCTTAATGACCAGTCACCCTCTCTTAAACTCACAGACACACTCTCATCCCATCTGAGTGACCTGTCAGCCTCTCCTGAACTTACGGACACACTCTAGCCCCGTCTGAGTGACCTGTCAGCCTGTCCCGAACTCACAGACACAGTAACACTCGGTCTGAGTGACCTGTCAGCCTCTTCCGAACTCACGGACACACTCTTACCTCGTCTGAGTGACTCGTCACCCTCTCCCGAACTCAGAGACATAGTCTAACCCCATCCAGGTGACCTGTCACCCTCTCCCGAATTCACAGATACACTATCACCCTGAGTGATCTGTCACCCTCTCCCAAACTCACGGATACACTCTCACTCTGTGTGAGTGACCTGTCACCCTCTCCCAAACTCATGGACACACTCTTACCCTGAGTGACCTGTCACCCTCTCCCGAACTCACGGACACACTCTCACCTTGAATAACCTGTCACCCTCTCCCGAACTCACGGAAACACTCTCACCCCGCCTGAGTGACCTGTCACCCTTTCCCAAACTCATGGACACACTCTCACCTGCTCCTGAACTCTCAGACACACAATCACCCCATCTGAATGACCCTTCACCCTCTAGCGAACTGATGGACACACTCTCATCCCGTCTGAATGACCCTTCACCCTCTCCCGAACTCACTGACACAGTCTCACCTCGTCTGAGTGACCAGTCACCCACTCCCGAACTCACAGACACACTCTCACCTTTAATGACCAGTCACCCTCTCTTAAACTCACAGACACACTCTCATCCAATCTGAGTGACCTGTCAGACTCTCCTGAACTCACGGACACACTCTCACCCCGCCTGAGTGACCTGTCACCCTCTCCCGAACTCACAGACACACTCTCACCTTCTCCTGAACTCTCGGACACACAGTCACCCCATCTGAATGACCCTTCACCCTCTCCCGAACTCACGGACACACTCTCAGCTTCTCCTGAACTCTCGGACACACAGTCACCCCATCTAAATGACCCTTCACACTCTCCCGAACTGACGGACACACTCTCATCCCGTCTGAATGACCCTTCACCCTCTCCTGAACTCACGGACACACTCTCACCCTGTCTGAGTGACCAGTCACCCTCTCCCGAACTCACAGACACAGTCTCACCCCATCAGGGTGACCTATCACCCTCTCCCGAACTCACGGACAAACTCTCACCCCGCCTGAGTGACCAGTCACCGTCTCCCAAACACACGGATACATTGGCACCCTGAGTGACCAGTCACCCTCTCCCGAACTCACAGACACGCACTCACCCCGTCTGAGTGAGCTGTCCCTCTCTCCCGAACTCACATATACACTCTCACCCTGAGTGACCTGTCACCCTCTTCCAAACTCAGGGACACACTCTCACCTTGAATAACCTGTCACCCTCTCCCAAACTCACGGATACACTCTCACCCTGAGTGACCTGTTACCCTCTCCCGAACTCACGGACACACTCTCACCCATTCTGAATGACCCTTCACCCTCTCCCGAACTAATGGACACAGTCTCATCCCATCCGGGTGACCTGTCACCCTCTCCCGAACTCACGGACACACTCTCACCCTGATTGGCCTGTCACCCTCTCCCTAACTCACGGACACATTCTCACCCCATCTGAGTGACCTGTCACCCTCTCCCGAACTCACAGACACACTCTCACCCTGAATGACCTGTCACACTCTCACCCTGTCTGAGTGACCTGTCACCCTCTCCCGAACTTATGGAAAAACTCTCACTCTGTGTGAGTGACCTGTCACCCTCTCCCAAAGTCACAGACACACTCTCACCCCATCTGAGTGAACTGTCACCCTCTCCCGAACTCACGGTTACACTCTCACTCTGAGTAACATGTCACCCTCTCCTGACCTCACGGACACACTCTCATCCTGAGCGACCTGCCACCCTCTCCCAAATACACGGAAATACTCTCACCCTGAATGACCTGTCACCCTGTCCCGAACTCACGGACACACTCTCACCCTGAATGACCTGTCATCCTCTCCCGATCTCACAGACACACTCTCACCCTGAATGACCTGTCACCCTCTCCTGAACTCACGGACACACTCTCACCCCGTCTGAGTGACCTGTCACCTTCTCCCAAACTCACAGACACACTCTCACCCTGAATGACCTGTCACCCTCTCCTGAACTCACGGACACATTCTCAGCCCGTCTGAGTGACCTGTCACCTTCTCCCAAACTCACAGACACACTCTCACCCTGAATGACCTATCACCCTCTCCTGAACTCATGGACACACTCTCACCCCGTCTGAGTGACCAGTCACCCTCTCCCGAACTCACGGACACACTGTCACCCTGAAAGACCTGTCACCCTCTCCTGAACTCACGGACACACTCTCACCCTGTCTGAGTGACCTGTCACCCTCTCCCGAACTCATGGACACACTGTCACCCTGAAAGACCTGTCACCCTCTCTCGAACTGACAGACACACTCTCACCCTGAAAGACCTGTCACCCTCTCCTTAACTCATGGACACACTCTCACCCCGCCTGACTGATATGTCACCCTCTCCCGTACACACGGACACACTGTCACCCCGTCTGAGTGACCAGTCACCCTCTCCCGAACACACGGACACACTGTCACACCATCTGAGTGACCAGTCACCCTCTCCTGAACTCACGGACACACTCTCACCCCATCTGAGTAACCAGTCACCCTCTCCCGAACTCACAGACACACTCTCACCCTGAGTGACCTGTCACCCTCTCCCGAACTGATGGACACACTCTCACCCCGCCTGAGTGACCTGTCACTCTCTCCCGAACGGACGGACACACTCTCACCCCGTCTGATTGACCTGTCACCCTCTCCCAACTCACGGACACAGTCTCACCCCATCTGAGTGACCTGTCACCCTCTCCCAAACTCACAGACACACTCTCACCCTGAATGACCTGTCACCCTCTCCTGAACTCACGGACACACTCTCACCCCGTCTGAGTGACCTGTCACCTTCTCCCAAACTCACAGACACACTCTCACCCTGAATGACCTGTCACCCTCTCCTGAACCCATGGACACAATCTCACCCCGTCTGAGTGACCAGTCACCCTCTCCCGAACTCACAGACACACTGTCACCCTGAAAGACCTGTCACCCTCTCCTGAACTCACGGACACACTCTCACCCCGTCTGAGTGTCTTGTCATCCTCTCCCACACACACAGACACACCCTCACCCCATCTGTGTGACCTGTCACCCTCTCCTGAACTCACAGACACACTGTCACCCTGAAAGAACTGTCACCCTCTCCCAAACTCAGAGACACACTCTCACCCCGTCTGAGTGACCTGTCACCCTCTCCCGAACTCACGGACACACTTTTACCCTGAGTGACCTGTCACCCTCTCCCGAACTCACAGACACACTGTCACCCTGAAACACCTGTCACCCTCTCCTGAACTCATGGACACACTCTCACCCCGTCTGAGTGACCTGTCACCCTCTCCCGAACGCACGGACACACTCTCACCCTGTCTGAGTGACCTGTCACCCTCTCCCGAACTCACCGACACACTCTCACCCTGAATGACCTGTCACCCTCTCCTGAACTCACGGACACACTCTCACCCCGTCTGAGTGACCAGTCACCCTCTCCCGAACTCACGGACAGACTGTCACTCTGAAAGACCTGTCACCCTCTCCTGAACTCACGGACACACTCTCACCCCATCTGAGTGACCTGTCACCCCCTCTCGAACTCACAGACACACTCTCACCCTGAATGACCTGTCACCCTCTCCTGAGCTCACGGACACACTCTCACCCCATCTGAGTGACTTGTCATCCTCTCCCAAACTCACAGACACACCCTCACCCCGTCTGAGTGACCTGACACCCTCTCCCGAACTCACAGACACACTGTCACCCTGAAAGACCTGTCACCCTCTCCCAAACTCAGAGACACACTCTCATCCCGTCTGAGTGACCTGTCACCCTCTCCCGAACTCACGGACACACTTTTACCCTGAGTGACCTGTCACCCTCTCCCGAACTCACTGACACACTCTCACCCTGAGTGCCCTGTTACCCTCTCCCGAACTCACGGACACACTCTCACCCCGTCTGAGTGACCTGTCACCTTTTCCCAAACTCACAGACACACTATCACCCTGAATGACCTGTCACCCTCTCCTGAACTCATGGACACACTC
The DNA here is from genome assembly GCF_030028105.1 of Mobula birostris. Taxonomy (NCBI): domain Eukaryota; kingdom Metazoa; phylum Chordata; class Chondrichthyes; order Myliobatiformes; family Myliobatidae; genus Mobula; species Mobula birostris. Next base: position 62,109,456 of record NC_092388.1, read on the forward strand.
TCACCCCGTCTGAGTGACGAGTCACCCTCTCCCGAACTCACGGACACACTCTCACCCTGAAAGACCTGTCACCCTATCCCAAACTCAGAGACACACTCTCACCCCGTCTGAGTGACCTGTCACCCTCTCCCGAACTCACGGACACACTTTTACCCTGAGTGACCTGTCACCCTCTCCTGAACTCACAGACACACTGTCACCCTGAAAGACCTGTCACCCTCTCCTGAACTCACGGACACACTCTCACCCCGTCTGAGTGACCTGTCACCCTCTCTCGAACTGACAGACACACTGTCACCCTGAATGACCTGTCACCCTCTCCTTAACTCACGGACACACTCTCACCCCGCCTGACTGACATGTCACTCTCTCCCAAGCTCACAGACACACTGTCACCCCGTCTGTATGACCTGTCACCCTCTCCCGAACACACGGACACACTGCCACCCCGTCTGAGTGACCAGTCACCCTCTCCCGAACACACGGACACACTGTCACCCCGTCTGAGTGACCAGTCACCCTCTCCTGAACTCACGGACACACTCTCACCCCATCTGAGTAACCAGTCACCCTCTCCCGAACTCACAGACACACTCTCACCCTGAGTGACCTGTCACCCTCTCCCGAACTCACTGACACACTCTCAGCCTGAATGACCTGTCACCCTCTCCCGAACTCATGGACACACTCTCAGCCCGCCTGAGTGACCTGTCACTCTCTCCCGAACGGACGGACACACTCTCACCCCGTCTGATTGACCTGTCACCCTCTCCCAACTCGCGGACACACTCTCACCCCATCTGAGTGACCTGTCACCCTCTCCCAAACTCACAGACACACTCTCACCCTGAATGACCTGTCACCCTCTCCTGAACTCACGGACACACTCTCACCCCGTCTGAGTGACCTGTCACCTTCTCCCAAACTCACAGACACACTCTCACCCTGAATGACCTGTCACCCTCTCCTGAACCCATGGACACAATCTCACCCCGTCTGAGTGACCAGTCACCCTCTCCCGAACTCACAGACACACTGTCACCCTGAAAGACCTGTCACCCTCTCCTGAACTCACGGACACACTCCCACCCCGTCTGAGTGACCTGTCACCCTCTCTCGAACTCACAGACACACTCTCACCCTGAATGACCTGTCACCCTCTCCTGAGCTCACGGACACACTCTCACCCCATCTGAGTGACTTGTCATCCTCTCCACACTCACAGACACACCCTCACCCCATCTGAGTGACCTGTCACCCTCTCCCGAACTCACAGACACACTGTCACCCTGAAAGACCTGTCACCCTCTCCCAAACTCAGAGACATACTCTCACCCGCCTGAATGACCTGTCACCCTCTTCCGAACTCACGGACACACTTTTACCCTGAGTGACCTGTCACCCTCTCCCGAACTCACAGACACACTGTCACCCTGAAAGACCTGTCACCCTCTCCCGAACTCACGGACAAACTCTCACCCCGCCTGAGTGACCAGTCACCGTCTCCCAAACACACGGATACATTGTCACCCTGAGTGACCAGTCACCCTCTCCCGAACTCACAGACACGCACTCACCCCGTCTGAGTGAGCTGTCCCTCTCTCCCGAACTCACATATACACTCTCACCCTGAGTGACCTGTCACCCTCTCCCGAACTCACGGACACACTCTCACCTTCTCCTGAACTCTCGGACACACAGTCACCCCATCTGAATGACCCTTCACCCTCTCCGAACTCACGGACACACTCTCACCCTGTCTGAGTGACCAGTCACCCTCTCCCGAACTCACAGACACAGTCTCACCCCATCAGGGTGACCTATCACCCTCTCCCCAACTCACGGACAAACTCTCACCCCGCCTGAGTGACCTGTCACCGTCTCCCGAACACACGGATACATTGTCACCCTGAGTGACCAGTCACCCTCACCCGAACTCACATATACACTCTCACCCTGAGTTACCTGTCACCCTCTTCCAAACTCAGGGACACACTCTCACCTTGAATAACCTGTCACCCTTCCCAAACTCACGGATACACTCTCACCCTGAGTGACCTGTTACCCTCTCTCGAACTCACGGACACACTCTCACCCAATCTGAATGACCCTTCACCCTCTCCCGAACTCATGGACACAGTCTCATCCCATCTGGGTGACCTGTCACCCTCTCCCGAACTCACGGACAGACTCTCACCCTGATTGGCCTGTCACCCTCTCCCAAACTCACGGACACATTCTCACCCCATCTGAGTGACCAGTCACCCTCTCCCGAACTTATGGAAAAACTCTCACTCTGTGTGAGTGACCTGTCACCCTCTCCCAAAGTCACAGACACACTCTCACCCCATCTGAGTGAACTATCACCCTCTCCCGAACTCACGGTTACACTCTCACTCTGAGTAACCTGTCACCCTCTCCTGACCTCACGGACACACTCTCATCCTGAGCGACCTGCCACCCTCTCCCAAATACACGGAAATACTCTCACCCTGAATGACCTGTCACCCTGTCCCGAACTCACGGACACACTCTCACCCCGTCTGAGTGACCTGTCACCCTCTCCCGAACGCACGGACACACTCTCACCCGGTCTGAGTGACCTGTCACCCTCTCCCGAACTCATCACTGACACACGCTCACCCTGATTGACCTGTCACCCTCTCCCAACTCACGGACACACTCTCACCCCATCTGAGTGACCTGTCATCCTCACCCAATCTCACAGACACACTCTCACCCTGAATGACCTGTCACCCTCTACTGAACTCACGGACACACTCTCACCCTGAATGACCTGTCACCCTCTCCTGAGCTCACGGACACACTCTCACCCCATCTGAGTGACTTGTCATCCTCTCCCACACTCACAGACACACCCTCACCCCATCTGAGTGACCTGTCACCCTCTCCCGAACTCACAGACACACTGTCACCCTGAAAGACCTGTCACCCTCTCCCAAACTCAGAGACATACTCTCACCCCGCCTGAATGACCTGTCACCCTCTTCCGAACTCACGGACACACTTTTACCCTGAGTGACCTGTCACCCTCTCCCGAACTCACAGACACACTGTCACCCTGAAAGACCTGTCACCCTCTCCCGAACTCACGGACAAACTCTCACCCCGCCTGAGTGACCAGTCACCGTCTCCCAAACACACGGATACATTGTCACCCTGAGTGACCAGTCACCCTCTCCCGAACTCACAGACACGCACTCACCCCGTCTGAGTGAGCTGTCCCTCTCTCCCGAACTCACATATACACTCTCACCCTGAGTGACCTGTCACCCTCTCCCGAACTCACGGACACACTCTCACCTTCTCCTGAACTCTCGGACACACAGTCACCCCATCTGAATGACCCTTCACCCTCTCCCGAACTCACGGACACACTCTCACCCTGTCTGAGTGACCAGTCACCCTCTCCCGAACTCACAGACACAGTCTCACCCCATCAGGGTGACCTATCACCCTCTCCCCAACTCACGGACAAACTCTCACCCCGCCTGAGTGACCAGTCACCGTCTCCCGAACACACGGATACATTGTCACCCTGAGTGACCAGTCACCCTCACCCGAACTCACATATACACTCTCACCCTGAGTTACCTGTCACCCTCTTCCAAACTCAGGGACACACTCTCACCTTGAATAACCTGTCACCCTTCCCAAACTCACGGATACACTCTCACCCTGAGTGACCTGTTACCCTCTCTCGAACTCACGGACACACTCTCACCCAATCTGAATGACCCTTCACCCTCTCCCGAACTCATGGACACAGTCTCATCCCATCTGGGTGACCTGTCACCCTCTCCCGAACTCACGGACACACTCTCACCCTGATTGGCCTGTCACCCTCTCCCAAACTCACGGACACATTCTCACCCCATCTGAGTGACCTGTCACCCTCTCCCGAACTTATGGAAAAACTCTCACTCTGTGTGAGTGACCTGTCACCCTCTCCCAAAGTCACAGACACACTCTCACCCCATCTGAGTGAACTATCACCCTCTCCCGAACTCACGGTTACACTCTCACTCTGAGTAACCTGTCACCCTCTCCTGACCTCACGGACACACTCTCATCCTGAGCGACCTGCCACCCTCTCCCAAATACACGGAAATACTCTCACCCTGAATGACCTGTCACCCTGTCCCGAACTCACGGACACACTCTCACCCCGTCTGAGTGACCTGTCACCCTCTCCCGAACGCACGGACACACTCTCACCCGGTCTGAGTGACCTGTCACCCTCTCCCGAACTCACTGACACACTCTCACCCTGATTGACCTGTCACCCTCTCCCAACTCACGGACACACTCTCACCCCATCTGAGTGACCTGTCATCCTCACCCAATCTCACAGACACACTCTCACCCTGAATGACCTGTCACCCTCTACTGAACTCACGGACACACTCTCACCCCGTCTGAGTGACCTGTCACCTTCTCCCAAACTCACAGACACACTCTCACCCTGAATGACCTGTCACCCTCTCCCGAACTCATGGACACACTCTCACCCCGCCTGAGTGACCTGTCACTCTCTCTCGAACGGACGGACACACTCTCACCCCGTCTGATTGACCTGTCACCCTCTCCCAACTCACGGACACACTCTCACCCCATCTGAGTGACCAGTCACCCTCTCCCGAACTCACAGACACACTGTCACCCTGAAAGACCTGTCACCCTCTCCTGAACTCACGGACACACTCTCACCCCGTCTGAGTGACCTGTCACCCTCTCTCGAACTCACAGACACTCTCTCACCCTGAATGACCTGTCACCCTCTCCTGAGCTCACGGACACACTCTCACCCCATCTGAGTGACTTGTCATCCTCTCCCACACTCACAGACACACCCTCACCCCATCTGAGTGACCTGTCACCCTCTCCCGAACTCACAGACACCATGTCACCCTGAAAGACCTGTCACCCTCTCCCAAACTCAGAGACATACTCTCACCCCGCCTGAGTGACCTGTCACCCTCTCCCGAACTCACGGACACACTTTTACCCTGAGTGACCTGTCACCCTCTCCCGAACTCACAGACACACTGTCACCCAGAAAGACCTGTCACCCTCTCCTGAACTCACGGACACACTCTCACCCCGTCTGAGAGACCTGTCACCCTCTCTCGAACTGACAGACACACTATCACCCCATCTGAGTGACCTGTCGCCGTCTCCCGAACACACGGACACACTCTCACCCCATCTGAGTAACCAGTCACCCTCTCCCGAACTCACAGACACACTCTCACCCTGAGTGACCTGTCACCCTCTCCTGAACCCATGGACACAATCTCACCCCGTCTGGGTGACCAGTCACCCTCTCCCGAACTCACAGACACACTGTCACCCTGAAAGACCTGTCACCCTCTCCCGAACTCATGCACACACTCTCACCCTGAGTGACCTGTCACCCTCTCCCGAACTCACAGATACACTCTCACCCCGTCTGAGTGACCTGTCACCCTCTCCCAAACTCACGGACACACTGTCAGCCCATCTGAATGACCTATCACCCTCTCCCGAACTGACAGACACACTCTCACCCCATCTGAGTGACCAGTCACCATCTCCTGACCTCACGGACACACTCACACCCCGTCTGAATGACCTGTCACCCTCTCCCAAACTCACGGACACACTGTCAGCCCATCTGAATGACCTATCACCCTCTCCCGAACTGACAGACACACTCTCACCCCATCTGAGTGACCTGTCACCATCTCCCGACCTCACGGACATACTCTCACCCCGTCTGAGTGACCTGTCACCCTCTCCCGAACTCACGGACACACTCTCACCTTGAATAACCTGTCACCCTCTCCCGAACTCACGGAAACACTCTCACCCCGCCTGAGTGACCTGTCACCCTTTCCCAAACTCATGGACACACTCTCACCTGCTCCTGAACTCTCAGACACACAATCACCCTATCTGAATGACCCTTCACCCTCTAGCGAACTGATGGACACACTCTCATCCCGTCTGAATGACCCTTCACCCTCTCCCGAACTCACTGACACAGTCTCACCTCGTCTGAGTGACCAGTCACCCACTCCCGAACTCACAGACACACTCTCACCCTTAATGACCAGTCACCCTCTCTTAAACTCACAGACACACTCTCATCCAATCTGAGTGACCTGTCAGACTCTCCTGAACTCACGGACACACTCTCACCCCGCCTGAGTGACCTGTCACCCTCTCCCGAACTCACAGACACACTCTCACCTTCTCCTGAACTCTCGGACACACAATCACCCCATCTGAATGACCCTTCACCCTCTCCCGAACTCACGGATACACTCTCAGCTTCTCCTGAACTCTCGGACACACAGTCACCCCATCTAAATGACCCTTCACACTCTCCCGAACTGACGGACACACTCTCATCCCGTCTGAATGACCCTTCACCCTCTCCTGAACTCACGGACACACTCTCACGCTGTCTGAGTGACCAGCCACCCTCTCCCGAACTCACAGACACAGTCTCACCCCATCAGGGTGACCTATCACCCTCTCCCGAACTCACGGACAAACTCTCACCCCGCCTGAGTGACCAGTCACTGTCTCCCAAACACACGGATACATTGTCACCCTGAGTGACCAGTCACCCTCTCCCGAACTCACAGACACGCACTCACCCCGTCTGAGTGAGCTGTCCCTCTCTCCCGAACTCACATATACACTCTCACCCTGAGTGACCTGTCACCCTCTTCCAAACTCAGGGACACACTCTCACCTTGAATAACCTGTCACCCTCTCCCAAACTCACGGATACACTCTCACCCTGAGTGACCTGTTACCCTCTCCCGAACTCACGGACACACTCTCACCCATTCTGAATGACCCTTCACCCTCTCCCGAACTCATGGAAACAGTCTCATCCCATCCGGGTGACCTGTCACCCTCTCCCGAACTCACGGACACACTCTCACCCTGATTGGCCTGTCACCCTCTCCCAAACTCACGGACACATTCTCACCCCATCTGAGTGACCTGTCACCCTCTCCCGAACTCACAGACACACTCTCATCCTGAATGACCTGTCACACTCTCACCCTGTCTGAGTGACCTGTCACCCTCTCCCGAACTTATGGAAAAACTCTCACTCTGTGTGAGCGACCTGCCACCCTCTCCCAAATACACGGAAATACTCTCACCCTGAATGACCTGTCACCCTGTCCCGAACTCACGGAGACACTCTCACCCCGTCTGAGTGACCTGTCACCCTCTCCCGAACTCACCGACACACTCTCACCCTGATTGACCTGTCACCCTCTCCCAACTCACGGACACACTCTCACCCCATCTGAGTGACCTGTCACCTTCTCCCAAACTCACAGACACACTCTCACCCTGAATGACCTGTCACCCTCTCCTGAACTCACGGACACACTCTCACCCCGTCTGAGTGACCTGCCACCTTCTCCCAAACTCACAGACACACTCTCACCCTGAATGACCTATCACCCTCTCCTGAACTCATGGACACACTCTCACCCCGTCTGAGTGACCAGTCACCCTCTCCCAAACTCACGGACACACTGTCACCCTGAAAGACCTGTCACCCTCTCCTGAACTCACGGACACACACTCACTCCGTCTGAGTGACCAGTCACCCTCTCCCGAACTCACGGACACACTGTCACCCTGAAAGACCTGTCACCCTCTCCCGAACTCACAGACACACTGTCACCCTGAAAGACCTGTCACCCTCTCCTGAACTCACGGACACACTCCCACCCCGCCTGAGTGACCTGTCACCCTCTCTCGATCTGACAGACACACTCTCACCCTGAAAGACCTGTCACCCTCTCCTTAACTCACGGACACACACTCACCCCGCCTGACTGACAGGTCACCCTCTCCCGAACTCACGGACACACTTACACCCTGTCTGAGTGACCTGACACCCACTCCCGAACTCAGGGACACACACTCACCTCGTCTGAGTGACCTGTCACCCACTCCCGATTCACGGACACAGTCTCACGCGGTCTGAGTGACCTGTCACCCTCTCCGGAACTCACGGACACACTCTGACCCTGAGTGACCTGTCAGCCTCTCCCGAACTCACGGACACACTCTCACCCTCTCCCAAACTAACGGACACACTCTCATCCTATCTGAGTGAACTGTCAACATTTCCCAAACTCTCAGACACAGTCTCACCTGGGCTGAGTGACCTGTCACCCTCTCCCGAACTCACGGACACACTCTCACCTCGTCTTAGTAACCTGTCACCCTCTCCCGAACTCACGGACACACTCTCACCCCGTCTGAGTGACCTGTCACCCTCTCCCGAAGGCACGGACACAGTCTCACCCAGTCTGAGTGACCTATCACCCTCTCCCGAACTCACGGACACACTCTCACCATGAATAACCTGTAACCCTCTCCCGAACTCACAGACACACTCTAACCCTGAGTGACCTGTCACCCTCTCACGAACTCACAGACACACTCTCACCCCCTGTGAGTGACGTGTCACCCTCTCGCGAACTCAAGGACACACTCCCCTCCTGAGTGACCTGTCACCCTCTCCTGAACTCACGGACACACTCTCACCCTGTCTGAGTGACCTGTCACCATCTTCCGAGCTCAAAGACACGGTCTCACCCCATCCGGGTGACCTGTCACCCACTCCTGAACTCACGGACATACTCTCACACCGTCTGAGTGCCCTGTCACCCTCTCCCGAACACACGGACACACTGTCACTCTGAGTGACGTGTCACCCTCTCGCGAACTCACGGACACACTCCCACCCTGAGTGCCCTGTTACTGTATCTCAAACTTACAGACACACTCCCACCCTGAGTGACCTGTTATCCTCTCCCAAACTCACGGACACAATCTCATCCCGTCTGAGTGACCTGTCACCCTCTCCCGAACTCACGGAAATACTCTCACCCGGAGTGACCTGTCACCCTCTCCCGAACGCACGGATACACTCTGACCCTGAGTGACCTGTCACCCTCTCCTTAACTCACGGACACACTCTCAACCTCTCCCAAACTAACGGACAGACTCTCATCCCGTCTGAGTGAACTGTCAACATTTCCCAAACTCTCAGACACACTCTCACCCGTTCTGAGTGACCTGTCACCCTCTCCCGAACTCACGGACACACACTCACCTCGTCTGAGTGACCTGTCACCCACTCCCGAGCTCAGGGACACACTTACACCCCGTCTGAGTGACCTGACACCCTCTCCCGAACTCATGGACACACTTACACCCCGTCTGAGTGACCTGACACCCTCTCCCGAACTCACAGACACACACTCACCTCGTCTGAGTGACCTGTCACCCACTCCCGAGCTCACGGACACACTTACACCGCGTCTGAGTGACCTGAAACCCTCTCCCGAACTCACGGACACACTCTCACTCCGTCTGAGTGACCTGTCCCTCTCTCCCAAAGTCACGGACACAGTCTAAACTGGTCTGAGTGACCTGTCACCCTCTCCTGAACTCACGGACACACTCTGACCCTGAGTGACCTGTCACCCTCTCCCGAACTCACGGACACACTCTCACCTACTCCTGAACTCTCAGACACACAGTCACCCCATCTGAATGACCCTTCACCCTCTCCCGAACTGACGGACACACTCGCATCCCGTCTGAATGGCCCTTCACCCTCTCCCGAACTCACGGACACAGTCTCACCTCGTCTGACTGACCAGTCACCCTCTCCCGAACTGACGTATACACTGTCACCCCGTCTGAGTGACCTGTCACCCTCTCCCAAACTCACGGACACACTCTCACCCTGAGTGACCTGTCACCCTCTCCCGAACTCCCAGATACACTCTCACCCCGTCTGAGTGACCTGTCACCATCTCCCGAACTCATGGACACACTGTCAGCCCATCTGAATGACCTATCACCCTCTCCCGAACTGACGGACACACTTTCACCCTGTGTGACCTGTCACCCTCTCCCGATCTCACAGCCACACTCTCACCCCATCTGAGTGAACTGTCACCCTCTCTCGAACTCACAGACACACTCTCACGCTGTCTGAGTGACCTGTCACCCTCGCCCGAACTCACAGACACACGCTCACCCCGTCTGAGTGACTTGTCACCCTTTCCCGAACTCACAGCCACACTCTCACCCCATCTGAGTGACCTGTCACCCTCTCCTGAACTGACGGACAAACTCTCACCCCCTCTGAGTGACCTGTAATACTCTCCCGAACTCACGGACACACTCTCACCCCCTGTGAGTGACCTGTCACCCTCTTCCAAACTCACAGCCACACTCTCACCCCATCTGAGTGACCTGTCACCGTTTCCCGAACTCATGCACACACTCTCACCCTGAGTGACCTGTCACCCTCTCCTGAACTCACAGATACACTCTCACCCCGTCTGAGTGACCTGTCACCCTCTCCCGAACTCACGGACACACTGTCAGCCCATCTGAATGACCTATCACCCTCTACCGAACTGACAGACACACTCTCACCCCATCTGACTGACCTGCACCCTCTCCCGACCACACGGACACACTCTCACCCCGTCTGAGTGACCTGTCACCCTCTCCCGAACTCACGGAAATACTCTCACGCGGAGTGACCTGTCATCCTCTCCCGAACGCATGGATACACTCTGACCCTGAGTGACCTGTCACCCTCTCCCGAACTCACGGACACACTCTCAACCTCTCCCAAACTAACGGACAGACTCTCATCCTGTCTGATTGAACTGTCAACGTTTCCCAAACTCTCAGACACACTCTCACCTGTTCTGAGTGACCTGTCACCCTATCCCGAACTCACGGATACACACTCACCTCGTCTGAGTGACCTGTCACCCACTCCCGAGCTCATGGACACACTTACACCCCGTCTGAGTGACCTGACACCCTCTCCCGAACTCACGGATACACTTACACCCCGTCTGAGTGACCTGACACCCTCTCCCGAACTCACGGACACACACTCAACTCGCCTGAGTGACCTGTCACCCACTTCCGAGCTGACAGACACACCCCGTCTGAGTGACCTGACACCCTCTCCTGAACTCACGGACACACTCTCACTCCGTCTGAGTGACCTGTCACCCTCTCCCGAACTCACGGACACACTCTGACCCTGAGTGACCTGTCCCCCTCTCCCGAACTCACGGACACACTCTCACCCTCTCCCAAACTAACGGACACACTCTCATCCTGTCTGAGTGAACTGTCAACATTTCCCAAACTCTCAGACACACTCTCAGCCGATCAGAATGACCTGTCACCCTCTCCCAAATTCACAGACACATGCTCACCTCGTCTGAGTGACCTGTCACCCACTCACGAACTCACGGATACACTTACACCCCGTCTGAGTGACCTGTCACCCTCTCACAAACGCACGGACAGACTCCCACCCCGTCTGAGTAACCTGTCACCCTATCCCGAAGTCACGGACACAGTCTAACCTGGTCTGAGTGACCTGTCACCCTCTCCCGAACTCACAAACACACTCTCACCCTGTCTGAGTGACCAGTCACCATCTTACGAGCTCAAAGACACAGTCTCACCCCATCCAGGTGACCTGTCACCCTCTCCCGAACTCACGGACACACACTCACTCACTCCGTCTGAGTGACCTGTCACCCTCTCCCGAACTCACAGACACACTCTCACCCCGTCTGAGTGACCTGTTACCCTCTCCCGAACTCACCGACACATGTTCACCCTGAGTGACCTGTCACCCTCTCCCGAACTCAAGGACACACTCTCACCCCGACTGAGTGACCTGTCACCGTTTCCCAAACTCATGCACACACTCGCACCCTGAGTAACCTGTCACCCTCTTCTGAACTCACAGATACACTCTCACCCCGTCTGAGTGACCTGTCACCCTCTCCCGAACTCACGGACACACTGTCAGCCCATCTGAATGACCTACCACCCTCTCCCGAACTGACGGACACACTCTCACCCTGAGTGACCTGTCATCCTCTCCCGATCTCACAGCCACACTCTGACCCCATCTGAGTGACCTGTCACCCTCTCCTGAACTGACGGACACACTCTCACCTTGAATAACCTGTCACCCTCTCCCGAACTCACAGACACACTCTCACCCCATCAGAGTGACCTGTCACCCTCTCCCGAACTCACGGACACACTCTCACCCCGTCTGAGTGACCTGTCACCATCTCCCGAACTCACGGATACACTCTCACCCCATCTGACTGACGTGTCACCGTTTCCAGAACTCACAGACACACTCTCACCCCGTCTGAGTGACCTGTCACACTCTCCTGAACTCATGGGCTCTCCCGAACTCATGGGCTCTCCCGAACTCACGGACACACTCTCACCCTGTCTGAGTACCCGGTCACGCTCTCCCGACCTCACGCAAACACTCTCACCCCGCCTGAGTGACATGTCACCCTCTCCCAAACTCACGGACACACTCTCACCTTCTCTTGAACTCTCGGACACACAGTCCCCACATCTGAATGACCCTTCACACTCTAGCGAACTGACGGACACACTCTCATCCCGTCTGAATGACCCTTCACCCTCTCCCGAACTCACGGACACAGTCTAACCCGGTCTGAGTGACCTGTCACCCTCTCCCGAACTCACGGACACACTCTCACCTTGAATAACCTGTAACCCTCTCCCGAACTCACAGACACACTCTGACCCTGAGTGACCTGTCACCCTCTCACGAACTCACAGACACACTCTCACACCCTGTGAGTGACGTGTCACCCTCTCGCGAACTCACGGACACACTCCCACCCTGAGTGACCTGTTACTGTATCTCAAACTTACAGACATACTCCCACGCTGAGTGACCTGTCACCCTCTCCCACACTCACGGACACACTCTCATCCCGTCTGAGTGACCTGTCACCCTCTCCCGAACTCACGGAAATACTGTCACCCGGAGTGATCTGTCACCCTCTCCCAAACTCACGGATACACTCTCACTCTGTGTGAGTAACCTGTCACCCTCTCCCGAACGCACAGACACAGTCTAACCCCATCCAGGTGACCTGTCACCCTCTCCTGAACTCACAGATACACTATCACCCTGAGTGATCTGTCACCCTCTCCCAAACTCACGGATACACTCTCACTCTGTGTGAGTGACCTGTCACCCTCTCCCAAACTCACGGACACACTCTTACCCTGAGTGACCAGTCACCCTCTCCCGAACTCACAGACACACTCTCACCCCGTCTGAGTAACCTGCAACCCTCTCCCAAACTCACGGACACACTGTCAGCCCATCTGAATCACCTATCACCCTCTCCCGAACTGACAGACACACTCTCGCCCCATCTGAGTGACCTGTCACCATCTCCCGACCTCACGGACACACTCTCACCCCGTCTGAGTGACCTGTCACCCTCTCCCGAACTCACGGACACACTCTCACCTTGAATAACCTGTCACCCTCACCCGAACTCACGGACACACTCTCAATTCATCTGAGTGACCTGTCAACCTCTCCCGACCTCACGGACAAACTTTCACCCCGTCTGAGTGACCTGTCACCCTCTCCCAAACTCACGGACACACCTTTACCCCCTGTGAGTGACCTGTCACCCTCTTCCGAACTCACGGACACACTCTCACCTTGAATAACCTGTCACCCTTTCCCGAACTCACGGATACACTCTCACCCTGTTTGACCTGTCACCCTCCCCCGATCTCACAGCCACACTCTCACCCCGTCTGAGTGGCCTGTCACCATCTCCCGAACTCAAAGACACAGTCTCACTCCATCCGGGTGACCTGTCACCCTCTCCCGAACTCATGGATACACTCTCACCCCATCTGACTGACCTGTCACCCTTTCCAGAACTCACAGACACACTCTCACCCGGTCTGAGTGACCTGTCACACTCTCTTGAACTCATGGGCTCTCCCGAACTCACGGACACACTCTCAACCCCTGTGAGTGACCTGTCACCCTCTCCCAAACTCACGGACACACTCTCACCCTGAGAGACCTGTCACCCTCTCCCGATCTCACAGCCACACACTCACCCCATCTGAGTGACCTGTCACCGTTTCCCGAACTCATGCACACACTCTCACCCTGAGTGACCTGTCACCCTCTCCCGAACTGACAGATACACTCTCACCCCATCTGAGTGACCTGTCACCCTCTCCCGAACTCACGGACACAATGTCAGCCCATCTGAATGACCTATCACCCTCTCCCGAACTGACAAACACACTCTCACCCCATCTGAGTGACCTGTCACCATCTCCCGACCTCACAGACACACTCTCACCCCGTCTGAGTGACCTGTCACCCTCTCCCGAACTCACGGACACACTCTCACCTTGAACAACCTATCACCCTCTCCCGAACTCACGGACACACTCTCACCCCATCTGAGTGACCTGTCAACGTTTCCCAAATTCTCGGACACACTCTCACCTCATCAGAGTGACGTGTCACCCTTTCCCGACCTCACGGACACACTCTCACCCCGTCTGAGTGACCTGTAACCATCCCCCGAACTCAAAGACACAGTCTCACCCCATCCGGGTGACCTGTCACCCTCTCCCGAACTCATGGATACACTCTCACCTTGAATAACCTGTCACCCTCTCCCGAACTCACGGACACACTCTCACCCTGAGTGACCTGTTACCCTCTCCCGAACTCATGGACACACTCTCATCCAATCTGAGTGACCGGTCAGCCTCTCCCGAACTCACGGACACACTCGCACCCTGTCTGAGTGACCGGTCACCCTCTCCGGAACTCACGGACACACTCTCACCCCGTCTGAGTGACCTGTCACCCTTTCCAGAACTCACAGACACACTCTCACCCCGTCTGAGTGACCTGTCACCCTCTCCCGAACTCACGGACACACTCTCACCTTGAATAACCTGTTACCCTCTCCTAAATTCATTGACACACTCTCACCCCGTCTGAGTGACCTGTCACCCTCTCCCAAACTCACGGACACACTGTCACCCTGAGTGACGTGTCACCCTCTCCCGACCTCACGGACACACTCCCACCCTAAATGACCTGTCACCCTCTCCCAACCTCACGGACAAACTTTCACCCCATCTGAGTGACCTGTCACCCTCTCCCGAACTCACGGACACACTCTCACCTTGAATAACCTGTCACCCTCTCCCGAACTCACGGACACACTCTCACCCCATCAGAGTGACCTGTCACCCTCTCCCGAACTCACGGACACAGTCTCACCCAGTCCGGGTGACCTGTCACCCTCTCCCGAACTCATGGATACACTCTCACCCCATCTGACTGACCTGACACCCTTTCCAGAACTCACAGACACACTCTCACCCCGTCTGAGTGACCAGTCACCCTCTCCCGAACACACGGACACACTGTCACACCGTCTGAGTGACCAGTCACCCTCTCCTGAACTCACGGACACACTCTCACCCCATCTGAGTAACCAGTCACCCTCTCCCGAACTCACAGACACACTCTCACCCCGTCTGAGTGACCTGTTACCCTCTCCCGAACTCACCGACACATGTTCACCCTGAGTGACCTGTCACCCTCTCCCGAACTCAAGGACACACTCTCACCCCGACTGAGTGACCTGTCACCGTTTCCCAAACTCATGCACACACTCTCACCCTGAGTAACCTGTCACCCTCTTCTGAACTCACAGATACACTCTCACCCCGTCTGAGTGACCTGTCACCCTCTCCCGAACTCACGGACACACTGTCAGCCCATCTGAATGACCTACCACCCTCTCCCGAACTGACGGACACACTCTCACCCTGAGTGACCTGTCATCCTCTCCCGATCTCACAGCCACACTCTGACCCCATCTGAGTGACCTGTCACCCTCTCCTGAACTGACGGACACACTCTCACCTTGAATAACCTGTCACCCTCTCCCGAACTCACAGACACACTCTCACCCCATCAGAGTGACCTGTCACCCTCTCCCGAACTCACGGACACACTCTCACCCCGTCTGAGTGACCTGTCACCATCTCCCGAACTCACGGATACACTCTCACCCCATCTGACTGACGTGTCACCGTTTCCAGAACTCACAGACACACTCTCACCCCGTCTGAGTGACCTGTCACACTCTCCTGAACTCATGGGCTCTCCCGAACTCATGGGCTCTCCCGAACTCACGGACACACTCTCACCCTGTCTGAGTACCCGGTCACGCTCTCCCGACCTCACGCAAACACTCTCACCCCGCCTGAGTGACATGTCACCCTCTCCCAAACTCACGGACACACTCTCACCTTCTCTTGAACTCTCGGACACACAGTCCCCACATCTGAATGACCCTTCACACTCTAGCGAACTGACGGACACACTCTCATCCCGTCTGAATGACCCTTCACCCTCTCCCGAACTCACGGACACAGTCTAACCCGGTCTGAGTGACCTGTCACCCTCTCCCGAACTCACGGACACACTCTCACCTTGAATAACCTGTAACCCTCTCCCGAACTCACAGACACACTCTGACCCTGAGTGACCTGTCACCCTCTCACGAACTCACAGACACACTCTCACACCCTGTGAGTGACGTGTCACCCTCTCGCGAACTCACGGACACACTCCCACCCTGAGTGACCTGTTACTGTATCTCAAACTTACAGACATACTCCCACGCTGAGTGACCTGTCACCCTCTCCCACACTCACGGACACACTCTCATCCCGTCTGAGTGACCTGTCACCCTCTCCCGAACTCACGGAAATACTGTCACCCGGAGTGATCTGTCACCCTCTCCCAAACTCACGGATACACTCTCACTCTGTGTGAGTAACCTGTCACCCTCTCCCGAACGCACAGACACAGTCTAACCCCATCCAGGTGACCTGTCACCCTCTCCTGAACTCACAGATACACTATCACCCTGAGTGATCTGTCACCCTCTCCCAAACTCACGGATACACTCTCACTCTGTGTGAGTGACCTGTCACCCTCTCCCAAACTCACGGACACACTCTTACCCTGAGTGACCAGTCACCCTCTCCCGAACTCACAGACACACTCTCACCCCGTCTGAGTAACCTGCAACCCTCTCCCAAACTCACGGACACACTGTCAGCCCATCTGAATCACCTATCACCCTCTCCCGAACTGACAGACACACTCTCGCCCCATCTGAGTGACCTGTCACCATCTCCCGACCTCACGGACACACTCTCACCCCGTCTGAGTGACCTGTCACCCTCTCCCGAACTCACGGACACACTCTCACCTTGAATAACCTGTCACCCTCACCCGAACTCACGGACACACTCTCAATTCATCTGAGTGACCTGTCAACCTCTCCCGACCTCACGGACAAACTTTCACCCCGTCTGAGTGACCTGTCACCCTCTCCCAAACTCACGGACACACCTTTACCCCCTGTGAGTGACCTGTCACCCTCTTCCGAACTCACGGACACACTCTCACCTTGAATAACCTGTCACCCTTTCCCGAACTCACGGATACACTCTCACCCTGTTTGACCTGTCACCCTCCCCCGATCTCACAGCCACACTCTCACCCCGTCTGAGTGGCCTGTCACCATCTCCCGAACTCAAAGACACAGTCTCACTCCATCCGGGTGACCTGTCACCCTCTCCCGAACTCATGGATACACTCTCACCCCATCTGACTGACCTGTCACCCTTTCCAGAACTCACAGACACACTCTCACCCGGTCTGAGTGACCTGTCACACTCTCTTGAACTCATGGGCTCTCCCGAACTCACGGACACACTCTCAACCCCTGTGAGTGACCTGTCACCCTCTCCCAAACTCACGGACACACTCTCACCCTGAGAGACCTGTCACCCTCTCCCGATCTCACAGCCACACACTCACCCCATCTGAGTGACCTGTCACCGTTTCCCGAACTCATGCACACACTCTCACCCTGAGTGACCTGTCACCCTCTCCCGAACTGACAGATACACTCTCACCCCATCTGAGTGACCTGTCACCCTCTCCCGAACTCACGGACACAATGTCAGCCCATCTGAATGACCTATCACCCTCTCCCGAACTGACAAACACACTCTCACCCCATCTGAGTGACCTGTCACCATCTCCCGACCTCACAGACACACTCTCACCCCGTCTGAGTGACCTGTCACCCTCTCCCGAACTCACGGACACACTCTCACCTTGAACAACCTATCACCCTCTCCCGAACTCACGGACACACTCTCACCCCATCTGAGTGACCTGTCAACGTTTCCCAAATTCTCGGACACACTCTCACCTCATCAGAGTGACGTGTCACCCTTTCCCGACCTCACGGACACACTCTCACCCCGTCTGAGTGACCTGTAACCATCCCCCGAACTCAAAGACACAGTCTCACCCCATCCGGGTGACCTGTCACCCTCTCCCGAACTCATGGATACACTCTCACCTTGAATAACCTGTCACCCTCTCCCGAACTCACGGACACACTCTCACCCTGAGTGACCTGTTACCCTCTCCCGAACTCATGGACACACTCTCATCCAATCTGAGTGACCGGTCAGCCTCTCCCGAACTCACGGACACACTCGCACCCTGTCTGAGTGACCGGTCACCCTCTCCGGAACTCACGGACACACTCTCACCCCGTCTGAGTGACCTGTCACCCTTTCCAGAACTCACAGACACACTCTCACCCCGTCTGAGTGACCTGTCACCCTCTCCCGAACTCACGGACACACTCTCACCTTGAATAACCTGTTACCCTCTCCTAAATTCATTGACACACTCTCACCCCGTCTGAGTGACCTGTCACCCTCTCCCAAACTCACGGACACACTGTCACCCTGAGTGACGTGTCACCCTCTCCCGACCTCACGGACACACTCCCACCCTAAATGACCTGTCACCCTCTCCCAACCTCACGGACAAACTTTCACCCCATCTGAGTGACCTGTCACCCTCTCCCGAACTCACGGACACACTCTCACCTTGAATAACCTGTCACCCTCTCCCGAACTCACGGACACACTCTCACCCCATCAGAGTGACCTGTCACCCTCTCCCGAACTCACGGACACAGTCTCACCCAGTCCGGGTGACCTGTCACCCTCTCCCGAACTCATGGATACACTCTCACCCCATCTGACTGACCTGACACCCTTTCCAGAACTCACAGACACACTCTCACCCCGTCTGAGTGACCAGTCACCCTCTCCCGAACACACGGACACACTGTCACACCGTCTGAGTGACCAGTCACCCTCTCCTGAACTCACGGACACACTCTCACCCCATCTGAGTAACCAGTCACCCTCTCCCGAACTCACAGACACACTCTCACCCCGTCTGAGTGACCTGTTACCCTCTCCCGAACTCACCGACACATGTTCACCCTGAGTGACCTGTCACCCTCTCCCGAACTCAAGGACACACTCTCACCCCGACTGAGTGACCTGTCACCGTTTCCCAAACTCATGCACACACTCTCACCCTGAGTAACCTGTCACCCTCTTCTGAACTCACAGATACACTCTCACCCCGTCTGAGTGACCTGTCACCCTCTCCCGAACTCACGGACACACTGTCAGCCCATCTGAATGACCTACCACCCTCTCCCGAACTGACGGACACACTCTCACCCTGAGTGACCTGTCATCCTCTCCCGATCTCACAGCCACACTCTGACCCCATCTGAGTGACCTGTCACCCTCTCCTGAACTGACGGACACACTCTCACCCCGTCTGAGTGACCTGTCACCCTGTCCTGAACTCACGGACACACTCTCACCTTGAATAACCTGTCACCCTCTCCCGAACTCACAGACACACTCTCACCCCATCAGAGTGACCTGTCACCCTCTCCCGAACTCACGGACACACTCTCACCCCGTCTGAGTGACCTGTCACCATCTCCCGAACTCACGGATACACTCTCACCCCATCTGACTGACGTGTCACCCTTTCCAGAACTCACAGACACACTCTCACCCCGTCTGAGTGACCTGTCACACTCTCCTGAACTCATGGGCTCTCCCGAACTCATGGGCTCTCCCGAACTCACGGACACACTCTCACCCTGTCTGAGTACCCGGTCACGCTCTCCCGACCTCACGAAAACACTCTCACCCCGCCTGAGTGACATGTCACCCTCTCCCAAACTCACGGACACACTCTCACCTTCTCTTGAACTCTCGGACACACAGTCCCCACATCTGAATGACCCTTCACACTCTAGCGAACTGACGGACACACTCTCATCCCGTCTGAATGACCCTTCACCCTCTCCCGAACTCACGGACACAGTCTAACCCGGTCTGAGTGACCTGTCACCCTCTCCCGAACTCACGGACACACTCTCACCTTGAATAACCTGTAACCCTCTCCCGAACTCACAGACACACTCTGACCCTGAGTGACCTGTCACCCTCTCACGAACTCACAGACACACTCTCACACCCTGTGAGTGACGTGTCACCCTCTCGCGAACTCACGGACACACTCCCACCCTGAGTGACCTGTTACTGTATCTCAAACTTACAGACATACTCCCACGCTGAGTGACCTGTCACCCTCTCCCACACTCACGGACACACTCTCATCCCGTCTGAGTGACCTGTCACCCTCTCCCGAACTCACGGAAATACTGTCACCCGGAGTGATCTGTCACCCTCTCCCAAACTCACGGATACACTCTCACTCTGTGTGAGTAACCTGTCACCCTCTCCCGAACGCACAGACACAGTCTAACCCCATCCAGGTGACCTGTCACCCTCTCCTGAACTCACAGATACACTATCACCCTGAGTGATCTGTCACCCTCTCCCAAACTCACGGATACACTCTCACTCTGTGTGAGTGACCTGTCACCCTCTCCCAAACTCACGGACACACTCTTACCCTGAGTGACCAGTCACCCTCTCCCGAACTCACAGACACACTCTCACCCCGTCTGAGTGACCTGCAACCCTCTCCCAAACTCACGGACACACTGTCAGCCCATCTGAATCACCTATCACCCTCTCCCGAACTGACAGACACACTCTCGCCCCATCTGAGTGACCTGTCACCATCTCCCGACCTCACGGACACACTCTCACCCCGTCTGAGTGACCTGTCACCCTCTCCCGAACTCACGGACACACTCTCACCTTGAATAACCTGTCACCCTCACCCGAACTCACGGACACACTCTCAATTCATCTGAGTGACCTGTCAACCTCTCCCGACCTCACGGACAAACTTTCACCCCGTCTGAGTGACCTGTCACCCTCTCCCAAACTCACGGACACACCCTTACCCCCTGTGAGTGACCTGTCACCCTCTTCCGAACTCACGGACACACTCTCACCTTGAATAACCTGTCACCCTTTCCCGAACTCACGGATACACTCTCACCCTGTTTGACCTGTCACCCTCCCCCGATCTCACAGCCACACTCTCACCCCGTCTGAGTGGCCTGTCACCATCTCCCGAACTCAAAGACACAGTCTCACTCCATCCGGGTGACCTGTCACCCTCTCCCGAACTCATGGATACACTCTCACCCCATCTGACTGACCTGTCACCCTTTCCAGAACTCACAGACACACTCTCACCCGGTCTGAGTGACCTGTCACACTCTCTTGAACTCATGGGCTCTCCCGAACTCACGGACACACTCTCAACCCCTGTGAGTGACCTGTCACCCTCTCCCAAACTCACGGACACACTCTCACCCTGAGAGACCTGTCACCCTCTCCCGATCTCACAGCCACACACTCACCCCATCTGAGTGACCTGTCACCGTTTCCCGAACTCATGCACACACTCTCACCCTGAGTGACCTGTCACCCTCTCCCGAACTGACAGATACACTCTCACCCCATCTGAGTGACCTGTCACCCTCTCCCGAACTCACGGACACAATGTCAGCCCATCTGAATGACCTATCACCCTCTCCCGAACTGACAAACACACTCTCACCCCATCTGAGTGACCTGTCACCATCTCCCGACCTCACAGACACAATCTCACCCCGTCTGAGTGACCTGTCACCCTCTCCCGAACTCACGGACACACTCTCACCTTGAACAACCTATCACCCTCTCCCGAACTCACGGACACACTCTCACCCCATCTGAGTGACCTGTCAACGTTTCCCAAATTCTCGGACACACTCTCACCTCATCAGAGTGACGTGTCACCCTTTCCCGACCTCACGGACACACTCTCACCCCGTCTGAGTGACCTGTAACCATCCCCCGAACTCAAAGACACAGTCTCACCCCATCCGGGTGACCTGTCACCCTCTCCCGAACTCATGGATACACTCTCACCTTGAATAACCTGTCACCCTCTCCCGAACTCACGGACACACTCTCACCCTGAGTGACCTGTTACCCTCTCCCGAACTCATGGACACACTCTCATCCAATCTGAGTGACCGGTCAGCCTCTCCCGAACTCACGGACACACTCGCACCCTGTCTGAGTGACCGGTCACCCTCTCCGGAACTCACGGACACACTCTCACCCCGTCTGAGTGACCTGTCACCCTTTCCAGAACTCACAGACACACTCTCACCCCGTCTGAGTGACCTGTCACCCTCTCCCGAACTCACGGACACACTCTCACCTTGAATAACCTGTTACCCTCTCCTAAATTCATTGACACACTCTCACCCCGTCTGAGTGACCTGTCACCCTCTCCCAAACTCACGGACACACTGTCACCCTGAGTGACGTGTCACCCTCTCCCGACCTCACGGACACACTCCCACCCTAAATGACCTGTCACCCTCTCCCAACCTCACGGACAAACTTTCACCCCATCTGAGTGACCTGTCACCCTCTCCCGAACTCACGGACACACTCTCACCTTGAATAACCTGTCACCCTCTCCCGAACTCACGGACACACTCTCACCCCATCAGAGTGACCTGTCACCCTCTCCCGAACTCACGGACACAGTCTCACCCAGTCCGGGTGACCTGTCACCCTCTCCCGAACTCATGGATACACTCTCACCCCATCTGACTGACCTGACACCCTTTCCAGAACTCACAGACACACTCTCACCCCGTCTCAGTGACCTGTCACACTCTCCTAAACTCACAGACACACTCTCACCCCGCCTGAGTGACCTGTCACCCCTTCCTAAACTCACGGACACACTCTCACCTGCTCCTGAACTCTCAGTCACACAGTGACCCCATCTGAATGACCCTTCGCCCTCTAGCGAACTGACGGACACACTCTCATCCCGTCTGAATGACCCTTCACCTTCTCCTGAACTCACGGACACAGTCTCACCTCGTTTGAGTGACCAGTCACCCTCTCCCGAACTCACAGACACACTCTCACCCTTAATGACCAGTCACCCTCTCTTAAACTCACAGACACACTCTCATCCCATCTGAGTGACCTGTCAGCCTCTCCTGAACTTACGGACACACTCTAGCCCCGTCTGAGTGACCTGTCAGCCTGTCCCGAACTCACAGACACAGTAACACTCGGTCTGAGTGACCTGTCAGCCTCTTCCGAACTCACGGACACACTCTTACCTCGTCTGAGTGACTCGTCACCCTCTCCCGAACTCAGAGACATAGTCTAACCCCATCCAGGTGACCTGTCACCCTCTCCCGAATTCACAGATACACTATCACCCTGAGTGATCTGTCACCCTCTCCCAAACTCACGGATACACTCTCACTCTGTGTGAGTGACCTGTCACCCTCTCCCAAACTCATGGACACACTCTTACCCTGAGTGACCTGTCACCCTCTCCCGAACTCACGGACACACTCTCACCTTGAATAACCTGTCACCCTCTCCCGAACTCACGGAAACACTCTCACCC
The DNA here is from genome assembly GCF_030028105.1 of Mobula birostris. NCBI lineage: Eukaryota > Metazoa > Chordata > Chondrichthyes > Myliobatiformes > Myliobatidae > Mobula > Mobula birostris. Next base: position 62,133,259 of record NC_092388.1, read on the forward strand.
CGCCTGAGTGACCTGTCACCCTTTCCCAAACTCATGGACACACTCTCACCTGCTCCTGAACTCTCAGACACACAATCACCCCATCTGAATGACCCTTCACCCTCTAGCGAACTGATGGACACACTCTCATCCCGTCTGAATGACCCTTCACCCTCTCCCGAACTCACTGACACAGTCTCACCTCGTCTGAGTGACCAGTCACCCACTCCCGAACTCACAGACACACTCTCACCTTTAATGACCAGTCACCCTCTCTTAAACTCACAGACACACTCTCATCCAATCTGAGTGACCTGTCAGACTCTCCTGAACTCACGGACACACTCTCACCCCGCCTGAGTGACCTGTCACCCTCTCCCGAACTCACAGACACACTCTCACCTTCTCCTGAACTCTCGGACACACAGTCACCCCATCTGAATGACCCTTCACCCTCTCCCGAACTCACGGACACACTCTCAGCTTCTCCTGAACTCTCGGACACACAGTCACCCCATCTAAATGACCCTTCACACTCTCCCGAACTGACGGACACACTCTCATCCCGTCTGAATGACCCTTCACCCTCTCCTGAACTCACGGACACACTCTCACCCTGTCTGAGTGACCAGTCACCCTCTCCCGAACTCACAGACACAGTCTCACCCCATCAGGGTGACCTATCACCCTCTCCCGAACTCACGGACAAACTCTCACCCCGCCTGAGTGACCAGTCACCGTCTCCCAAACACACGGATACATTGTCACCCTGAGTGACCAGTCACCCTCTCCCGAACTCACAGACACGCACTCACCCCATCTGAGTGAGCTGTCCCTCTCTCCCGAACTCACATATACACTCTCACCCTGAGTGACCTGTCACCCTCTTCCAAACTCAGGGACACACTCTCACCTTGAATAACCTGTCACCCTCTCCCAAACTCACGGATACACTCTCACCCTGAGTGACCTGTTACCCTCTCCCGAACTCACGGACACACTCTCACCCATTCTGAATGACCCTTCACCCTCTCCCGAACTAATGGACACAGTCTCATCCCATCCGGGTGACCTGTCACCCTCTCCCGAACTCACGGACACACTCTCACCCTGATTGGCCTGTCACCCTCTCCCAAACTCACGGACACATTCTCACCCCATCTGAGTGACCTGTCACCCTCTCCCGAACTCACAGACACACTCTCACCCTGAATGACCTGTCACACTCTCACCCTGTCTGAGTGACCTGTCACCCTCTCCCGAACTTATGGAAAAACTCTCACTCTGTGTGAGTGACCTGTCACCCTCTCCCAAAGTCACAGACACACTCTCACCCCATCTGAGTGAACTGTCACCCTCTCCCGAACTCACGGTTACACTCTCACTCTGAGTAACATGTCACCCTCTCCTGACCTCACGGACACACTCTCATCCTGAGCGACCTGCCACCCTCTCCCAAATACACGGAAATACTCTCACCCTGAATGACCTGTCACCCTGTCCCGAACTCACGGACACACTCTCACCCTGAATGACCTGTCATCCTCTCCCGATCTCACAGACACACTGTCACCCTGAAAGACCTGTCACCCTCTCCTGAACTCACGGACACACTCTCACCCCGTCTGAGTGACCTGTCACCCTCTCCCGAACTCACGGACACACTGTCACCCTGAAAGACCTGTCACCCTCTCCCGAACTCACAGACACACTGTCACCCTGAAAGACCTGTCACCCTCTCCTGAACTCACGGACACACTCCCACCCCGCCTGAGTGACCTGTCACCCTCTCTCGAACTGACAGACACACTCTCACCCTGAAAGACCTGTCACCCTCTCCTTAACTCACGCACACACTCTCACCCCGCCTGACTGACATGTCACCCTCTCCCGTACACACGGACACACTGTCACCCCGTCTGAGTGACCAGTCACCCTCTCCCGAACACACGGACACACTGTCACACCGTCTGAGTGACCAGTCACCCTCTCCTGAACTCACGGACACACTCTCACCCCATCTGAGTAACCAGTCACCCTCTCCCGAACTCACAGACACACTCTCACCCCGTCTGAGTGACCTGTTACCCTCTCCCGAACTCACCGACACATGTTCACCCTGAGTGACCTGTCACCCTCTCCCGAACTCAAGGACACACTCTCACCCGGACTGAGTGACCTGTCACCGTTTCCCAAACTCATGCACACACTCGCACCCTGAGTAACCTGTCACCCTCTTCTGAACTCACAGATACACTCTCACCCCGTCTGAGTGACCTGTCACCCTCTCCCGAACTCACGGACACACTGTCAGCCCATCTGAATGACCTACCACCCTCTCCCGAACTGACGGACACACTCTCACCCTGAGTGACCTGTCATCCTCTCCCGATCTCACAGCCACACTCTGACCCCATCTGAGTGACCTGTCACCCTCTCCTGAACTGACGGACACACTCTCACCCCGTCTGAGTGACCTGTCACCCTCTCCTGAACTCACGGACACACTCTCACCTTGAATAACCTGTCACCCTCTCCCGAACTCACAGACACACTCTCACCCCATCAGAGTGACCTGTCAACCTCTCCCGAACTCACGGACACACTCTCACCCCGTCTGAGTGACCTGTCACCATCTCCCGAACTCACGGATACACTCTCACCCCGTCTGAGTGACCTGTCAACCTCTCCCGAACTCACGGACACACTCTCACCCCGTCTGAGTGACCTGTCACCATCTCCCGAACTCACGGATACACTCTCACCCCATCTGACTGACGTGTCACCCTTTCCAGAACTCACAGACACACTCTCACCCCGTCTGAGTGACCTGTCACACTCTCCTGAACTCATGGGCTCTCCCGAACTCATGGGCTCTCCCGAACTCACGGACACACTCTCACCCTGTCTGAGTACCCGGTCACGCTCTCCCGACCTCACGAAAACACTCTCACCCCGCCTGAGTGACATGTCACCCTCTCCCAAACTCACGGACACACTCTCACCTTCTCTTGAACTCTTGGACACACAGTCCCCACATCTGAATGACCCTTCACACTCTAGCGAACTGACGGACACACTCTCATCCCGTCTGAATGACCCTTCACCCTCTCCCGAACTCACGGACACAGTCTAACCCGGTCTGAGTGACCTGTCACCCTCTCCCGAACTCACGGACACACTCTCACCTTGAATAACCTGTAACCCTCTCCCGAACTCACAGACACACTCTGACCCTGAGTGACCTGTCACCCTCTCACGAACTCACAGACACACTCTCACACCCTGTGAGTGACGTGTCACCCTCTCGCGAACTCACGGACACACTCCCACCCTGAGTGACCTGTTACTGTATCTCAAACTTACAGACATACTCCCACGCTGAGTGACCTGTCACCCTCTCCCACACTCACGGACACACTCTCATCCCGTCTGAGTGACCTGTCACCCTCTCCCGAACTCACGGAAATACTGTCACCCGGAGTGATCTGTCACCCTCTCCCAAACTCACGGATACACTCTCACTCTGTGTGAGTAACCTGTCACCCTCTCCCGAACGCACAGACACAGTCTAACCCCATCCAGGTGACCTGTCACCCTCTCCTGAACTCACAGATACACTATCACCCTGAGTGATCTGTCACCCTCTCCCAAACTCACGGATACACTCTCACTCTGTGTGAGTGACCTGTCACCCTCTCCCAAACTCACGGACACACTCTTACCCTGAGTGACCAGTCACCCTCTCCCGAACTCACAGACACACTCTCACCCCGTCTGAGTGACCTGCAACCCTCTCCCAAACTCACGGACACACTGTCAGCCCATCTGAATCACCTATCACCCTCTCCCGAACTGACAGACACACTCTCGCCCCATCTGAGTGACCTGTCACCATCTCCCGACCTCACGGACACACTCTCACCCCGTCTGAGTGACCTGTCACCCTCTCCCGAACTCACGGACACACTCTCACCTTGAATAACCTGTCACCCTCACCCGAACTCACGGACACACTCTCAATTCATCTGAGTGACCTGTCAACCTCTCCCGACCTCACGGACAAACTTTCACCCCGTCTGAGTGACCTGTCACCCTCTTCCGAACTCACGGACACACTCTCACCTTGAATAACCTGTCACCCTTTCCCGAACTCACGGATACACTCTCACCCTGTTTGACCTGTCACCCTCCCCCGATCTCACAGCCACACTCTCACCCCGTCTGAGTGGCCTGTCACCATCTCCCGAACTCAAAGACACAGTCTCACTCCATCCGGGTGACCTGTCACCCTCTCCCGAACTCATGGATACACTCTCACCCCATCTGACTGACCTGTCACCCTTTCCAGAACTCACAGACACACTCTCACCCGGTCTGAGTGACCTGTCACACTCTCTTGAACTCATGGGCTCTCCCGAACTCACGGACACACTCTCAACCCCTGTGAGTGACCTGTCACCCTCTCCCAAACTCACGGACACACTCTCACCCTGAGAGACCTGTCACCCTCTCCCGATCTCACAGCCACACACTCACCCCATCTGAGTGACCTGTCACCGTTTCCCGAACTCATGCACACACTCTCACCCTGAGTGACCTGTCACCCTCTCCCGAACTGACAGATACACTCTCACCCCATCTGAGTGACCTGTCACCCTCTCCCGAACTCACGGACACAATGTCAGCCCATCTGAATGACCTATCACCCTCTCCCGAACTGACAAACACACTCTCACCCCATCTGAGTGACCTGTCACCATCTCCCGACCTCACAGACACACTCTCACCCCGTCTGAGTGACCTGTCACCCCCTCCCGAACTCACGGACACACTCTCACCTTGAACAACCTATCACCCTCTCCCGAACTCACGGACACACTCTCACCCCATCTGAGTGACCTGTCAACGTTTCCCAAATTCTCGGACACACTCTCACCTCATCAGAGTGACGTGTCACCCTTTCCCGACCTCACGGACACACTCTCACCCCGTCTGAGTGACCTGTAACCATCCCCCGAACTCAAAGACACAGTCTCACCCCATCCGGGTGACCTGTCACCCTCTCCCGAACTCATGGATACACTCTCACCTTGAATAACCTGTCACCCTCTCCCGAACTCACGGACACACTCTCACCCTGAGTGACCTGTTACCCTCTCCCGAACTCATGGACACACTCTCATCCAATCTGAGTGACCGGTCAGCCTCTCCCGAACTCACGGACACACTCGCACCCTGTCTGAGTGACCGGTCACCCTCTCCGGAACTCACGGACACACTCTCACCCCGTCTGAGTGACCTGTCACCCTTTCCAGAACTCACAGACACACTCTCACCCCGTCTGAGTGACCTGTCACCCTCTCCCGAACTCACGGACACACTCTCACCTTGAATAACCTGTTACCCTCTCCTAAATTCATTGACACACTCTCACCCCGTCTGAGTGACCTGTCACCCTCTCCCAAACTCACGGACACACTGTCACCCTGAGTGACGTGTCACCCTCTCCCGACCTCACGGACACACTCCCACCCTAAATGACCTGTCACCCTCTCCCAACCTCACGGACAAACTTTCACCCCATCTGAGTGACCTGTCACCCTCTCCCGAACTCACGGACACACTCTCACCTTGAATAACCTGTCACCCTCTCCCGAACTCACGGACACACTCTCACCCCATCAGAGTGACCTGTCACCCTCTCCCGAACTCACGGACACAGTCTCACCCAGTCCGGGTGACCTGTCACCCTCTCCCGAACTCATGGATACACTCTCACCCCATCTGACTGACCTGACACCCTTTCCAGAACTCACAGACACACTCTCACCCCGTCTGAGTGACCAGTCACCCTCTCCCGAACACACGGACACACTGTCACACCGTCTGAGTGACCAGTCACCCTCTCCTGAACTCACGGACACACTCTCACCCCATCTGAGTAACCAGTCACCCTCTCCCGAACTCACAGACACACTCTCACCCCGTCTGAGTGACCTGTTACCCTCTCCCGAACTCACCGACACATGTTCACCCTGAGTGACCTGTCACCCTCTCCCGAACTCAAGGACACACTCTCACCCCGACTGAGTGACCTGTCACCGTTTCCCAAACTCATGCACACACTCTCACCCTGAGTAACCTGTCACCCTCTTCTGAACTCACAGATACACTCTCACCCCGTCTGAGTGACCTGTCACCCTCTCCCGAACTCACGGACACACTGTCAGCCCATCTGAATGACCTACCACCCTCTCCCGAACTGACGGACACACTCTCACCCTGAGTGACCTGTCATCCTCTCCCGATCTCACAGCCACACTCTGACCCCATCTGAGTGACCTGTCACCCTCTCCTGAACTGACGGACACACTCTCACCCCGTCTGAGTGACCTGTCACCCTGTCCTGAACTCACGGACACACTCTCACCTTGAATAACCTGTCACCCTCTCCCGAACTCACAGACACACTCTCACCCCATCAGAGTGACCTGTCACCCTCTCCCGAACTCACGGACACACTCTCACCCCGTCTGAGTGACCTGTCACCATCTCCCGAACTCACGGATACACTCTCACCCCATCTGACTGACGTGTCACCCTTTCCAGAACTCACAGACACACTCTCACCCCGTCTGAGTGACCTGTCACACTCTCCTGAACTCATGGGCTCTCCCGAACTCATGGGCTCTCCCGAACTCACGGACACACTCTCACCCTGTCTGAGTACCCGGTCACGCTCTCCCGACCTCACGAAAACACTCTCACCCCGCCTGAGTGACATGTCACCCTCTCCCAAACTCACGGACACACTCTCACCTTCTCTTGAACTCTCGGACACACAGTCCCCACATCTGAATGACCCTTCACACTCTAGCGAACTGACGGACACACTCTCATCCCGTCTGAATGACCCTTCACCCTCTCCCGAACTCACGGACACAGTCTAACCCGGTCTGAGTGACCTGTCACCCTCTCCCGAACTCACGGACACACTCTCACCTTGAATAACCTGTAACCCTCTCCCGAACTCACAGACACACTCTGACCCTGAGTGACCTGTCACCCTCTCACGAACTCACAGACACACTCTCACACCCTGTGAGTGACGTGTCACCCTCTCGCGAACTCACGGACACACTCCCACCCTGAGTGACCTGTTACTGTATCTCAAACTTACAGACATACTCCCACGCTGAGTGACCTGTCACCCTCTCCCACACTCACGGACACACTCTCATCCCGTCTGAGTGACCTGTCACCCTCTCCCGAACTCACGGAAATACTGTCACCCGGAGTGATCTGTCACCCTCTCCCAAACTCACGGATACACTCTCACTCTGTGTGAGTAACCTGTCACCCTCTCCCGAACGCACAGACACAGTCTAACCCCATCCAGGTGACCTGTCACCCTCTCCTGAACTCACAGATACACTATCACCCTGAGTGATCTGTCACCCTCTCCCAAACTCACGGATACACTCTCACTCTGTGTGAGTGACCTGTCACCCTCTCCCAAACTCACGGACACACTCTTACCCTGAGTGACCAGTCACCCTCTCCCGAACTCACAGACACACTCTCACCCCGTCTGAGTGACCTGCAACCCTCTCCCAAACTCACGGACACACTGTCAGCCCATCTGAATCACCTATCACCCTCTCCCGAACTGACAGACACACTCTCGCCCCATCTGAGTGACCTGTCACCATCTCCCGACCTCACGGACACACTCTCACCCCGTCTGAGTGACCTGTCACCCTCTCCCGAACTCACGGACACACTCTCACCTTGAATAACCTGTCACCCTCACCCGAACTCACGGACACACTCTCAATTCATCTGAGTGACCTGTCAACCTCTCCCGACCTCACGGACAAACTTTCACCCCGTCTGAGTGACCTGTCACCCTCTCCCAAACTCACGGACACACCCTTACCCCCTGTGAGTGACCTGTCACCCTCTTCCGAACTCACGGACACACTCTCACCTTGAATAACCTGTCACCCTTTCCCGAACTCACGGATACACTCTCACCCTGTTTGACCTGTCACCCTCCCCCGATCTCACAGCCACACTCTCACCCCGTCTGAGTGGCCTGTCACCATCTCCCGAACTCAAAGACACAGTCTCACTCCATCCGGGTGACCTGTCACCCTCTCCCGAACTCATGGATACACTCTCACCCCATCTGACTGACCTGTCACCCTTTCCAGAACTCACAGACACACTCTCACCCGGTCTGAGTGACCTGTCACACTCTCTTGAACTCATGGGCTCTCCCGAACTCACGGACACACTCTCAACCCCTGTGAGTGACCTGTCACCCTCTCCCAAACTCACGGACACACTCTCACCCTGAGAGACCTGTCACCCTCTCCCGATCTCACAGCCACACACTCACCCCATCTGAGTGACCTGTCACCGTTTCCCGAACTCATGCACACACTCTCACCCTGAGTGACCTGTCACCCTCTCCCGAACTGACAGATACACTCTCACCCCATCTGAGTGACCTGTCACCCTCTCCCGAACTCACGGACACAATGTCAGCCCATCTGAATGACCTATCACCCTCTCCCGAACTGACAAACACACTCTCACCCCATCTGAGTGACCTGTCACCATCTCCCGACCTCACAGACACAATCTCACCCCGTCTGAGTGACCTGTCACCCTCTCCCGAACTCACGGACACACTCTCACCTTGAACAACCTATCACCCTCTCCCGAACTCACGGACACACTCTCACCCCATCTGAGTGACCTGTCAACGTTTCCCAAATTCTCGGACACACTCTCACCTCATCAGAGTGACGTGTCACCCTTTCCCGACCTCACGGACACACTCTCACCCCGTCTGAGTGACCTGTAACCATCCCCCGAACTCAAAGACACAGTCTCACCCCATCCGGGTGACCTGTCACCCTCTCCCGAACTCATGGATACACTCTCACCTTGAATAACCTGTCACCCTCTCCCGAACTCACGGACACACTCTCACCCTGAGTGACCTGTTACCCTCTCCCGAACTCATGGACACACTCTCATCCAATCTGAGTGACCGGTCAGCCTCTCCCGAACTCACGGACACACTCGCACCCTGTCTGAGTGACCGGTCACCCTCTCCGGAACTCACGGACACACTCTCACCCCGTCTGAGTGACCTGTCACCCTTTCCAGAACTCACAGACACACTCTCACCCCGTCTGAGTGACCTGTCACCCTCTCCCGAACTCACGGACACACTCTCACCTTGAATAACCTGTTACCCTCTCCTAAATTCATTGACACACTCTCACCCCGTCTGAGTGACCTGTCACCCTCTCCCAAACTCACGGACACACTGTCACCCTGAGTGACGTGTCACCCTCTCCCGACCTCACGGACACACTCCCACCCTAAATGACCTGTCACCCTCTCCCAACCTCACGGACAAACTTTCACCCCATCTGAGTGACCTGTCACCCTCTCCCGAACTCACGGACACACTCTCACCTTGAATAACCTGTCACCCTCTCCCGAACTCACGGACACACTCTCACCCCATCAGAGTGACCTGTCACCCTCTCCCGAACTCACGGACACAGTCTCACCCAGTCCGGGTGACCTGTCACCCTCTCCCGAACTCATGGATACACTCTCACCCCATCTGACTGACCTGACACCCTTTCCAGAACTCACAGACACACTCTCACCCCGTCTCAGTGACCTGTCACACTCTCCTAAACTCACAGACACACTCTCACCCCGCCTGAGTGACCTGTCACCCCTTCCTAAACTCACGGACACACTCTCACCTGCTCCTGAACTCTCAGTCACACAGTGACCCCATCTGAATGACCCTTCGCCCTCTAGCGAACTGACGGACACACTCTCATCCCGTCTGAATGACCCTTCACCTTCTCCTGAACTCACGGACACAGTCTCACCTCGTTTGAGTGACCAGTCACCCTCTCCCGAACTCACAGACACACTCTCACCCTTAATGACCAGTCACCCTCTCTTAAACTCACAGACACACTCTCATCCCATCTGAGTGACCTGTCAGCCTCTCCTGAACTTACGGACACACTCTAGCCCCGTCTGAGTGACCTGTCAGCCTGTCCCGAACTCACAGACACAGTAACACTCGGTCTGAGTGACCTGTCAGCCTCTTCCGAACTCACGGACACACTCTTACCTCGTCTGAGTGACTCGTCACCCTCTCCCGAACTCAGAGACATAGTCTAACCCCATCCAGGTGACCTGTCACCCTCTCCCGAATTCACAGATACACTATCACCCTGAGTGATCTGTCACCCTCTCCCAAACTCACGGATACACTCTCACTCTGTGTGAGTGACCTGTCACCCTCTCCCAAACTCATGGACACACTCTTACCCTGAGTGACCTGTCACCCTCTCCCGAACTCACGGACACACTCTCACCTTGAATAACCTGTCACCCTCTCCCGAACTCACGGAAACACTCTCACCCCGCCTGAGTGACCTGTCACCCTTTCCCAAACTCATGGACACACTCTCACCTGCTCCTGAACTCTCAGACACACAATCACCCCATCTGAATGACCCTTCACCCTCTAGCGAACTGATGGACACACTCTCATCCCGTCTGAATGACCCTTCACCCTCTCCCGAACTCACTGACACAGTCTCACCTCGTCTGAGTGACCAGTCACCCACTCCCGAACTCACAGACACACTCTCACCTTTAATGACCAGTCACCCTCTCTTAAACTCACAGACACACTCTCATCCAATCTGAGTGACCTGTCAGACTCTCCTGAACTCACGGACACACTCTCACCCCGCCTGAGTGACCTGTCACCCTCTCCCGAACTCACAGACACACTCTCACCTTCTCCTGAACTCTCGGACACACAGTCACCCCATCTGAATGACCCTTCACCCTCTCCCGAACTCACGGACACACTCTCAGCTTCTCCTGAACTCTCGGACACACAGTCACCCCATCTAAATGACCCTTCACACTCTCCCGAACTGACGGACACACTCTCATCCCGTCTGAATGACCCTTCACCCTCTCCTGAACTCACGGACACACTCTCACCCTGTCTGAGTGACCAGTCACCCTCTCCCGAACTCACAGACACAGTCTCACCCCATCAGGGTGACCTATCACCCTCTCCCGAACTCACGGACAAACTCTCACCCCGCCTGAGTGACCAGTCACCGTCTCCCAAACACACGGATACATTGTCACCCTGAGTGACCAGTCACCCTCTCCCGAACTCACAGACACGCACTCACCCCATCTGAGTGAGCTGTCCCTCTCTCCCGAACTCACATATACACTCTCACCCTGAGTGACCTGTCACCCTCTTCCAAACTCAGGGACACACTCTCACCTTGAATAACCTGTCACCCTCTCCCAAACTCACGGATACACTCTCACCCTGAGTGACCTGTTACCCTCTCCCGAACTCACGGACACACTCTCACCCATTCTGAATGACCCTTCACCCTCTCCCGAACTAATGGACACAGTCTCATCCCATCCGGGTGACCTGTCACCCTCTCCCGAACTCACGGACACACTCTCACCCTGATTGGCCTGTCACCCTCTCCCAAACTCACGGACACACTCTCACCTTGAATAACCTGTCACCCTCTCACCGAACTCACGGACACACTCTCACCCCATCAGAGTGACCTGTCACCCTCTCCCGAACTCACGGACACAGTCTCACCCAGTCCGGGTGACCTGTCACCCTCTCCCGAACTCATGGATACACTCTCACCCCATCTGACTGACCTGACACCCTTTCCAGAACTCACAGACACACTCTCACCCCGTCTGAGTGACCAGTCACCCTCTCCCGAACACACGGACACACTGTCACACCGTCTGAGTGACCAGTCACCCTCTCCTGAACTCACGGACACACTCTCACCCCATCTGAGTAACCAGTCACCCTCTCCCGAACTCACAGACACACTCTCACCCCGTCTGAGTGACCTGTTACCCTCTCCCGAACTCACCGACACATGTTCACCCTGAGTGACCTGTCACCCTCTCCCGAACTCAAGGACACACTCTCACCCCGACTGAGTGACCTGTCACCGTTTCCCAAACTCATGCACACACTCTCACCCTGAGTAACCTGTCACCCTCTTCTGAACTCACAGATACACTCTCACCCCGTCTGAGTGACCTGTCACCCTCTCCCGAACTCACGGACACACTGTCAGCCCATCTGAATGACCTACCACCCTCTCCCGAACTGACGGACACACTCTCACCCTGAGTGACCTGTCATCCTCTCCCGATCTCACAGCCACACTCTGACCCCATCTGAGTGACCTGTCACCCCTCTCCTGAACTGACGGACACACTCTCACCCCGTCTGAGTGACCTGTCACCCTGTCCTGAACTCACGGACACACTCTCACCTTGAATAACCTGTCACCCTCTCCCGAACTCACAGACACACTCTCACCCCATCAGAGTGACCTGTCACCCTCTCCCGAACTCACGGACACACTCTCACCCCGTCTGAGTGACCTGTCACCATCTCCCGAACTCACGGATACACTCTCACCCCATCTGACTGACGTGTCACCCTTTCCAGAACTCACAGACACACTCTCACCCCGTCTGAGTGACCTGTCACACTCTCCTGAACTATGGGCTCTCCCGAACTCATGGGCTCTCCCGAACTCACGGACACACTCTCACCCTGTCTGAGTACCCGGTCACGCTCTCCCGACCTCACGAAAACACTCTCACCCCGCCTGAGTGACATGTCACCCTCTCCCAAACTCACGGACACACTCTCACCTTCTCTTGAACTCTCGGACACACAGTCCCCACATCTGAATGACCCTTCACACTCTAGCGAACTGACGGACACACTCTCATCCCGTCTGAATGACCCTTCACCCTCTCCCGAACTCACGGACACAGTCTAACCCGGTCTGAGTGACCTGTCACCCTCTCCCGAACTCACGGACACACTCTCACCTTGAATAACCTGTAACCCTCTCCCGAACTCACAGACACACTCTGACCCTGAGTGACCTGTCACCCTCTCACGAACTCACAGACACACTCTCACACCCTGTGAGTGACGTGTCACCCTCTCGCGAACTCACGGACACACTCCCACCCTGAGTGACCTGTTACTGTATCTCAAACTTACAGACATACTCCCACGCTGAGTGACCTGTCACCCTCTCCCACACTCACGGACACACTCTCATCCCGTCTGAGTGACCTGTCACCCTCTCCCGAACTCACGGAAATACTGTCACCCGGAGTGATCTGTCACCCTCTCCCAAACTCACGGATACACTCTCACTCTGTGTGAGTAACCTGTCACCCTCTCCCGAACGCACAGACACAGTCTAACCCCATCCAGGTGACCTGTCACCCTCTCCTGAACTCACAGATACACTATCACCCTGAGTGATCTGTCACCCTCTCCCAAACTCACGGATACACTCTCACTCTGTGTGAGTGACCTGTCACCCTCTCCCAAACTCACGGACACACTCTTACCCTGAGTGACCAGTCACCCTCTCCCGAACTCACAGACACACTCTCACCCCGTCTGAGTGACCTGCAACCCTCTCCCAAACTCACGGACACACTGTCAGCCCATCTGAATCACCTATCACCCTCTCCCGAACTGACAGACACACTCTCGCCCCATCTGAGTGACCTGTCACCATCTCCCGACCTCACGGACACACTCTCACCCCGTCTGAGTGACCTGTCACCCTCTCCCGAACTCACGGACACACTCTCACCTTGAATAACCTGTCACCCTCACCCGAACTCACGGACACACTCTCAATTCATCTGAGTGACCTGTCAACCTCTCCCGACCTCACGGACAAACTTTCACCCCGTCTGAGTGACCTGTCACCCTCTCCCAAACTCACGGACACACCCTTACCCCCTGTGAGTGACCTGTCACCCTCTTCCGAACTCACGGACACACTCTCACCTTGAATAACCTGTCACCCTTTCCCGAACTCACGGATACACTCTCACCCTGTTTGACCTGTCACCCTCCCCCGATCTCACAGCCACACTCTCACCCCGTCTGAGTGGCCTGTCACCATCTCCCGAACTCAAAGACACAGTCTCACTCCATCCGGGTGACCTGTCACCCTCTCCCGAACTCATGGATACACTCTCACCCCATCTGACTGACCTGTCACCCTTTCCAGAACTCACAGACACACTCTCACCCGGTCTGAGTGACCTGTCACACTCTCTTGAACTCATGGGCTCTCCCGAACTCACGGACACACTCTCAACCCCTGTGAGTGACCTGTCACCCTCTCCCAAACTCACGGACACACTCTCACCCTGAGAGACCTGTCACCCTCTCCCGATCTCACAGCCACACACTCACCCCATCTGAGTGACCTGTCACCGTTTCCCGAACTCATGCACACACTCTCACCCTGAGTGACCTGTCACCCTCTCCCGAACTGACAGATACACTCTCACCCCATCTGAGTGACCTGTCACCCTCTCCCGAACTCACGGACACAATGTCAGCCCATCTGAATGACCTATCACCCTCTCCCGAACTGACAAACACACTCTCACCCCATCTGAGTGACCTGTCACCATCTCCCGACCTCACAGACACAATCTCACCCCGTCTGAGTGACCTGTCACCCTCTCCCGAACTCACGGACACACTCTCACCTTGAACAACCTATCACCCTCTCCCGAACTCACGGACACACTCTCACCCCATCTGAGTGACCTGTCAACGTTTCCCAAATTCTCGGACACACTCTCACCTCATCAGAGTGACGTGTCACCCTTTCCCGACCTCACGGACACACTCTCACCCCGTCTGAGTGACCTGTAACCATCCCCCGAACTCAAAGACACAGTCTCACCCCATCCGGGTGACCTGTCACCCTCTCCCGAACTCATGGATACACTCTCACCTTGAATAACCTGTCACCCTCTCCCGAACTCACGGACACACTCTCACCCTGAGTGACCTGTTACCCTCTCCCGAACTCATGGACACACTCTCATCCAATCTGAGTGACCGGTCAGCCTCTCCCGAACTCACGGACACACTCGCACCCTGTCTGAGTGACCGGTCACCCTCTCCGGAACTCACGGACACACTCTCACCCCGTCTGAGTGACCTGTCACCCTTTCCAGAACTCACAGACACACTCTCACCCCGTCTGAGTGACCTGTCACCCTCTCCCGAACTCACGGACACACTCTCACCTTGAATAACCTGTTACCCTCTCCTAAATTCATTGACACACTCTCACCCCGTCTGAGTGACCTGTCACCCTCTCCCAAACTCACGGACACACTGTCACCCTGAGTGACGTGTCACCCTCTCCCGACCTCACGGACACACTCCCACCCTAAATGACCTGTCACCCTCTCCCAACCTCACGGACAAACTTTCACCCCATCTGAGTGACCTGTCACCCTCTCCCGAACTCACGGACACACTCTCACCTTGAATAACCTGTCACCCTCTCCCGAACTCACGGACACACTCTCACCCCATCAGAGTGACCTGTCACCCTCTCCCGAACTCACGGACACAGTCTCACCCAGTCCGGGTGACCTGTCACCCTCTCCCGAACTCATGGATACACTCTCACCCCATCTGACTGACCTGACACCCTTTCCAGAACTCACAGACACACTCTCACCCCGTCTCAGTGACCTGTCACACTCTCCTAAACTCACAGACACACTCTCACCCCGCCTGAGTGACCTGTCACCCCTTCCTAAACTCACGGACACACTCTCACCTGCTCCTGAACTCTCAGTCACACAGTGACCCCATCTGAATGACCCTTCGCCCTCTAGCGAACTGACGGACACACTCTCATCCCGTCTGAATGACCCTTCACCTTCTCCTGAACTCACGGACACAGTCTCACCTCGTTTGAGTGACCAGTCACCCTCTCCCGAACTCACAGACACACTCTCACCCTTAATGACCAGTCACCCTCTCTTAAACTCACAGACACACTCTCATCCCATCTGAGTGACCTGTCAGCCTCTCCTGAACTTACGGACACACTCTAGCCCCGTCTGAGTGACCTGTCAGCCTGTCCCGAACTCACAGACACAGTAACACTCGGTCTGAGTGACCTGTCAGCCTCTTCCGAACTCACGGACACACTCTTACCTCGTCTGAGTGACTCGTCACCCTCTCCCGAACTCAGAGACATAGTCTAACCCCATCCAGGTGACCTGTCACCCTCTCCCGAATTCACAGATACACTATCACCCTGAGTGATCTGTCACCCTCTCCCAAACTCACGGATACACTCTCACTCTGTGTGAGTGACCTGTCACCCTCTCCCAAACTCATGGACACACTCTTACCCTGAGTGACCTGTCACCCTCTCCCGAACTCACGGACACACTCTCACCTTGAATAACCTGTCACCCTCTCCCGAACTCACGGAAACACTCTCACCCCGCCTGAGTGACCTGTCACCCTTTCCCAAACTCATGGACACACTCTCACCTGCTCCTGAACTCTCAGACACACAATCACCCCATCTGAATGACCCTTCACCCTCTAGCGAACTGATGGACACACTCTCATCCCGTCTGAATGACCCTTCACCCTCTCCCGAACTCACTGACACAGTCTCACCTCGTCTGAGTGACCAGTCACCCACTCCCGAACTCACAGACACACTCTCACCTTTAATGACCAGTCACCCTCTCTTAAACTCACAGACACACTCTCATCCAATCTGAGTGACCTGTCAGACTCTCCTGAACTCACGGACACACTCTCACCCCGCCTGAGTGACCTGTCACCCTCTCCCGAACTCACAGACACACTCTCACCTTCTCCTGAACTCTCGGACACACAGTCACCCCATCTGAATGACCCTTCACCCTCTCCCGAACTCACGGACACACTCTCAGCTTCTCCTGAACTCTCGGACACACAGTCACCCCATCTAAATGACCCTTCACACTCTCCCGAACTGACGGACACACTCTCATCCCGTCTGAATGACCCTTCACCCTCTCCTGAACTCACGGACACACTCTCACCCTGTCTGAGTGACCAGTCACCCTCTCCCGAACTCACAGACACAGTCTCACCCCATCAGGGTGACCTATCACCCTCTCCCGAACTCACGGACAAACTCTCACCCCGCCTGAGTGACCAGTCACCGTCTCCCAAACACACGGATACATTGTCACCCTGAGTGACCAGTCACCCTCTCCCGAACTCACAGACACGCACTCACCCCATCTGAGTGAGCTGTCCCTCTCTCCCGAACTCACATATACACTCTCACCCTGAGTGACCTGTCACCCTCTTCCAAACTCAGGGACACACTCTCACCTTGAATAACCTGTCACCCTCTCCCAAACTCACGGATACACTCTCACCCTGAGTGACCTGTTACCCTCTCCCGAACTCACGGACACACTCTCACCCATTCTGAATGACCCTTCACCCTCTCCCGAACTAATGGACACAGTCTCATCCCATCCGGGTGACCTGTCACCCTCTCCCGAACTCACGGACACACTCTCACCCTGATTGGCCTGTCACCCTCTCCCAAACTCACGGACACACTCTCACCTTGAATAACCTGTCACCCTCTCCCGAACTCACGGACACACTCTCACCCCATCAGAGTGACCTGTCACCCTCTCCCGAACTCACGGACACAGTCTCACCCAGTCCGGGTGACCTGTCACCCTCTCCCGAACTCATGGATACACTCTCACCCCATCTGACTGACCTGACACCCTTTCCAGAACTCACAGACACACTCTCACCCCGTCTGAGTGACCAGTCACCCTCTCCCGAACACACGGACACACTGTCACACCGTCTGAGTGACCAGTCACCCTCTCCTGAACTCACGGACACACTCTCACCCCATCTGAGTAACCAGTCACCCTCTCCCGAACTCACAGACACACTCTCACCCCGTCTGAGTGACCTGTTACCCTCTCCCGAACTCACCGACACATGTTCACCCTGAGTGACCTGTCACCCTCTCCCGAACTCAAGGACACACTCTCACCCCGACTGAGTGACCTGTCACCGTTTCCCAAACTCATGCACACACTCTCACCCTGAGTAACCTGTCACCCTCTTCTGAACTCACAGATACACTCTCACCCCGTCTGAGTGACCTGTCACCCTCTCCCGAACTCACGGACACACTGTCAGCCCATCTGAATGACCTACCACCCTCTCCCGAACTGACGGACACACTCTCACCCTGAGTGACCTGTCATCCTCTCCCGATCTCACAGCCACACTCTGACCCCATCTGAGTGACCTGTCACCCTCTCCTGAACTGACGGACACACTCTCACCCCGTCTGAGTGACCTGTCACCCTGTCCTGAACTCACGGACACACTCTCACCTTGAATAACCTGTCACCCTCTCCCGAACTCACAGACACACTCTCACCCCATCAGAGTGACCTGTCACCCTCTCCCGAACTCACGGACACACTCTCACCCCGTCTGAGTGACCTGTCACCATCTCCCGAACTCACGGATACACTCTCACCCCATCTGACTGACGTGTCACCCTTTCCAGAACTCACAGACACACTCTCACCCCGTCTGAGTGACCTGTCACACTCTCCTGAACTCATGGGCTCTCCCGAACTCATGGGCTCTCCCGAACTCACGGACACACTCTCACCCTGTCTGAGTACCCGGTCACGCTCTCCCGACCTCACGAAAACACTCTCACCCCGCCTGAGTGACATGTCACCCTCTCCCAAACTCACGGACACACTCTCACCTTCTCTTGAACTCTCGGACACACAGTCCCCACATCTGAATGACCCTTCACACTCTAGCGAACTGACGGACACACTCTCATCCCGTCTGAATGACCCTTCACCCTCTCCCGAACTCACGGACACAGTCTAACCCGGTCTGAGTGACCTGTCACCCTCTCCCGAACTCACGGACACACTCTCACCTTGAATAACCTGTAACCCTCTCCCGAACTCACAGACACACTCTGACCCTGAGTGACCTGTCACCCTCTCACGAACTCACAGACACACTCTCACACCCTGTGAGTGACGTGTCACCCTCTCGCGAACTCACGGACACACTCCCACCCTGAGTGACCTGTTACTGTATCTCAAACTTACAGACATACTCCCACGCTGAGTGACCTGTCACCCTCTCCCACACTCACGGACACACTCTCATCCCGTCTGAGTGACCTGTCACCCTCTCCCGAACTCACGGAAATACTGTCACCCGGAGTGATCTGTCACCCTCTCCCAAACTCACGGATACACTCTCACTCTGTGTGAGTAACCTGTCACCCTCTCCCGAACGCACAGACACAGTCTAACCCCATCCAGGTGACCTGTCACCCTCTCCTGAACTCACAGATACACTATCACCCTGAGTGATCTGTCACCCTCTCCCAAACTCACGGATACACTCTCACTCTGTGTGAGTGACCTGTCACCCTCTCCCAAACTCACGGACACACTCTTACCCTGAGTGACCAGTCACCCTCTCCCGAACTCACAGACACACTCTCACCCCGTCTGAGTGACCTGCAACCCTCTCCCAAACTCACGGACACACTGTCAGCCCATCTGAATCACCTATCACCCTCTCCCGAACTGACAGACACACTCTCGCCCCATCTGAGTGACCTGTCACCATCTCCCGACCTCACGGACACACTCTCACCCCGTCTGAGTGACCTGTCACCCTCTCCCGAACTCACGGACACACTCTCACCTTGAATAACCTGTCACCCTCACCCGAACTCACGGACACACTCTCAATTCATCTGAGTGACCTGTCAACCTCTCCCGACCTCACGGACAAACTTTCACCCCGTCTGAGTGACCTGTCACCCTCTCCCAAACTCACGGACACACCCTTACCCCCTGTGAGTGACCTGTCACCCTCTTCCGAACTCACGGACACACTCTCACCTTGAATAACCTGTCACCCTTTCCCGAACTCACGGATACACTCTCACCCTGTTTGACCTGTCACCCTCCCCCGATCTCACAGCCACACTCTCACCCCGTCTGAGTGGCCTGTCACCATCTCCCGAACTCAAAGACACAGTCTCACTCCATCCGGGTGACCTGTCACCCTCTCCCGAACTCATGGATACACTCTCACCCCATCTGACTGACCTGTCACCCTTTCCAGAACTCACAGACACACTCTCACCCGGTCTGAGTGACCTGTCACACTCTCTTGAACTCATGGGCTCTCCCGAACTCACGGACACACTCTCAACCCCTGTGAGTGACCTGTCACCCTCTCCCAAACTCACGGACACACTCTCACCCTGAGAGACCTGTCACCCTCTCCCGATCTCACAGCCACACACTCACCCCATCTGAGTGACCTGTCACCGTTTCCCGAACTCATGCACACACTCTCACCCTGAGTGACCTGTCACCCTCTCCCGAACTGACAGATACACTCTCACCCCATCTGAGTGACCTGTCACCCTCTCCCGAACTCACGGACACAATGTCAGCCCATCTGAATGACCTATCACCCTCTCCCGAACTGACAAACACACTCTCACCCCATCTGAGTGACCTGTCACCATCTCCCGACCTCACAGACACAATCTCACCCCGTCTGAGTGACCTGTCACCCTCTCCCGAACTCACGGACACACTCTCACCTTGAACAACCTATCACCCTCTCCCGAACTCACGGACACACTCTCACCCCATCTGAGTGACCTGTCAACGTTTCCCAAATTCTCGGACACACTCTCACCTCATCAGAGTGACGTGTCACCCTTTCCCGACCTCACGGACACACTCTCACCCCGTCTGAGTGACCTGTAACCATCCCCCGAACTCAAAGACACAGTCTCACCCCATCCGGGTGACCTGTCACCCTCTCCCGAACTCATGGATACACTCTCACCTTGAATAACCTGTCACCCTCTCCCGAACTCACGGACACACTCTCACCCTGAGTGACCTGTTACCCTCTCCCGAACTCATGGACACACTCTCATCCAATCTGAGTGACCGGTCAGCCTCTCCCGAACTCACGGACACACTCGCACCCTGTCTGAGTGACCGGTCACCCTCTCCGGAACTCACGGACACACTCTCACCCCGTCTGAGTGACCTGTCACCCTTTCCAGAACTCACAGACACACTCTCACCCCGTCTGAGTGACCTGTCACCCTCTCCCGAACTCACGGACACACTCTCACCTTGAATAACCTGTTACCCTCTCCTAAATTCATTGACACACTCTCACCCCGTCTGAGTGACCTGTCACCCTCTCCCAAACTCACGGACACACTGTCACCCTGAGTGACGTGTCACCCTCTCCCGACCTCACGGACACACTCCCACCCTAAATGACCTGTCACCCTCTCCCAACCTCACGGACAAACTTTCACCCCATCTGAGTGACCTGTCACCCTCTCCCGAACTCACGGACACACTCTCACCTTGAATAACCTGTCACCCTCTCCCGAACTCACGGACACACTCTCACCCCATCAGAGTGACCTGTCACCCTCTCCCGAACTCACGGACACAGTCTCACCCAGTCCGGGTGACCTGTCACCCTCTCCCGAACTCATGGATACACTCTCACCCCATCTGACTGACCTGACACCCTTTCCAGAACTCACAGACACACTCTCACCCCGTCTCAGTGACCTGTCACACTCTCCTAAACTCACAGACACACTCTCACCCCGCCTGAGTGACCTGTCACCCCTTCCTAAACTCACGGACACACTCTCACCTGCTCCTGAACTCTCAGTCACACAGTGACCCCATCTGAATGACCCTTCGCCCTCTAGCGAACTGACGGACACACTCTCATCCCGTCTGAATGACCCTTCACCTTCTCCTGAACTCACGGACACAGTCTCACCTCGTTTGAGTGACCAGTCACCCTCTCCCGAACTCACAGACACACTCTCACCCTTAATGACCAGTCACCCTCTCTTAAACTCACAGACACACTCTCATCCCATCTGAGTGACCTGTCAGCCTCTCCTGAACTTACGGACACACTCTAGCCCCGTCTGAGTGACCTGTCAGCCTGTCCCGAACTCACAGACACAGTAACACTCGGTCTGAGTGACCTGTCAGCCTCTTCCGAACTCACGGACACACTCTTACCTCGTCTGAGTGACTCGTCACCCTCTCCCGAACTCAGAGACATAGTCTAACCCCATCCAGGTGACCTGTCACCCTCTCCCGAATTCACAGATACACTATCACCCTGAGTGATCTGTCACCCTCTCCCAAACTCACGGATACACTCTCACTCTGTGTGAGTGACCTGTCACCCTCTCCCAAACTCATGGACACACTCTTACCCTGAGTGACCTGTCACCCTCTCCCGAACTCACGGACACACTCTCACCTTGAATAACCTGTCACCCTCTCCCGAACTCACGGAAACACTCTCACCCCGCCTGAGTGACCTGTCACCCTTTCCCAAACTCATGGACACACTCTCACCTGCTCCTGAACTCTCAGACACACAATCACCCCATCTGAATGACCCTTCACCCTCTAGCGAACTGATGGACACACTCTCATCCCGTCTGAATGACCCTTCACCCTCTCCCGAACTCACTGACACAGTCTCACCTCGTCTGAGTGACCAGTCACCCACTCCCGAACTCACAGACACACTCTCACCTTTAATGACCAGTCACCCTCTCTTAAACTCACAGACACACTCTCATCCAATCTGAGTGACCTGTCAGACTCTCCTGAACTCACGGACACACTCTCACCCCGCCTGAGTGACCTGTCACCCTCTCCCGAACTCACAGACACACTCTCACCTTCTCCTGAACTCTCGGACACACAGTCACCCCATCTGAATGACCCTTCACCCTCTCCCGAACTCACGGACACACTCTCAGCTTCTCCTGAACTCTCGGACACACAGTCACCCCATCTAAATGACCCTTCACACTCTCCCGAACTGACGGACACACTCTCATCCCGTCTGAATGACCCTTCACCCTCTCCTGAACTCACGGACACACTCTCACCCTGTCTGAGTGACCAGTCACCCTCTCCCGAACTCACAGACACAGTCTCACCCCATCAGGGTGACCTATCACCCTCTCCCGAACTCACGGACAAACTCTCACCCCGCCTGAGTGACCAGTCACCGTCTCCCAAACACACGGATACATTGTCACCCTGAGTGACCAGTCACCCTCTCCCGAACTCACAGACACGCACTCACCCCATCTGAGTGAGCTGTCCCTCTCTCCCGAACTCACATATACACTCTCACCCTGAGTGACCTGTCACCCTCTTCCAAACTCAGGGACACACTCTCACCTTGAATAACCTGTCACCCTCTCCCAAACTCACGGATACACTCTCACCCTGAGTGACCTGTTACCCTCTCCCGAACTCACGGACACACTCTCACCCATTCTGAATGACCCTTCACCCTCTCCCGAACTAATGGACACAGTCTCATCCCATCCGGGTGACCTGTCACCCTCTCCCGAACTCACGGACACACTCTCACCCTGATTGGCCTGTCACCCTCTCCCAAACTCACGGACACATTCTCACCCCATCTGAGTGACCTGTCACCCTCTCCCGAACTCACAGACACACTCTCACCCTGAATGACCTGTCACACTCTCACCCTGTCTGAGTGACCTGTCACCCTCTCCCGAACTTATGGAAAAACTCTCACTCTGTGTGAGTGACCTGTCACCCTCTCCCAAAGTCACAGACACACTCTCACCCCATCTGAGTGAACTGTCACCCTCTCCCGAACTCACGGTTACACTCTCACTCTGAGTAACATGTCACCCTCTCCTGACCTCACGGACACACTCTCATCCTGAGCGACCTGCCACCCTCTCCCAAATACACGGAAATACTCTCACCCTGAATGACCTGTCACCCTGTCCCGAACTCACGGACACACTCTCACCCTGAATGACCTGTCATCCTCTCCCGATCTCACAGACACACTGTCACCCTGAAAGACCTGTCACCCTCTCCTGAACTCACGGACACACTCTCACCCCGTCTGAGTGACCTGTCACCCTCTCCCGAACTCACGGACACACTGTCACCCTGAAAGACCTGTCACCCTCTCCCGAACTCACAGACACACTGTCACCCTGAAAGACCTGTCACCCTCTCCTGAACTCACGGACACACTCCCACCCCGCCTGAGTGACCTGTCACCCTCTCTCGAACTGACAGACACACTCTCACCCTGAAAGACCTGTCACCCTCTCCTTAACTCACGCACACACTCTCACCCCGCCTGACTGACATGTCACCCTCTCCCGTACACACGGACACACTGTCACCCCGTCTGAGTGACCAGTCACCCTCTCCCGAACACACGGACACACTGTCACACCGTCTGAGTGACCAGTCACCCTCTCCTGAACTCACGGACACACTCTCACCCCATCTGAGTAACCAGTCACCCTCTCCCGAACTCACAGACACACTCTCACCCCGTCTGAGTGACCTGTTACCCTCTCCCGAACTCACCGACACATGTTCACCCTGAGTGACCTGTCACCCTCTCCCGAACTCAAGGACACACTCTCACCCGGACTGAGTGACCTGTCACCGTTTCCCAAACTCATGCACACACTCGCACCCTGAGTAACCTGTCACCCTCTTCTGAACTCACAGATACACTCTCACCCCGTCTGAGTGACCTGTCACCCTCTCCCGAACTCACGGACACACTGTCAGCCCATCTGAATGACCTACCACCCTCTCCCGAACTGACGGACACACTCTCACCCTGAGTGACCTGTCATCCTCTCCCGATCTCACAGCCACACTCTGACCCCATCTGAGTGACCTGTCACCCTCTCCTGAACTGACGGACACACTCTCACCCCGTCTGAGTGACCTGTCACCCTCTCCTGAACTCACGGACACACTCTCACCTTGAATAACCTGTCACCCTCTCCCGAACTCACAGACACACTCTCACCCCATCAGAGTGACCTGTCAACCTCTCCCGAACTCACGGACACACTCTCACCCCGTCTGAGTGACCTGTCACCATCTCCCGAACTCACGGATACACTCTCACCCCATCTGACTGACGTGTCACCGTTTCCAGAACTCACAGACACACTCTCACCCCGTCTGAGTGACCTGTCACACTCTCCTGAACTCATGGGCTCTCCCGAACTCATGGGCTCTCCCGAACTCACGGACACACTCTCACCCTGTCTGAGTACCCGGTCACGCTCTCCCGACCTCACGAAAACACTCTCACCCCGCCTGAGTGACATGTCACCCTCTCCCAAACTCACGGACACACTCTCACCTTCTCTTGAACTCTTGGACACACAGTCCCCACATCTGAATGACCCTTCACACTCTAGCGAACTGACGGACACACTCTCATCCCGTCTGAATGACCCTTCACCCTCTCCCGAACTCACGGACACAGTCTAACCCGGTCTGAGTGACCTGTCACCCTCTCCCGAACTCACGGACACACTCTCACCTTGAATAACCTGTAACCCTCTCCCGAACTCACAGACACACTCTGACCCTGAGTGACCTGTCACCCTCTCACGAACTCACAGACACACTCTCACACCCTGTGAGTGACGTGTCACCCTCTCGCGAACTCACGGACACACTCCCACCCTGAGTGACCTGTTACTGTATCTCAAACTTACAGACATACTCCCACGCTGAGTGACCTGTCACCCTCTCCCACACTCACGGACACACTCTCATCCCGTCTGAGTGACCTGTCACCCTCTCCCGAACTCACGGAAATACTGTCACCCGGAGTGATCTGTCACCCTCTCCCAAACTCACGGATACACTCTCACTCTGTGTGAGTAACCTGTCACCCTCTCCCGAACGCACAGACACAGTCTAACCCCATCCAGGTGACCTGTCACCCTCTCCTGAACTCACAGATACACTATCACCCTGAGTGATCTGTCACCCTCTCCCAAACTCACGGATACACTCTCACTCTGTGTGAGTGACCTGTCACCCTCTCCCAAACTCACGGACACACTCTTACCCTGAGTGACCAGTCACCCTCTCCCGAACTCACAGACACACTCTCACCCCGTCTGAGTGACCTGCAACCCTCTCCCAAACTCACGGACACACTGTCAGCCCATCTGAATCACCTATCACCCTCTCCCGAACTGACAGACACACTCTCGCCCCATCTGAGTGACCTGTCACCATCTCCCGACCTCACGGACACACTCTCACCCCGTCTGAGTGACCTGTCACCCTCTCCCGAACTCACGGACACACTCTCACCTTGAATAACCTGTCACCCTCACCCGAACTCACGGACACACTCTCAATTCATCTGAGTGACCTGTCAACCTCTCCCGACCTCACGGACAAACTTTCACCCCGTCTGAGTGACCTGTCACCCTCTTCCGAACTCACGGACACACTCTCACCTTGAATAACCTGTCACCCTTTCCCGAACTCACGGATACACTCTCACCCTGTTTGACCTGTCACCCTCCCCCGATCTCACAGCCACACTCTCACCCCATCTGAGTGGCCTGTCACCATCTCCCGAACTCAAAGACACAGTCTCACTCCATCCGGGTGACCTGTCACCCTCTCCCGAGCTCATGGATACACTCTCACCCCATCTGACTGACCTGTCACCCTTTCCAGAACTCACAGACACACTCTCACCCGGTCTGAGTGACCTGTCACACTCTCTTGAACTCATGGGCTCTCCCGAACTCACGGACACACTCTCAACCCCTGTGAGTGACCTGTCACCCTCTCCCAAACTCACGGACACACTCTCACCCTGAGAGACCTGTCACCCTCTCCCGATCTCACAGCCACACACTCACCCCATCTGAGTGACCTGTCACCGTTTCCCGAACTCATGCACACACTCTCACCCTGAGTGACCTGTCACCCTCTCCCGAACTGACAGATACACTCTCACCCCATCTGAGTGACCTGTCACCCTCTCCCGAACTCACGGACACAATGTCAGCCCATCTGAATGACCTATCACCCTCTCCCGAACTGACAAACACACTCTCACCCCATCTGAGTGACCTGTCACCATCTCCCGACCTCACAGACACACTCTCACCCCGTCTGAGTGACCTGTCACCCTCTCCCGAACTCACGGACACACTCTCACCTTGAACAACCTATCACCCTCTCCCGAACTCACGGACACACTCTCACCCCATCTGAGTGACCTGTCAACGTTTCCCAAATTCTCGGACACACTCTCACCTCATCAGAGTGACGTGTCACCCTTTCCCGACCTCACGGACACACTCTCACCCCGTCTGAGTGACCTGTAACCATCCCCCGAACTCAAAGACACAGTCTCACCCCATCCGGGTGACCTGTCACCCTCTCCCGAACTCATGGATACACTCTCACCTTGAATAACCTGTCACCCTCTCCCGAACTCACGGACACACTCTCACCCTGAGTGACCTGTTACCCTCTCCCGAACTCATGGACACACTCTCATCCAATCTGAGTGACCGGTCAGCCTCTCCCGAACTCACGGACATACTCGCACCCTGTCTGAGTGACCGGTCACCCTCTCCGGAACTCACGGACACACTCTCACCCCGTCTGAGTGACCTGTCACCCTTTCCAGAACTCACAGACACACTCTCACCCCGTCTGAGTGACCTGTCACCCTCTCCCGAACTCACGGACACACTCTCACCTTGAATAACCTGTTACCCTCTCCTAAATTCATTGACACACTCTCACCCCGTCTGAGTGACCTGTCACCCTCTCCCAAACTCACGGACACACTGTCACCCTCAGTGACGTGTCACCCTCTCCCGACCTCACGGACACACTCCCACCCTAAATGACCTGTCACCCTCTCCCAACCTCACGGACAAACTTTCACCCCATCTGAGTGACCTGTCACCCTCTCCCGAACTCACGGACACACTCTCACCTTGAATAACCTGTCACCCTCTCCCGAACTCACGGACACACTCTCACCCCATCAGAGTGACCTGTCACCCTCTCCCGAACTCACGGACACAGTCTCACCCAGTCCGGGTGACCTGTCACCCTCTCCCGAACTCATGGATACACTCTCACCCCATCTGACTGACCTGACACCCTTTCCAGAACTCACAGACACACTCTCACCCTGTCTCAGTGACCTGTCACACTCTCCTAAACTCACAGACACACTCTCACCCCGCCTGAGTGACCTGTCACCCCTTCCTAAACTCACGGACACACTCTCACCTGCTCCTGAACTCTCGGTCACACAGTGACCCCATCTGAATGACCCTTCGCCCTCTAGCGAACTGACGGACACACTCTCATCCCGTCTGAATGACCCTTCACCTTCTCCCGAACTCACGGACACAGTCTCACCTCGTTTGAGTGACCAGTCACCCTCTCCCGAACTCACAGACACACTCTCACCCTTAATGACCAGTCACCCTCTCTTAAACTCACAGACACACTCTCATCCCATCTGAGTGACCTGTCAGCCTCTCCTGAACTTACGGACACACTCTAGCCCCGTCTGAGTGACCTGTCAGCCTGTCCCGAACTCACAGACACAGTAACACTCGGTCTGAGTGACCTGTCAGCCTCTTCCGAACTCACGGACACACTCTTACCTCGTCTGAGTGACTCGTCACCCTCTCCCGAACTCAGAGACATAGTCTAACCCCATCCAGGTGACCTGTCACCCTCTCCCGAATTCACAGATACACTATCACCCTGAGTGATCTGTCACCCTCTCCCAAACTCACGGATACACTCTCACTCTGTGTGAGTGACCTGTCACCCTCTCCCAAACTCATGGACACACTCTTACCCTGAGTGACCTGTCACCCTCTCCCGAACTCACGGACACACTCTCACCTTGAATAACCTGTCACCCTCTCCCGAACTCACGGAAACACTCTCACCCCGCCTGAGTGACCTGTCACCCTTTCCCAAACTCATGGACACACTCTCACCTGCTCCTGAACTCTCAGACACACAATCACCCCATCTGAATGACCCTTCACCCTCTAGCGAACTGATGGACACACTCTCATCCCGTCTGAATGACCCTTCACCCTCTCCCGAACTCACTGACACAGTCTCACCTCGTCTGAGTGACCAGTCACCCACTCCCGAACTCACAGACACACTCTCACCTTTAATGACCAGTCACCCTCTCTTAAACTCACAGACACACTCTCATCCAATCTGAGTGACCTGTCAGACTCTCCTGAACTCACGGACACACTCTCACCCCGCCTGAGTGACCTGTCACCCTCTCCCGAACTCACAGACACACTCTCACCTTCTCCTGAACTCTCGGACACACAGTCACCCCATCTGAATGACCCTTCACCCTCTCCCGAACTCACGGACACACTCTCAGCTTCTCCTGAACTCTCGGACACACAGTCACCCCATCTAAATGACCCTTCACACTCTCCCGAACTGACGGACACACTCTCATCCCGTCTGAATGACCCTTCACCCTCTCCTGAACTCACGGACACACTCTCACCCTGTCTGAGTGACCAGTCACCCTCTCCCGAACTCACAGACACAGTCTCACCCCATCAGGGTGACCTATCACCCTCTCCCGAACTCACGGACACACTCTCACCCCGCCTGAGTGACCAGTCACCGTCTCCCAAACACACGGATACATTGGCACCCTGAGTGACCAGTCACCCTCTCCCGAACTCACAGACACGCACTCACCCCGTCTGAGTGAGCTGTCCCTCTCTCCCGAACTCACATATACACTCTCACCTTGAATAACCTGTCACCCTCTCCCGAACTCACGGACACACTCTCACCCTGAGTGACCTGTTACCCTCTCCCGAACTCATGGACACACTCTCATCCAATCTGAGTGACCGGTCAGCCTCTCCCGAACTCACGGACATACTCGCACCCTGTCTGAGTGACCGGTCACCCTCTCCGGAACTCACGGACACACTCTCACCCCGTCTGAGTGACCTGTCACCCTTTCCAGAACTCACAGACACACTCTCACCCCGTCTGAGTGACCTGTCACCCTCTCCCGAACTCACGGACACACTCTCACCTTGAATAACCTGTTACCCTCTCCTAAATTCATTGACACACTCTCACCCCGTCTGAGTGACCTGTCACCCTCTCCCAAACTCACGGACACACTGTCACCCTCAGTGACGTGTCACCCTCTCCCGACCTCACGGACACACTCCCACCCTAAATGACCTGTCACCCTCTCCCAACCTCACGGACAAACTTTCACCCCATCTGAGTGACCTGTCACCCTCTCCCGAACTCACGGACACACTCTCACCTTGAATAACCTGTCACCCTCTCCCGAACTCACGGACACACTCTCACCCCATCAGAGTGACCTGTCACCCTCTCCCGAACTCACGGACACAGTCTCACCCAGTCCGGGTGACCTGTCACCCTCTCCCGAACTCATGGATACACTCTCACCCCATCTGACTGACCTGACACCCTTTCCAGAACTCACAGACACACTCTCACCCTGTCTCAGTGACCTGTCACACTCTCCTAAACTCACAGACACACTCTCACCCCGCCTGAGTGACCTGTCACCCCTTCCTAAACTCACGGACACACTCTCACCTGCTCCTGAACTCTCGGTCACACAGTGACCCCATCTGAATGACCCTTCGCCCTCTAGCGAACTGACGGACACACTCTCATCCCGTCTGAATGACCCTTCACCTTCTCCCGAACTCACGGACACAGTCTCACCTCGTTTGAGTGACCAGTCACCCTCTCCCGAACTCACAGACACACTCTCACCCTTAATGACCAGTCACCCTCTCTTAAACTCACAGACACACTCTCATCCCATCTGAGTGACCTGTCAGCCTCTCCTGAACTTACGGACACACTCTAGCCCCGTCTGAGTGACCTGTCAGCCTGTCCCGAACTCACAGACACAGTAACACTCGGTCTGAGTGACCTGTCAGCCTCTTCCGAACTCACGGACACACTCTTACCTCGTCTGAGTGACTCGTCACCCTCTCCCGAACTCAGAGACATAGTCTAACCCCATCCAGGTGACCTGTCACCCTCTCCCGAATTCACAGATACACTATCACCCTGAGTGATCTGTCACCCTCTCCCAAACTCACGGATACACTCTCACTCTGTGTGAGTGACCTGTCACCCTCTCCCAAACTCATGGACACACTCTTACCCTGAGTGACCTGTCACCCTCTCCCGAACTCACGGACACACTCTCACCTTGAATAACCTGTCACCCTCTCCCGAACTCACGGAAACACTCTCACCCCGCCTGAGTGACCTGTCACCCTTTCCCAAACTCATGGACACACTCTCACCTGCTCCTGAACTCTCAGACACACAATCACCCCATCTGAATGACCCTTCACCCTCTAGCGAACTGATGGACACACTCTCATCCCGTCTGAATGACCCTTCACCCTCTCCCGAACTCACTGACACAGTCTCACCTCGTCTGAGTGACCAGTCACCCACTCCCGAACTCACAGACACACTCTCACCTTTAATGACCAGTCACCCTCTCTTAAACTCACAGACACACTCTCATCCAATCTGAGTGACCTGTCAGACTCTCCTGAACTCACGGACACACTCTCACCCCGCCTGAGTGACCTGTCACCCTCTCCCGAACTCACAGACACACTC
The DNA here is from genome assembly GCF_030028105.1 of Mobula birostris. Classification (NCBI taxonomy): domain Eukaryota; kingdom Metazoa; phylum Chordata; class Chondrichthyes; order Myliobatiformes; family Myliobatidae; genus Mobula; species Mobula birostris. Next base: position 62,164,924 of record NC_092388.1, read on the forward strand.
TCACCTTCTCCTGAACTCTCGGACACACAGTCACCCCATCTGAATGACCCTTCACCCTCTCCCGAACTCACGGACACACTCTCAGCTTCTCCTGAACTCTCGGACACACAGTCACCCCATCTAAATGACCCTTCACACTCTCCCGAACTGACGGACACACTCTCATCCCGTCTGAATGACCCTTCACCCTCTCCTGAACTCACGGACACACTCTCACCCTGTCTGAGTGACCAGTCACCCTCTCCCGAACTCACAGACACAGTCTCACCCCATCAGGGTGACCTATCACCCTCTCCCGAACTCACGGACAAACTCTCACCCCGCCTGAGTGACCAGTCACCGTCTCCCAAACACACGGATACATTGGCACCCTGAGTGACCAGTCACCCTCTCCCGAACTCACAGACACGCACTCACCCCGTCTGAGTGAGCTGTCCCTCTCTCCCGAACTCACATATACACTCTCACCCTGAGTGACCTGTCACCCTCTTCCAAACTCAGGGACACACTCTCACCTTGAATAACCTGTCACCCTCTCCCAAACTCACGGATACACTCTCACCCTGAGTGACCTGTTACCCTCTCCCGAACTCACGGACACACTCTCACCCATTCTGAATGACCCTTCACCCTCTCCCGAACTAATGGACACAGTCTCATCCCATCCGGGTGACCTGTCACCCTCTCCCGAACTCACGGACACACTCTCACCCTGAATGACCTGTCACACTCTCACCCTGTCTGAGTGACCTGTCACCCTCTCCCGAACTTATGGAAAAACTCTCACTCTGTGTGAGTGACCTGTCACCCTCTCCCAAAGTCACAGACACACTCTCACCCCATCTGAGTGAACTGTCACCCTCTCCCGAACTCACGGTTACACTCTCACTCTGAGTAACATGTCACCCTCTCCTGACCTCACGGACACACTCTCATCCTGAGCGACCTGCCACCCTCTCCCAAATACACGGAAATACTCTCACCCTGAATGACCTGTCACCCTGTCCCGAACTCACGGACACACTCTCACCCTGAATGACCTGTCATCCTCTCCCGATCTCACAGACACACTGTCACCCTGAAAGACCTGTCACCCTCTCCTGAACTCACGGACACACTCTCACCCCGTCTGAGTGACCTGTCACCCTCTCCCGAACTCACGGACACACTGTCACCCTGAAAGACCTGTCACCCTCTCCCGAACTCACAGACACACTGTCACCCTGAAAGACCTGTCACCCTCTCCTGAACTCACGGACACACTCCCACCCCGCCTGAGTGACCTGTCACCCTCTCTCGAACTGACAGACACACTCTCACCCTGAAAGACCTGTCACCCTCTCCTTAACTCACGCACACACTCTCACCCCGCCTGACTGACATGTCACCCTCTCCCGTACACACGGACACACTGTCACCCCGTCTGAGTGACCAGTCACCCTCTCCCGAACACACGGACACACTGTCACACCGTCTGAGTGACCAGTCACCCTCTCCTGAACTCACGGACACACTCTCACCCCATCTGAGTAACCAGTCACCCTCTCCCGAACTCACAGACACACTCTCACCCCGTCTGAGTGACCTGTTACCCTCTCCCGAACTCACCGACACATGTTCACCCTGAGTGACCTGTCACCCTCTCCCGAACTCAAGGACACACTCTCACCCCGACTGAGTTACCTGTCACCGTTTCCCAAACTCATGCACACACTCTCACCCTGAGTAACCTGTCACCCTCTTCTGAACTCACAGATACACTCTCACCCCGTCTGAGTGACCTGTCACCCTCTCCCGAACTCACGGACACACTGTCAGCCCATCTGAATGACCTACCACCCTCTCCCGAACTGACGGACACACTCTCACCCTGAGTGACCTGTCATCCTCTCCCGATCTCACAGCCACACTCTGACCCCATCTGAGTGACCTGTCACCCTCTCCTGAACTGACGGACACACTCTCACCCCGTCTGAGTGACCTGTCACCCTCTCCTGAACTCACGGACACACTCTCACCTTGAATAACCTGTCACCCTCTCCCGAACTCACAGACACACTCTCACCCCATCAGAGTGACCTGTCACCCTCTCCCGAACTCACGGACACACTCTCACCCCGTCTGAGTGACCTGTCACCATCTCCCGAACTCACGGATACACTCTCACCCCATCTGACTGACGTGTCACCCTTTCCAGAACTCACAGACACACTCTCACCCCGTCTGAGTGACCTGTCACACTCTCCTGAACTCATGGGCTCTCCCGAACTCATGGGCTCTCCCGAACTCACGGACACACTCTCACCCTGTCTGAGTACCCGGTCACGCTCTCCCGACCTCACGCAAACACTCTCACCCCGCCTGAGTGACATGTCACCCTCTCCCAAACTCACGGACACACTCTCACCTTCTCTTGAACTCTCGGACACACAGTCCCCACATCTGAATGACCCTTCACACTCTAGCGAACTGACGGACACACTCTCATCCCGTCTGAATGACCCTTCACCCTCTCCCGAACTCACGGACACAGTCTAACCCGGTCTGAGTGACCTGTCACCCTCTCCCGAACTCACGGACACACTCTCACCTTGAATAACCTGTAACCCTCTCCCGAACTCACAGACACACTCTGACCCTGAGTGACCTGTCACCCTCTCACGAACTCACAGACACACTCTCACACCCTGTGAGTGACGTGTCACCCTCTCGCGAACTCACGGACACACTCCCACCCTGAGTGACCTGTTACTGTATCTCAAACTTACAGACATACTCCCACGCTGAGTGACCTGTCACCCTCTCCCACACTCACGGACACACTCTCATCCCGTCTGAGTGACCTGTCACCCTCTCCCGAACTCACGGAAATACTGTCACCCGGAGTGATCTGTCACCCTCTCCCAAACTCACGGATACACTCTCACTCCGTGTGAGTAACCTGTCACCCTCTCCCGAACGCACAGACACAGTCTAACCCCATCCAGGTGACCTGTCACCCTCTCCTGAACTCACAGATACACTATCACCCTGAGTGATCTGTCACCCTCTCCCAAACTCACGGATACACTCTCACTCTGTGTGAGTGACCTGTCACCCTCTCCCAAACTCACGGACACACTCTTACCCTGAGTGACCAGTCACCCTCTCCCGAACTCACAGACACACTCTCACCCCGTCTGAGTGACCTGCAACCCTCTCCCAAACTCACGGACACACTGTCAGCCCATCTGAATCACCTATCACCCTCTCCCGAACTGACAGACACACTCTCGCCCCATCTGAGTGACCTGTCACCATCTCCCGACCTCACGGACACACTCTCACCCCGTCTGAGTGACCTGTCACCCTCTCCCGAACTCACGGACACACTCTCACCTTGAATAACCTGTCACCCTCACCCGAACTCACGGACACACTCTCAATTCATCTGAGTGACCTGTCAACCTCTCCCGACCTCACGGACAAACTTTCACCCCGTCTGAGTGACCTGTCACCCTCTCCCAAACTCACGGACACACCCTTACCCCCTGTGAGTGACCTGTCACCCTCTTCCGAACTCACGGACACACTCTCACCTTGAATAACCTGTCACCCTTTCCCGAACTCACGGATACACTCTCACCCTGTTTGACCTGTCACCCTCCCCCGATCTCACAGCCACACTCTCACCCCGTCTGAGTGGCCTGTCACCATCTCCCGAACTCAAAGACACAGTCTCACTCCATCCGGGTGACCTGTCACCCTCTCCCGAACTCATGGATACACTCTCACCCCATCTGACTGACCTGTCACCCTTTCCAGAACTCACAGACACACTCTCACCCGGTCTGAGTGACCTGTCACACTCTCTTGAACTCATGGGCTCTCCCGAACTCACGGACACACTCTCAACCCCTGTGAGTGACCTGTCACCCTCTCCCAAACTCACGGACACACTCTCACCCTGAGAGACCTGTCACCCTCTCCCGATCTCACAGCCACACACTCACCCCATCTGAGTGACCTGTCACCGTTTCCCGAACTCATGCACACACTCTCACCGTGAGCGACCTGTCACCCTCTCCCGAACTGACAGATACACTCTCACCCCATCTGAGTGACCTGTCACCCTCTCCCGAACTCACGGACACAATGTCAGCCCATCTGAATGACCTATCACCCTCTCCCGAACTGACAAACACACTCTCACCCCATCTGAGTGACCTGTCACCATCTCCCGACCTCACAGACACACTCTCACCCCGTCTGAGTGACCTGTCACCCTCTCCCAAACTCACGGACACACCCTTACCCCCTGTGAGTGACCTGTCACCCTCTTCCGAACTCACGGACACACTCTCACCTTGAATAACCTGTCACCCTTTCCCGAACTCACGGATACACTCTCACCCTGTTTGACCTGTCACCCTCCCCCGATCTCACAGCCACACTCTCACCCCGTCTGAGTGGCCTGTCACCATCTCCCGAACTCAAAGACACAGTCTCACTCCATCCGGGTGACCTGTCACCCTCTCCCGAACTCATGGATACACTCTCACCCCATCTGACTGACCTGTCACCCTTTCCAGAACTCACAGACACACTCTCACCCGGTCTGAGTGACCTGTCACACTCTCTTGAACTCATGGGCTCTCCCGAACTCACGGACACACTCTCAACCCCTGTGAGTGACCTGTCACCCTCTCCCAAACTCACGGACACACTCTCACCCTGAGAGACCTGTCACCCTCTCCCGATCTCACAGCCACACACTCACCCCATCTGAGTGACCTGTCACCGTTTCCCGAACTCATGCACACACTCTCACCCTGAGTGACCTGTCACCCTCTCCCGAACTGACAGATACACTCTCACCCCATCTGAGTGACCTGTCACCCTCTCCCGAACTCACGGACACAATGTCAGCCCATCTGAATGACCTATCACCCTCTCCCGAACTGACAAACACACTCTCACCCCATCTGAGTGACCTGTCACCATCTCCCGACCTCACAGACACACTCTCACCCCGTCTGAGTGACCTGTCACCCTCTCCCAAACTCACGGACACACCCTTACCCCCTGTGAGTGACCTGTCACCCTCTTCCGAACTCACGGACACACTCTCACCTTGAATAACCTGTCACCCTTTCCCGAACTCACGGATACACTCTCACCCTGTTTGACCTGTCACCCTCCCCCGATCTCACAGCCACACTCTCACCCCGTCTGAGTGGCCTGTCACCATCTCCCGAACTCAAAGACACAGTCTCACTCCATCCGGGTGACCTGTCACCCTCTCCCGAACTCATGGATACACTCTCACCCCATCTGACTGACCTGTCACCCTTTCCAGAACTCACAGACACACTCTCACCCGGTCTGAGTGACCTGTCACACTCTCTTGAACTCATGGGCTCTCCCGAACTCACGGACACACTCTCAACCCCTGTGAGTGACCTGTCACCCTCTCCCGAACTCACGGACACACTGTCAGCCCATCTGAATGACCTACCACCCTCTCCCGAACTGACGGACACACTCTCACCCTGAGTGACCTGTCATCCTCTCCCGATCTCACAGCCACACTCTGACCCCATCTGAGTGACCTGTCACCCTCTCCTGAACTCACGGACACACTCCCACCCTGAGTGACCTGTTACTGTATCTCAAACTTACAGACATACTCCCACGCTGAGTGACCTGTCACCCTCTCCCACACTCACGGACACACTCTCATCCCGTCTGAGTGACCTGTCACCCTCTCCCGAACTCACGGAAATACTGTCACCCGGAGTGATCTGTCACCCTCTCCCAAACTCACGGATACACTCTCACTCTGTGTGAGTAACCTGTCACCCTCTCCCGAACGCACAGACACAGTCTAACCCCATCCAGGTGACCTGTCACCCTCTCCTGAACTCACAGATACACTATCACCCTGAGTGATCTGTCACCCTCTCCCAAACTCACGGATACACTCTCACTCTGTGTGAGTGACCTGTCACCCTCTCCCAAACTCACGGACACACTCTTACCCTGAGTGACCAGTCACCCTCTCCCGAACTCACAGACACACTCTCACACCGTCTGAGTGACCTGCAACCCTCTCCCAAACTCACGGACACACTGTCAGCCCATCTGAATCACCTATCACCCTCTCCCGAACTGACAGACACACTCTCGCCCCATCTGAGTGACCTGTCACCATCTCCCGACCTCACGGACACACTCTCACCCCGTCTGAGTGACCTGTCACCCTCTCCCGAACTCACGGACACACTCTCACCTTGAATAACCTGTCACCCTCACCCGAACTCACGGACACACTCTCAATTCATCTGAGTGACCTGTCAACCTCTCCCGACCTCACGGACAAACTTTCACCCCGTCTGAGTGACCTGTCACCCTCTCCCAAACTCACGGACACACCCTTACCCCCTGTGAGTGACCTGTCACCCTCTTCCGAACTCACGGACACACTCTCACCTTGAATAACCTGTCACCCTTTCCCGAACTCACGGATACACTCTCACCCTGTTTGACCTGTCACCCTCCCCCGATCTCACAGCCACACTCTCACCCCGTCTGAGTGGCCTGTTACCATCTCCCGAACTCAAAGACACAGTCTCACTCCATCCGGGTGACCTATCACCCTCTCCCGAACTCATGGATACACTCTCACCCCATCTGACTGACCTGTCACCCTTTCCAGAACTCACAGACACACTCTCACCCGGTCTGAGTGACCTGTCACACTCTCTTGAACTCATGGGCTCTCCCGAACTCACGGACACACTCTCAACCCCTGTGAGTGACCTGTCACCCTCTCCCAAACTCACGGACACACTCTCACCCTGAGAGACCTGTCACCCTCTCCCGATCTCACAGCCACACACTCACCCCATCTGAGTGACCTGTCACCGTTTCCCGAACTCATGCACACACTCTCACCCTGAGTGACCTGTCACCCTCTCCCGAACTGACAGATACACTCTCACCCCATCTGAGTGACCTGTCACCCTCTCCCGAACTCACGGACACAATGTCAGCCCATCTGAATGACCTATCACCCTCTCCCGAACTGACAAACACACTCTCACCCCATCTGAGTGACCTGTCACCATCTCCCGACCTCACAGACACACTCTCACCCCGTCTGAGTGACCTGTCACCCTCTCCCAAACTCACGGACACACCCTTACCCCCTGTGAGTGACCTGTCACCCTCTTCCGAACTCACGGACACACTCTCACCTTGAATAACCTGTCACCCTTTCCCGAACTCACGGATACACTCTCACCCTGTTTGACCTGTCACCCTCCCCCGATCTCACAGCCACACTCTCACCCCGTCTGAGTGGCCTGTCACCATCTCCCGAACTCAAAGACACAGTCTCACTCCATCCGGGTGACCTGTCACCCTCTCCCGAACTCATGGATACACTCTCACCCCATCTGACTGACCTGTCACCCTTTCCAGAACTCACAGACACACTCTCACCCGGTCTGAGTGACCTGTCACACTCTCTTGAACTCATGGGCTCTCCCGAACTCACGGACACACTCTCAACCCCTGTGAGTGACCTGTCACCCTCTCCCAAACTCACGGACACACTCTCACCCTGAGAGACCCGTCACCCTCTCCCGATCTCACAGCCACACACTCACCCCATCTGAGTGACCTGTCACCGTTTCCCGAACTCATGCACACACTCTCACCCTGAGTGACCTGTCACCCTCTCCCGAACTGACAGATACACTCTCACCCCATCTGAGTGACCTGTCACCCTCTCCCGAACTCACGGACACAATGTCAGCCCATCTGAATGACCTATCACCCTCTCCCGAACTGACAAACACACTCTCACCCCATCTGAGTGACCTGTCACCATCTCCCGACCTCACAGACACACTCTCACCCCGTCTGAGTGACCTGTCACCCTCTCCCGAACTCACGGACACACTCTCACCTTGAACAACCTATCACCCTCTCCCGAACTCACGGACACACTCTCACCCCATCTGAGTGACCTGTCAACGTTTCCCAAATTCTCGGACACACTCTCACCTCATCAGAGTGACGTGTCACCCTTTCCCGACCTCACGGACACACTCTCACCCCGTCTGAGTGACCTGTAACCATCCCCCGAACTCAAAGACACAGTCTCACCCCATCCGGGTGACCTGTCACCCTCTCCCGAACTCATGGATACACTCTCACCTTGAATAACCTGTCACCCTCTCCCGAACTCACGGACACACTCTCACCCTGAGTGACCTGTTACCCTCTCCCGAACTCATGGATACACTCTCACCCCATCTGACTGACCTGTCACCCTTTCCAGAACTCACAGACACACTCTCACCCGGTCTGAGTGACCTGTCACACTCTCTTGAACTCATGGGCTCTCCCGAACTCACGGACACACTCTCAACCCCTGTGAGTGACCTGTCACCCTCTCCCAAACTCACGGACACACTCTCACCCTGAGAGACCTGTCACCCTCTCCCGATCTCACAGCCACACACTCACCCCATCTGAGTGACCTGTCACCGTTTCCCGAACTCATGCACACACTCTCACCCTGAGTGACCTGTCACCCTCTCCCGAACTGACAGATACACTCTCACCCCATCTGAGTGACCTGTCACCCTCTCCCGAACTCACGGACACAATGTCAGCCCATCTGAATGACCTATCACCCTCTCCCGAACTGACAAACACACTCTCACCCCATCTGAGTGACCTGTCACCATCTCCCGACCTCACAGACACACTCTCACCCCGTCTGAGTGACCTGTCACCCTCTCCCGAACTCACGGACACACTCTCACCTTGAACAACCTATCACCCTCTCCCGAACTCACGGACACACTCTCACCCCATCTGAGTGACCTGTCAACGTTTCCCAAATTCTCGGACACACTCTCACCTCATCAGAGTGACGTGTCACCCTTTCCCGACCTCACGGACACACTCTCACCCCGTCTGAGTGACCTGTAACCATCCCCCGAACTCAAAGACACAGTCTCACCCCATCCGGGTGACCTGTCACCCTCTCCCGAACTCATGGATACACTCTCACCTTGAATAACCTGTCACCCTCTCCCGAACTCACGGACACACTCTCACCCTGAGTGACCTGTTACCCTCTCCCGAACTCATGGACACACTCTCATCCAATCTGAGTGACCGGTCAGCCTCTCCCGAACTCACGGACACACTCGCACCCTGTCTGAGTGACCGGTCACCCTCTCCGGAACTCACGGACACACTCTCACCCCGTCTGAGTGACCTGTCACCCTTTCCAGAACTCACAGACACACTCTCACCCCGTCTGAGTGACCTGTCACCCTCTCCCGAACTCACGGACACACTCTCACCTTGAATAACCTGTTACCCTCTCCTAAATTCATTGACACACTCTCACCCCGTCTGAGTGACCTGTCACCCTCTCCCAAACTCACGGACACACTGTCACCCTGAGTGACGTGTCACCCTCTCCCGACCTCACGGACACACTCCCACCCTAAATGACCTGTCACCCTCTCCCAACCTCACGGACAAACTTTCACCCCATCTGAGTGACCTGTCACCCTCTCCCGAACTCACGGACACACTCTCACCTTGAATAACCTGTCACCCTCTCCCGAACTCACGGACACACTCTCACCCCATCAGAGTGACCTGTCACCCTCTCCCGAACTCACGGACACAGTCTCACCCAGTCCGGGTGACCTGTCACCCTCTCCCGAACTCATGGATACACTCTCACCCCATCTGACTGACCTGACACCCTTTCCAGAACTCACAGACACACTCTCACCCCGTCTCAGTGACCTGTCACACTCTCCTAAACTCACAGACACACTCTCACCCCGCCTGAGTGACCTGTCACCCCTTCCTAAACTCACGGACACACTCTCACCTGCTCCTGAACTCTCGGTCACACAGTGACCCCATCTGAATGACCCTTCGCCCTCTAGCGAACTGACGGACACACTCTCATCCCGTCTGAATGACCCTTCACCTTCTCCCGAACTCACGGACACAGTCTCACCTCGTTTGAGTGACCAGTCACCCTCTCCCGAACTCACAGACACACTCTCACCCTTAATGACCAGTCACCCTCTCTTAAACTCACAGACACACTCTCATCCCATCTGAGTGACCTGTCAGCCTCTCCTGAACTTACGGACACACTCTAGCCCCGTCTGAGTGACCTGTCAGCCTGTCCCGAACTCACAGACACAGTAACACTCGGTCTGAGTGACCTGTCAGCCTCTTCCGAACTCACGGACACACTCTTACCTCGTCTGAGTGACTCGTCACCCTCTCCCGAACTCAGAGACATAGTCTAACCCCATCCAGGTGACCTGTCACCCTCTCCCGAATTCACAGATACACTATCACCCTGAGTGATCTGTCACCCTCTCCCAAACTCACGGATACACTCTCACTCTGTGTGAGTGACCTGTCACCCTCTCCCAAACTCATGGACACACTCTTACCCTGAGTGACCTGTCACCCTCTCCCGAACTCACGGACACACTCTCACCTTGAATAACCTGTCACCCTCTCCCGAACTCACGGAAACACTCTCACCCCGCCTGAGTGACCTGTCACCCTTTCCCAAACTCATGGACACACTCTCACCTGCTCCTGAACTCTCAGACACACAATCACCCCATCTGAATGACCCTTCACCCTCTAGCGAACTGATGGACACACTCTCATCCCGTCTGAATGACCCTTCACCCTCTCCCGAACTCACTGACACAGTCTCACCTCGTCTGAGTGACCAGTCACCCACTCCCGAACTCACAGACACACTCTCACCTTTAATGACCAGTCACCCTCTCTTAAACTCACAGACACACTCTCATCCAATCTGAGTGACCTGTCAGACTCTCCTGAACTCACGGACACACTCTCACCCCGCCTGAGTGACCTGTCACTCTCTCCCGAACTCACAGACACACTCTCACCTTCTCCTGAACTCTCGGACACACAGTCACCCCATCTGAATGACCCTTCACCCTCTCCCGAACTCACGGACACACTCTCAGCTTCTCCTGAACTCTCGGACACACAGTCACCCCATGTAAATGACCCTTCACACTCTCCCGAACTGACGGACACACTCTCATCCAGTCTGAATGACCCTTCACCCTCTCCTGAACTCACGGACACACTCTCACCCTGTCTGAGTGACCAGTCACCCTCTCCCGAACTCACAGACACAGTCTCACCCCATCAGGGTGACCTATCACCCTCTCCCGAACTCACGGACAAACTCTCACCCCGCCTGAGTGACCAGTCACCGTCTCCCAAACACACGGATACATTGTCACCCTGAGTGACCAGTCACCCTCTCCCGAACTCACAGACACGCACTCACCCCGTCTGAGTGAGCTGTCCCTCTCTCCCGAACTCACATATACACTCTCACCCTGAGTGACCTGTCACCCTCTTCCAAACTCAGGGACACACTCTCACCTTGAATAACCTGTCACCCTCTCCCAAACTCATGGATACACTCTCACCCTGAGTGACCTGTTACCCTCTCCCGAACTCACGGACACACTCTCACCCATTCTGAATGACCCTTCACCCTCTCCCGAACTAATGGACACAGTCTCATCCCATCCGGGTGACCTGTCACCCTCTCCCGAACTCACGGACACACTCTCACCCTGATTGGCCTGTCACCCTCTCCCAAACTCACGGACACATTCTCACCCCATCTGAGTGACCTGTCACCCTCTCCCGAACTCACAGACACACTCTCACCCTGAATGACCTGTCACACTCTCACCCTGTCTGAGTGACCTGTCACCCTCTCCCGAACTTATGGAAAAACTCTCACTCTGTGTGAGTGACCTGTCACCCTCTCCCAAAGTCACAGACACACTCTCACCCCATCTGAGTGAACTGTCACCCTCTCCCGAACTCACGGTTACACTCTCACTCTGAGTAACCTGTCACCCTCTCCTGACCTCACGGACACACTCTCACCCTGAATGACCTGTCATCCTCTCCCGATCTCACAGACGCACTCTCACCCTGAATGACCTGTCACCCTCTCCTGAACTCACGGACACACTCTCACCCCGTCTGAGTGACCTGTCACCTTCTCCCAAACTCACAGACACACTCTCACCCTGAATGACCTGTCACCCTCTCCTGAACTCACGGACACATTCTCAGCCCGTCTGAGTGACCTGTCACCTTCTCCCAAACTCACAGACACACTCTCACCCTGAATGACCTATCACCCTCTCCTGAACTCATGGACACACTCTCACCCCGTCTGAGTGACCAGTCACCCTCTCCCGAACTCACGGACACACTGTCACCCTGAAAGACCTGTCACCCTCTCCTGAACTCACGGACACACTCTCACCCTGTCTAAGTGACCTGTCACCCTCTCCCGAACTCACGGACACACTGTCACCCTGAAAGACCTGTCACCCTCTCCCGAACTCACAGACACACTGTCACCCTGAAAGACCTGTCACCCTCTCCTGAACTCACGGACACACTCCCACCCCGCCTGAGTGACCTGTCACCCTCTCTCGAACTGACAGACACACTCTCACCCTGAAAGACCTGTCACCCTCTCCTTAACTCACGGACACACTCTCACCCCGCCTGACTGATATGTCACCCTCTCCCGTACACACGGACACACTGTCACCCCGTCTGAGTGACCAGTCACCCTCTCCCGAACACACGGACACACTGTCACACCGTCTGAGTGACCAGTCACCCTCTCCTGAACTCACGGACACACTCTCACCCCATCTGAGTAACCAGTCACCCTCTCCCGAACTCACAGACACACTCTCACCCTGAGTGACCTGTCACCCTCTCCCGAACTCATGGACACACTCTCACCCCGCCTGAGTGACCTGTCACTCTCTCCCGAACGGACGGACACACTCTCACCCCGTCTGATTGACCTGTCACCCTCTCCCAACTCACGGACACAGTCTCACCCCATCTGAGTGACCTGTCACCCTCTCCCAAACTCACAGACACACTCTCACCCTGAATGACCTGTCACCCTCTCCTGAACTCACGGACACACTCTCACCCCGTCTGAGTGACCTGTCACCTTCTCCCAAACTCACAGACACACTCTCACCCTGAATGACCTGTCACCCTCTCCTGAACCCATGGACACAATCTCACCCCGTCTGAGTGACCAGTCACCCTCTCCCGAACTCACAGACACACTGTCACCCTGAAAGACCTGTCACCCTCTCCTGAACTCACGGACACACTCTCACCCCGTCTGAGTGACTTGTCATCCTCTCCCACACACACAGACACACCCTCACCCCATCTGTGTGACCTGTCACCCTCTCCCGAACTCACAGACACACTGTCACCCTGAAAGACCTGTCACCCTCTCCTGAACTCATGGACACACTCTCACCCCGTCTGAGTGACCTGTCACCCTCTCCCGAACGCACGGACACACTCTCACCCTGTCTGAGTGACCTGTCACCCTCTCCCGAACTCACCGACACACTCTCACCCTGAATGACCTGTCACCCTCTCCTGAACTCACGGACACACTCTCACCCCGTCTGAGTGACCAGTCACCCTCTCCCGAACTCACGGACAGACTGTCACTCTGAAAGACCTGTCACCCTCTCCTGAACTCACGGACACACTCTCACCCCATCCGAGTGACCTGTCACCCCCTCTCGAACTCACAGACACACTCTCACCCTGAATGACCTGTCACCCTCTCCTGAGCTCACGGACACACTCTCACCCCATCTGAGTGACTTGTCATCCTCTCCCAAACTCACAGACACACCCTCACCCCGTCTGAGTGACCTGACACCCTCTCCCGAACTCACAGACACACTGTCACCCTGAAAGACCTGTCACCCTCTCCCAAACTCAGAGACACACTCTCATCCCGTCTGAGTGACCTGTCACCCTCTCCCGAACTCACGGACACACTTTTACCCTGAGTGACCTGTCACCCTCTCCCGAACTCACGGAAATACTGTCACCCGGAGTGATCTGTCACCCTCTCCCAAACTCACGGATACACTCTCACTCCGTGTGAGTAACCTGTCACCCTCTCCCGAACGCACAGACACAGTCTAACCCCATCCAGGTGACCTGTCACCCTCTCCTGAACTCACAGATACACTATCACCCTGAGTGATCTGTCACCCTCTCCCAAACTCACGGACACACTCTCACCCCGTCTGAGTGACCTGTCACCTTTTCCCAAACTCACAGACACACTATCACCCTGAATGACCTGTCACCCTCTCCTGAACTCATGGACACACTCTCACCCCGTCTGAGTGACGAGTCACCCTCTCCCGAACTCACGGACACACTCTCACCCTGAAAGACCTGTCACCCTATCCCAAACTCAGAGACACACTCTCACCCCGTCTGAGTGACCTGTCACCCTCTCCCGAACTCACGGACACACTTTTACCCTGAGTGACCTGTCACCCTCTCCTGAACTCACAGACACACTGTCACCCTGAAAGACCTGTCACCCTCTCCTGAACTCACGGACACACTCTCACCCCGTCTGAGTGACCTGTCACCCTCTCTCGAACTGACAGACACACTGTCACCCTGAATGACCTGTCACCCTCTCCTTAACTCACGGACACACTCTCACCCCGCCTGACTGACATGTCACTCTCTCCCAAGCTCACAGACACACTGTCACCCCGTCTGTATGACCTGTCACCCTCTCCCGAACAGACGGACACACTGCCACCCCGTCTGAGTGACCAGTCACCCTCTCCCGAACACACGGACACACTGTCACCCCGTCTGAGTGACCAGTCACCCTCTCCCGAACTCACAGACACACTCTCACCCTGAGTGACCTGTCACCCTCTCCCGAACTCACTGACACACTCTCAGCCTGAATGACCTGTCACCCTCTCCCGAACTCATGGACACACTCTCAGCCCGCCTGAGTGACCTGTCACTCTCTCCCGAACGGACGGACACACTCTCACCCCGTCTGATTGACCTGTCACCCTCTCCCAACTCACGGACACACTCTCACCCCATCTGAGTGACCTGTCACCCTCTCCCAAACTCACAGACACACTCTCACCCTGAATGACCTGTCACCCTCTCCTGAACTCACAGACACACTCTCACCCCGTCTGAGTGACCTGTCACCTTCTCCCAAACTCACAGACACACTCTCACCCTGAATGACCTGTCACCCTCTCCTGAACCCATGGACACAATCTCACCCCGTCTGAGTGACCAGTCACCCTCTCCCGAACTCACAGACACACTGTCACCCTGAAAGACCTGTCACCCTCTCCTGAACTCACGGACACACTCCCACCCCGTCTGAGTGACCTGTCACCCTCTCTCGAACTCACAGACACACTCTCACCCTGAATGACCTGTCACCCTCTCCTGAGCTCACGGACACACTCTCACCCCATCTGAGTGACTTGTCATCCTCTCCCACACTCACAGACACACCCTCACCCCATCTGAGTGACCTGTCACCCTCTCCCGAACTCACAGACACACTCTCACCCTGAAAGACCTGTCACCCTCTCCCAAACTCAGAGACATACTCTCACCCCGCCTGAATGACCTGTCACCCTCTTCCGAACTCACGGACACACTTTTACCCTGAGTGACCTGTCACCCTCTCCCGAACTCACAGACACACTGTCACCCTGAAAGACCTGTCACACTCTCCCGAACTGACGGACACACTCTCATCCCGTCTGAATGACCCTTCACCCTCTCCTGAACTCACGGACACACTCTCACCCTGTCTGAGTGACCAGCCACCCTCTCCCGAACTCACAGACACAGTCTCACTCCATCAGGGTGACCTATCACCCTCTCCCGAACTCACGGACAAACTCTCACCCCGCCTGAGTGACCAGTCACCGTCTCCCAAACACACGGATACATTGTCACCCTGAGTGACCAGTCACCCTCTCCCGAACTCACAGACACGCACTCACCCCGTCTGAGTGAGCTGTCCCTCTCTCCCGAACTCACATATACACTCTCACCCTGAGTGACCTGTCACCCTCTCCCGAACTCACGGACACACTCTCACCTTCTCCTGAACTCTCGGACACACAGTCACCCCATCTGAATGACCCTTCACCCTCTCCCGAACTCACGGACACACTCTCACCCTGTCTGAGTGACCAGTCACCCTCTCCCGAACTCACAGACACAGTCTCACCCCATCAGGGTGACCTATCACCCTCTCCCCAACTCACGGACAAACTCTCACCCCGCCTGAGTGACCAGTCACCGTCTCCCGAACACACGGATACATTGTCACCCTGAGTGACCAGTCACCCTCACCCGAACTCACATATACACTCTCACCCTGAGTGACCTGTCACCCTCTTCCAAACTCAGGGACACACTCTCACCTTGAATAACCTGTCACCCTTCCCAAACTCACGGATACACTCTCACCCTGAGTGACCTGTTACCCTCTCTCGAACTCACGGACACACTCTCACCCATTCTGAATGACCCTTCACCCTCTCCCGAACTCATGGACACAGTCTCATCCCATCTGGGTGACCTGTCACCCTATCCCGAACTCACGGACACACTCTCACCCTGATTGGCCTGTCATCCTCTCCCAAACTCACGGACACATTCTCACCCCATCTGAGTGACCTGTCACCCTCTCCCGAACTCACAGACACACTCTCACCCTGAATGACCTGTCACCCTCTCCCGAACTCATGGACACACTCTCACCCCGCCTGAGTGACCTGTCACTCTCTCTCGAACGGACGGACACACTCTCACCCCGTCTGATTGACCTGTCACCCTCTCCCAACTCACGGACACACTCTCACCCCATCTGAGTGACCAGTCACCCTCTCCCGAACTCACAGACACACTGTCACCCTGAAAGACCTGTCACCCTCTCCTGAACTCACAGACACACTCTCACCCCGTCTGAGTGACCTGTCACCCTCTCTCGAACTCACAGACACTCTCTCACCCTGAATGACCTGTCACCCTCTCCTGAGCTCACGGACACACTCTCACCCCATCTGAGTGACTTGTCATCCTCTCCCACACTCACAGACACACCCTCACCCCATCTGAGTGACCTGTCACCCTCTCCCGAACTCACAGACACACTGTCACCCTGAAAGACCTGTCACCCTCTCCCAAACTCAGAGACATACTCTCACCCCGCCTGAGTGACCTGTCAACCTCTCCCGAACTCACGGACACACTGTCACCCAGAAAGACCTGTCACCCTCTCCTGAACTCACGGACACACTCTCACCCCGTCTGAGAGACCTGTCACCCTCTCTCGAACTGACAGACACACTGTCACCCCATCTGAGTGACCTGTCGCCCTCTCCCGAACACACGGACACACTCTCACCCCATCTGAGTAACCAGTCACCCTCTCCCGAACTCACAGACACACTCTCACCCTGAGTGACCTGTCACCCTCTCCTGAACCCATGGACACAATCTCACCCCGTCTGGGTGACCAGTCACCCTCTCCCGAACTCACAGATACAC
The DNA here is from genome assembly GCF_030028105.1 of Mobula birostris. NCBI lineage: Eukaryota > Metazoa > Chordata > Chondrichthyes > Myliobatiformes > Myliobatidae > Mobula > Mobula birostris. Next base: position 62,182,471 of record NC_092388.1, read on the forward strand.
TCTCACCCCGTCTGAGTGACCTGTCACCCTCTCCCAAACTCACGGACACACTGTCAGCCCATCTGAATGACCTATCACCCTCTCCCGAACTGACAGACACACTCTCACCCCATCTGAGTGACCAGTCACCATCTCCTGACCTCACGGACACACTCACACCCCGTCTGAATGACCTGTCACCCTCTCCCAAACTCACGGACACACTGTCAGCCCATCTGAATGACCTATCACCCTCTCCCGAACTGACAGACACACTCTCACCCCATCTGAGTGACCTGTCACCATCTCCCGACCTCACGGACATACTCTCACCCCGTCTGAGTGACCTGTCACCCTCTCCCGAACTCACGGACACACTCTCACCTTGAATAACCTGTCACCCTCTCCCGAACTCACGGAAACACTCTCACCCCGTCTGAATGACCCTTCACCCTCTCCTGAACTCACGGACACACTCTCACGCTGTCTGAGTGACCAGCCACCCTCTCCCGAACTCACAGAGACAGTCTCACCCCGTCTGTGTGACCTGTCACCCTCTCCCGAACACACGGACACACTGTCACCCCGTCTGAGTGACCAGTCACCCTCTCCCGAACACACGGACACACTGTCACCCCGTCTGAGTGACCAGTCACCCTCTCCTGAACTCACGGACACACTCTCACCCCATCTGAGTAACCAGTCACCCTCTCCCGAACTCACAGACACACTCTCACCCTGAGTGACCTGTCACCCTCTCCCGAACTCACTGACACACTCTCAGCCTGAATGACCTGTCACCCTCTCCCGAACTCACGGACACACTCTCACACCGCCTGAGTGACCTGTCACTCTCTCCCGAACAGACGGACACACTCTCACCCCGTCTGATTGACCTGTCACCCTCTCCCAACTCACGGACACACTCTCACCCCGTCTGAGTGACCTGTCACCTTCTCCCAAACTCACAGACACACTCTCACCCTGAATGACCTGTCACCCTCTCCTGAACCCATGGACACAATCTCACCCCGTCTGAGTGACCTGTCACCTTCTTACAAACTCACAGACACACTCTCACCCTGAATGACCTGTCACCCTCTCCTGAACCCATGGACACAATCTTACCCCGTCTGAGTGACCAGTCACCCTCTCCCGAACTCACAGACACACTGTCACCCTGAAAGACCTGTCACCCTCTCCTGAACTCACGGACACACTCTCACCCCGTCTGAGTGACCTGTCACCCTCTCTAGAACTCACAGACACACTCTCACCCTGAATGACCTGTCACCCTCTCCTGAGCTCACGGACACACTCTCACCCCATCTGAGTAACCAGTCACCCTCTCCCGAACTCACAGACACACTCTCACCCTGAGTGACCTGTCACCCTCTCCTGAACTCATGGACACAATCTCACCCCGTCTGGGTGACCAGTCACCCTCTCCCGAGCTCACAGACACACTCTCACCTTGAATAACCTGTCACCCTCTCCCGAACTCACAGACACACTCTCACCCCGTCAGAGTGACCTGTCACCCTCTCCCGAACTCACGGATACACTCTCACCCCGTCAGAGTGACCTGTCACCCTCTCCCGAACTCACGGATACACTCTCACCCCGTCAGAGTGACCTGTCACCCTCTCCCGAACTCACATATACACTCTCACTCTGAGTGACCTGTCACCCTCTTCCAAACTCAGGGACACACTCTCACCTTGAATAACCTGTCACCCTCTCCCAAACTCACGGATACACTCTCACCCTGAGTGACCTGTTACCCTCTCCCGAACTCACGGACACACTCTCACCCATTCTGAATGACCCTTCACCCTCTCCCGAACTCATGGAAACAGTCTCATCCCATCCGGGTGACCTGTCACCCTCTCCCGAACTCACGGACACACTCTCACCCTGATTGGCCTGTCACCCTCTCCCAAACTCACGGACACATTCTCACCCCATCTGAGTGACCTGTCACCCTCTCCCGAACTCACAGACACACTCTCACATTGAATGACCTGTCACACTCTCACCCTGTCTGAGTGACCTGTCACCCTCTCCCGAATTTATGGAAAAACTGTCACTCTGTGTGAGTGACCTGTCACCCTCTCCCAAAGTCACAGACACACTCTCACCCCATCTGAGTGAACTGTCACCCTCTCCCGAACTCACGGTTACACTCTCACTCTGAGTAACCTGTCACCCTCTCCTGACCTCACGGACACACTCTCATCCTGAGCGACCTGCCACCCTCTCCCAAATACACGGAAATACTCTCACCCTGAATGACCTGTCACCCTGTCCCGAACTCACAGACACACTCTCACCCCGTCTGAGTGACCTGTCACCCTCTCCCGAACTCACCGACACACTCTCACCCTGATTGACCTGTCACCCTCTCCCAACTCACGGACACACTCTCACCCCATCTGAGTGACCTGTCATCCTCTCCCAATCTCACAAACACACTCTCACCCTGAATGACCTGTCACCCTCTCCTGAACTCACGGACACACTCTCACCCCGTCTGAGTGACCTGTCACCTTCTCCCAAACTCACAGACACACTCTCACCCTGAATGACCTGTCACCCTCTCCTGAACTCACGGACACACTCTCACCCCGTCTGAGTGACCTGCCACCTTCTCCCAAACTCACAGACACACTCTCACCCTGAATGACCTATCACCCTCTCCTGAACTCATGGACACACTCTCACCCCGTCTGAGTGACCAGTCACCCTCTCCCAAACTCACGGACACACTGTCACCCTGAAAGACCTGTCACCCTCTCCTGAACTCACGGACACACACTCACTCCGTCTGAGTGACCAGTCACCCTCTCCCGAACTCACGGACACACTGTCACCCTGAAAGACCTGTCACCCTCTCCCGAACTCACAGACACACTGTCACCCTGAAAGACCTGTCACCCTCTCCTGAACTCACGGACACACTCCCACCCCGCCTGAGTGACCTGTCACCCTCTCTCGATCTGACAGACACACTCTCACCCTGAAAGACCTGTCACCCTCTCTTTAACTCACGGACACACTCTCACCCCGCCTGACTGACAGGTCACCCTCTCCCGAACACACGGACACACTGTCACCCCGTCTGAGTGACCAGTCACCCTCTCCTGAACTCACGGACACACTCTCACCCCATCTGAGTAACCAGTCACCCTCTCCCGAACTCACAGACACACTCTAACCCTGAGTGACCTGTCACCCTCTCCCGAACTCATGGACACACTCTCACCCCGCCTGAGTGACCTGTCACTCTCTCCCGAACGGACGGACACACTCTCACCCCGTCTGATTCACCTGTCACCCTCTCCCAACTCACGGACACACTCTCACCCTGAATGACCTGTCACCCTCTCCTGAACTCATGGACACACTCTCACCCCATCTGAGTGACGAGTCACCCTCTCCCGAACTCACGGACACACTCTCACCCTGAAAGACCTGTCACCCTATCCCAAACTCAGAGACACACTCTCACCCCGTCTGAGTGACCTGTCACCCTCTCCCGAACTCAAAGACACAGTCTCACCCAATCCGGGTGACCTGTCACCCTCTCCCGAACTCATGGATACACTCTCACCCCATCTGACTGACCTGACACCCTTTCCAGAAATCACAGACACACTCTCACTCCCAGTGAGTGACCTGTCACCCTCTCCCAAACTCACGGACACACTCTCACCCTGAGTCACCTGTCACCCTCTCCCGAACTCACAGATACACTCTCACCCAGTCTGAGTGACCTGTCACCCTCTCCCAAACTCACGGACACACTGTCAGCCCATCTGAATGACCTATCACCCTCTCCCGAACTGACAGACACACTCTCACCCCATCTGAGTGACCAGTCACCATCTCCTGACCTCACGGACACACTCACACCCCGTCTGAGTGACCTGTCACCCTCTCCCAAACTCACGGACACACTGTCAGCCCATCTGAATGACCTATCACCCTCTCCCGAACTGACAGACACTCTCTCACCCCATCTGAGTGACCTGTCACCATCTCCCGACCTCACGGACACACTCTCACCCCGTCTGAGTGACCTGTCACCCTCTCCCGAACTCACGGACACACTCTCACCTTGAATAACCTGGCACCCTCTCCCGAACTCACGGAAACACTCTCACCCCGCCTCAGTGACCAGTCACCGTCTCCCAAACACACGGATACATTGTCACCCTGAGTGACCAGTCACCCTCTCCCGAACTCACAGACACGCACTCACCCCGTCTGAGTGAGCTGTCCCTCTCTCCCGAACTCACATATACACTCTCACTCTGAGTGACCTGTCACCCTCTTCCAAACTCAGGGACACACTCTAACCCTGAGTGACCTGTCACCCTCTCCCGAACTCATGGACACACTCTCACCCCGCCTGAGTGACCTGTCACTCTCTCCCGAACGGACGGACACACTCTCACCCCGTCTGATTCACCTGTCACCCTCTCCCAACTCACGGACACACTCTCACCCTGAATGACCTGTCACCCTCTCCTGAACTCATGGACACACTCTCACCCCATCTGAGTGACGAGTCACCCTCTCCCGAACTCACGGACACACTCTCACCCTGAAAGACCTGTCACCCTATCCCAAACTCAGAGACACACTCTCACCCCGTCTGAGTGACCTGTCACCCTCTCCCGAACTCAAAGACACAGTCTCACCCAATCCGGGTGACCTGTCACCCTCTCCCGAACTCATGGATACACTCTCACCCCATCTGACTGACCTGACACCCTTTCCAGAAATCACAGACACACTCTCACTCCCAGTGAGTGACCTGTCACCCTCTCCCAAACTCACGGACACACTCTCACCCTGAGTCACCTGTCACCCTCTCCCGAACTCACAGATACACTCTCACCCAGTCTGAGTGACCTGTCACCCTCTCCCAAACTCACGGACACACTGTCAGCCCATCTGAATGACCTATCACCCTCTCCCGAACTGACAGACACACTCTCACCCCATCTGAGTGACCAGTCACCATCTCCTGACCTCACGGACACACTCACACCCCGTCTGAGTGACCTGTCACCCTCTCCCAAACTCACGGACACACTGTCAGCCCATCTGAATGACCTATCACCCTCTCCCGAACTGACAGACACTCTCTCACCCCATCTGAGTGACCTGTCACCATCTCCCGACCTCACGGACACACTCTCACCCCGTCTGAGTGACCTGTCACCCTCTCCCGAACTCACGGACACACTCTCACCTTGAATAACCTGGCACCCTCTCCCGAACTCACGGAAACACTCTCACCCCGCCTCAGTGACCAGTCACCGTCTCCCAAACACACGGATACATTGTCACCCTGAGTGACCAGTCACCCTCTCCCGAACTCACAGACACGCACTCACCCCGTCTGAGTGAGCTGTCCCTCTCTCCCGAACTCACATATACACTCTCACTCTGAGTGACCTGTCACCCTCTTCCAAACTCAGGGACACACTCTCACCTTGAATAACCTGTCACCCTCTCCCGAACTCATGGAAACAGTCTCATCCCATCCGGGTGACCTGTCACCCTCTCCCGAACTCACGGACACACTCTCACCCTGATTGGCCTGTCACCCTCTCCCAAACTCACGGACACATTCTCACCCCATCTGAGTGACCTGTCACCCTCTCCCGAACTCACAGACACACTCTCACATTGAATGACCTGTCACACTCTCACCCTGTCTGAGTGACCTGTCACCCTCTCCCGAATTTATGGAAAAACTGTCACTCTGTGTGAGTGACCTGTCACCCTCTCCCAAAGTCACAGACACACTCTCACCCCATCTGAGTGAACTGTCACCCTCTCCCGAACTCACGGTTACACTCTCACTCTGAGTAACCTGTCACCCTCTCCTGACCTCACGGACACACTCTCATCCTGAGCGACCTGCCACCCTCTCCCAAATACACGGAAATACTCTCACCCTGAATGACCTGTCACCCTGTCCCGAACTCACGGACACACTCTCACCCCGTCTGAGTGACCTGTCACCCTCTCCCGAACTCACCGACACACTCTCACCCTGATTGACCTGTCACCCTCTCCCAACTCACGGACACACTCTCACCCCATCTGAGTGACCTGTCATCCTCTCCCAATCTCACAAACACACTCTCACCCTGAATGACCTGTCACCCTCTCCTGAACTCACGGACACACTCTCACCCCGTCTGAGTGACCTGTCACCTTCTCCCAAACTCACAGACACACTCTCACCCTGAATGACCTGTCACCCTCTCCTGAACTCACGGACACACTCTCACCCCGTCTGAGTGACCTGCCACCTTCTCCCAAACTCACAGACACACTCTCACCCTGAATGACCTATCACCCTCTCCTGAACTCATGGACACACTCTCACCCCGTCTGAGTGACCAGTCACCCTCTCCCAAACTCACGGACACACTGTCACCCTGAAAGACCTGTCACCCTCTCCTGAACTCACGGACACACACTCACTCCGTCTGAGTGACCAGTCACCCTCTCCCGAACTCACGGACACACTGTCACCCTGAAAGACCTGTCACCCTCTCCCGAACTCACAGACACACTGTCACCCTGAAAGACCTGTCACCCTCTCCTGAACTCACGGACACACTCCCACCCCGCCTGAGTGACCTGTCACCCTCTCTCGATCTGACAGACACACTCTCACCCTGAAAGACCTGTCACCCTCTCCTTAACTCACGGACACACTCTCACCCCGCCTGACTGACAGGTCACCCTCTCCCGAACACACGGACACACTGTCACCCCGTCTGAGTGACCAGTCACCCTCTCCTGAACTCACGGACACACTCTCACCCCATCTGAGTAACCAGTCACCCTCTCCCGAACTCACAGACACACTCTAACCCTGAGTGACCTGTCACCCTCTCCCGAACTCATGGACACACTCTCACCCCGCCTGAGTGACCTGTCACTCTCTCCCGAACGGACGGACACACTCTCACCCCGTCTGATTCACCTGTCACCCTCTCCCAACTCACGGACACACTCTCACCCTGAATGACCTGTCACCCTCTCCTGAACTCACGAACTCAAAGACACAGTCTCACCCAATCCGGGTGACCTGTCACCCTCTCCCGAACTCATGGATACACTCTCACCCCATCTGACTGACCTGACACCCTTTCCAGAAATCACAGACACACTCTCACTCCCAGTGAGTGACCTGTCACCCTCTCCCAAACTCACGGACACACTCTCACCCTGAGTCACCTGTCACCCTCTCCCGAACTCACAGATACACTCTCACCCAGTCTGAGTGACCTGTCACCCTCTCCCAAACTCACGGACACACTGTCAGCCCATCTGAATGACCTATCACCCTCTCCCGAACTGACAGACACACTCTCACCCCATCTGAGTGACCAGTCACCATCTCCTGACCTCACGGACACACTCACACCCCGTCTGAGTGACCTGTCACCCTCTCCCAAACTCACGGACACACTGTCAGCCCATCTGAATGACCTATCACCCTCTCCCGAACTGACAGACACTCTCTCACCCCATCTGAGTGACCTGTCACCATCTCCCGACCTCACGGACACACTCTCACCCCGTCTGAGTGACCTGTCACCCTCTCCCGAACTCACGGACACACTCTCACCTTGAATAACCTGGCACCCTCTCCCGAACTCACGGAAACACTCTCACCCCGCCTGAGTGACCAGTCACCGTCTCCCAAACACACGGATACATTGTCACCCTGAGTGACCAGTCACCCTCTCCCGAACTCACAGACACGCACTCACCCCGTCTGAGTGAGCTGTCCCTCTCTCCCGAACTCACATATACACTCTCACTCTGAGTGACCTGTCACCCTCTTCCAAACTCAGGGACACACTCTCACCTTGAATAACCTGTCACCCTCTCCCAAACTCACGGATACACTCTCACCCTGAGTGACCTGTTACCCTCTCCCGAACTCACGGACACACTCTCACCCATTCTGAATGACCCTTCACCCTCTCCCGAACTCATGGAAACAGTCTCATCCCATCCGGGTGACCTGTCACCCTCTCCCGAACTCACGGACACACTCTCACCCTGATTGGCCTGTCACCCTCTCCCAAACTCACGGACACATTCTCACCCCATCTGAGTGACCTGTCACCCTCTCCCGAACTCACAGACACACTCTCACATTGAATGACCTGTCACACTCTCACCCTGTCTGAGTGACCTGTCACCCTCTCCCGAATTTATGGAAAAACTGTCACTCTGTGTGAGTGACCTGTCACCCTCTCCCAAAGTCACAGACACACTCTCACCCCATCTGAGTGAACTGTCACCCTCTCCCGAACTCACGGTTACACTCTCACTCTGAGTAACCTGTCACCCTCTCCTGACCTCACGGACACACTCTCATCCTGAGCGACCTGCCACCCTCTCCCAAATACACGGAAATACTCTCATCCTGAATGACCTGTCACCCTGTCCCGAACTCACGGACACACTCTCACCCCGTCTGAGTGACCTGTCACCCTCTCCCGAACTCACCGACACACTCTCACCCTGATTGACCTGTCACCCTCTCCCAACTCATGGACACACTCTCACCCCATCTGAGTGACCTGTCATCCTCTCCCAATCTCACAAACACACTCTCACCCTGAATGACCTGTCACCCTCTCCTGAACTCACGGACACACTCTCACCCCGTCTGAGTGACCTGTCACCTTCTCCCAAACTCACAGACACACTCTCACCCTGAATGACCTGTCACCCTCTCCTGAACTCACGGACACACTCTCACCCCGTCTGAGTGACCTGCCACCTTCTCCCAAACTCACAGACACACTCTCACCCTGAATGACCTATCACCCTCTCCTGAACTCATGGACACACTCTCACCCCGTCTGAGTGACCAGTCACCCTCTCCCAAACTCACGGACACACTGTCACCCTGAAAGACCTGTCACCCTCTCCTGAACTCACGGACACACACTCACTCCGTCTGAGTGACCAGTCACCCTCTCCCGAACTCACGGACACACTGTCACCCTGAAAGACCTGTCACCCTCTCCCGAACTCACAGACACACTGTCACCCTGAAAGACCTGTCACCCTCTCCTGAACTCACGGACACACTCCCACCCCGCCTGAGTGACCTGTCACCCTCTCTCGATCTGACAGACACACTCTCACCCTGAAAGACCTGTCACCCTCTCCTTAACTCACGGACACACTCTCACCCCGCCTGACTGACAGGTCACCCTCTCCCGAACACACGGACACACTGTCACCCCGTCTGAGTGACCAGTCACCCTCTCCTGAACTCACGGACACACTCTCACCCCATCTGAGTAACCAGTCACCCTCTCCCGAACTCACAGACACACTCTAACCCTGAGTGACCTGTCACCCTCTCCCGAACTCATGGACACACTCTCACCCCGCCTGAGTGACCTGTCACTCTCTCCCGAACGGACGGACACACTCTCACCCCGTCTGATTGACCTGTCACCCTCTCCCAACTCACGGACACACTCTCACCCTGAATGACCTGTCACCCTCTCCTGAACTCACAGACACACTCTCACCCCGTCTGAGTGACCTGTCACCTTCTCCCAAACTCACAGACACACTATCACCCTGAATGACCTGTCACCCTCTCCTGAACTCATGGACACACTCTCACCCCATCTGAGTGACGAGTCACCCTCTCCCGAACTCACGGACACACTCTCACCCTGAAAGACCTGTCACCCTATCCCAAACTCAGAGACACACTCTCACCCCGTCTGAGTGACCTGTCACCCTCTCCCGAACTCAAAGACACAGTCTCACCCAATCCGGGTGACCTGTCACCCTCTCCCGAACTCATGGATACACTCTCACCCCATCTGACTGACCTGACACCCTTTCCAGAAATCACAGACACACTCTCACTCCCAGTGAGTGACCTGTCACCCTCTCCCAAACTCACGGACACACTCTCACCCTGAGTCACCTGTCACCCTCTCCCGAACTCACAGATACACTCTCACCCAGTCTGAGTGACCTGTCACCCTCTCCCAAACTCACGGACACACTGTCAGCCCATCTGAATGACCTATCACCCTCTCCCGAACTGACAGACACACTCTCACCCCATCTGAGTGACCAGTCACCATCTCCTGACCTCACGGACACACTCACACCCCGTCTGAGTGACCTGTCACCCTCTCCCAAACTCACGGACACACTGTCAGCCCATCTGAATGACCTATCACCCTCTCCCGAACTGACAGACACTCTCTCACCCCATCTGAGTGACCTGTCACCATCTCCCGACCTCACGGACACACTCTCACCCCGTCTGAGTGACCTGTCACCCTCTCCCGAACTCACGGACACACTCTCACCTTGAATAACCTGGCACCCTCTCCCGAACTCACGGAAACACTCTCACCCCGCCTGAGTGACCTGTCACCTTCTCCCAAACTCACAGACACACTATCACCCTGAATGACCTGTCACCCTCTCCTGAACTCATGGACACACTCTCACCCCGTCTGAGTGACGAGTCACCCTCTCCCGAACTCACGGACACACTCTCACCCTGAAAGACCTGTCACCCTATCCCAAACTCAGAGACACACTCTCAGCCCGTCTTACTGACCTGTCACCCTCTCCCGAACTCAAAGACACAGTCTCACCCAATCCGGGTGACCTGTCACCCTCTCCCGAACTCATGGATACACTCTCACCCTGAAAGACCTGTCACCCTATCCCAAACTCAGAGACACACTCTCACCCCGTCTGAGTGACCTGTCACCCTCTCCCGAACTCACGGACACACTTTTACCCTGAGTGACCTGTCATCCTCTCCCGAACTCACAGACACACTGTCACCCTGAAAGACCTGTCACCCTCTCCTGAACTCTCGGACACACTCTCACCCCGTCTGAGTGACCTGTCACCCTCTCTCGAACTGACAGACACACTGTCACCCTGAATGACCTGTCACCCTCTCCTTAACTCACGGACACACTCTCACCCCGCCTGACTGACATGTCATTCTCTCCCAAACTCACAGACACACTGTCACCCCGTCTGTGTGACCTGTCACCCTCTCCCGAACACACGGACACACTGTCACCCCGTCTGAGTGACCAGTCACCCTCTCCCGAACACACGGACACACTGTCACCCCGTCTGAGTGACCAGTCACCCTCTCCTGAACTCACGGACACACTCTCACCCCATCTGAGTAACCAGTCACCCTCTCCCGAACTCACAGACACACTCTCACCCTGAGTGACCTGTCACCCTCTCCCGAACTCACTGACACACTCTCAGCCTGAATGACCTGTCACCCTCTCCCGAACTCACGGACACACTCTCACACCGCCTGAGTGACCTGTCACTCTCTCCCGAACAGACGGACACACTCTCACCCCGTCTGATTGACCTGTCACCCTCTCCCAACTCACGGACACACTCTCACCCCGTCTGAGTGACCTGTCACCTTCTCCCAAACTCACAGACACACTCTCACCCTGAATGACCTGTCACCCTCTCCTGAACCCATGGACACAATCTCACCCCGTCTGAGTGACCTGTCACCTTCTTACAAACTCACAGACACACTCTCACCCTGAATGACCTGTCACCCTCTCCTGAACCCATGGACACAACCTTACCCCGTCTGAGTGACCAGTCACCCTCTCCCGAACTCACAGACACACTGTCACCCTGAAAGACCTGTCACCCTCTCCTGAACTCACGGACACACTCTCACCCCGTCTGAGTGACCTGTCACCCTCTCTAGAACTCACAGACACACTCTCACCCTGAATGACCTGTCACCCTCTCCTGAGCTCACGGACACACTCTCACCCCATCTGAGTAACCAGTCACCCTCTCCCGAACTCACAGACACACTCTCACCCTGAGTGACCTGTCACCCTCTCCTGAACTCATGGACACAATCTCACCCCGTCTGGGTGACCAGTCACCCTCTCCCGAGCTCACAGACACACTCTCACCTTGAATAACCTGTCACCCTCTCCCGAACTCACAGACACACTCTCACCCCGTCAGAGTGACCTGTCACCCTCTCCCGAACTCACGGATACACTCTCACCCCGTCAGAGTGACCTGTCACCCTCTCCCGAACTCACGGATACACTCTCACCCCGTCAGAGTGACCTGTCACCCTCTCCCGAACTCACATATACACTCTCACTCTGAGTGACCTGTCACCCTCTTCCAAACTCAGGGACACACTCTCACCTTGAATAACCTGTCACCCTCTCCCAAACTCACGGATACACTCTCACCCTGAGTGACCTGTTACCCTCTCCCGAACTCACGGACACACTCTCACCCATTCTGAATGACCCTTCACCCTCTCCCGAACTCATGGAAACAGTCTCATCCCATCTGGGTGACCTGTCACCCTCTCCCGAACTCACGGACACACTCTCACCCTGATTGGCCTGTCACCCTCTCCCAAACTCACGGACACATTCTCACCCCATCTGAGTGACCTGTCACCCTCTCCCGAACTCACAGACACACTCTCACATTGAATGACCTGTCACACTCTCACCCTGTCTGAGTGACCTGTCACCCTCTCCCGAATTTATGGAAAAACTGTCACTCTGTGTGAGTGACCTGTCACCCTCTCCCAAAGTCACAGACACACTCTCACCCCATCTGAGTGAACTGTCACCCTCTCCCGAACTCACGGTTACACTCTCACTCTGAGTAACCTGTCACCCTCTCCTGACCTCACGGACACACTCTCATCCTGAGCGACCTGCCACCCTCTCCCAAATACACGGAAATACTCTCACCCTGAATGACCTGTCACCCTGTCCCGAACTCACGGACACACTCTCACCCCGTCTGAGTGACCTGTCACCCTCTCCCGAACTCACCGACACACTCTCACCCTGATTGACCTGTCACCCTCTCCCAACTCACGGACACACTCTCACCCCATCTGAGTGACCTGTCATCCTCTCCCAATCTCACAAACACACTCTCACCCTGAATGACCTGTCACCCTCTCCTGAACTCACGGACACACTCTCACCCCGTCTGAGTGACCTGTCACCTTCTCCCAAACTCACAGACACACTCTCACCCTGAATGACCTGTCACCCTCTCCTGAACTCACGGACACACTCTCACCCCGTCTGAGTGACCTGCCACCTTCTCCCAAACTCACAGACACACTCTCACCCTGAATGACCTATCACCCTCTCCTGAACTCATGGACACACTCTCACCCCGTCTGAGTGACCAGTCACCCTCTCCCAAACTCACGGACACACTGTCACCCTGAAAGACCTGTCACCCTCTCCTGAACTCACGGACACACACTCACTCCGTCTGAGTGACCAGTCACCCTCTCCCGAACTCACGGACACACTGTCACCCTGAAAGACCTGTCACCCTCTCCCGAACTCACAGACACACTGTCACCCTGAAAGACCTGTCACCCTCTCCTGAACTCACGGACACACTCCCACCCCGCCTGAGTGACCTGTCACCCTCTCTCGATCTGACAGACACACTCTCACCCTGAAAGACCTGTCACCCTCTCCTTAACTCACGGACACACTCTCACCCCGCCTGACTGACAGGTCACCCTCTCCCGAACACACGGACACACTGTCACCCCGTCTGAGTGACCAGTCACCCTCTCCTGAACTCACGGACACACTCTCACCCCATCTGAGTAACCAGTCACCCTCTCCCGAACTCACAGACACACTCTAACCCTGAGTGACCTGTCACCCTCTCCCGAACTCATGGACACACTCTCACCCCGCCTGAGTGACCTGTCACTCTCTCCCGAACGGACGGACACACTCTCACCCCGTCTGATTGACCTGTCACCCTCTCCCAACTCACGGACACACTCTCACCCTGAATGACCTGTCACCCTCTCCTGAACTCACAGACACACTCTCACCCCGTCTGAGTGACCTGTCACCTTCTCCCAAACTCACAGACACACTATCACCCTGAATGACCTGTCACCCTCTCCTGAACTCATGGACACACTCTCACCCCATCTGAGTGACGAGTCACCCTCTCCCGAACTCACGGACACACTCTCACCCTGAAAGACCTGTCACCCTATCCCAAACTCAGAGACACACTCTCACCCCGTCTGAGTGACCTGTCACCCTCTCCCGAACTCAAAGACACAGTCTCACCCAATCCGGGTGACCTGTCACCCTCTCCCGAACTCATGGATACACTCTCATCCCATCTGACTGACCTGACACCCTTTCCAGAAATCACAGACACACTCTCACTCCCAGTGAGTGACCTGTCACCCTCTCCCAAACTCACGGACACACTCTCACCCTGAGTCACCTGTCACCCTCTCCCCAACTCACAGATACACTCTCACCCAGTCTGAGTGACCTGTCACCCTCTCCCAAACTCACGGACACACTGTCAGCCCATCTGAATGACCTATCACCCTCTCCCGAACTGACAGACACACTCTCACCCCATCTGAGTGACCAGTCACCATCTCCTGACCTCACGGACACACTCACACCCCGTCTGAGTGACCTGTCACCCTCTCCCAAACTCACGGACACACTGTCAGCCCATCTGAATGACCTATCACCCTCTCCCGAACTGACAGACACTCTCTCACCCCATCTGAGTGACCTGTCACCATCTCCCGACCTCACGGACACACTCTCACCCCGTCTGAGTGACCTGTCACCCTCTCCCGAACTCACGGACACACTCTCACCTTGAATAACCTGGCACCCTCTCCCGAACTCACGGAAACACTCTCACCCCGCCTGAGTGACCTGTCACCTTCTCCCAAACTCACAGACACACTATCACCCTGAATGACCTGTCACCCTCTCCTGAACTCATGGACACACTCTCACCCCGTCTGAGTGACGAGTCACCCTCTCCCGAACTCACGGACACACTCTCACCCTGAAAGACCTGTCACCCTATCCCAAACTCAGAGACACACTCTCAGCCCGTCTTACTGACCTGTCACCCTCTCCCGAACTCAAAGACACAGTCTCACCCAATCCGGGTGACCTGTCACCCTCTCCCGAACTCATGGATACACTCTCACCCTGAAAGACCTGTCACCCTATCCCAAACTCAGAGACACACTCTCACCCCGTCTGAGTGACCTGTCACCCTCTCCCGAACTCACGGACACACTTTTACCCTGAGTGACCTGTCATCCTCTCCCGAACTCACAGACACACTGTCACCCTGAAAGACCTGTCACCCTCTCCTGAACTCTCGGACACACTCTCACCCCGTCTGAGTGACCTGTCACCCTCTCTCGAACTGACAGACACACTGTCACCCTGAATGACCTGTCACCCTCTCCTTAACTCACGGACACACTCTCACCCCGCCTGACTGACATGTCACTCTCTCCCAAACTCACAGACACACTGTCACCCCGTCTGTGTGACCTGTCACCCTCTCCCGAACACACGGACACACTGTCACCCCGTCTGAGTGACCAGTCACCCTCTCCCGAACACACGGACACACTGTCACCCCGTCTGAGTGACCAGTCACCCTCTCCTGAACTCACGGACACACTCTCACCCCATCTGAGTAACCAGTCACCCTCTCCCGAACTCACAGACACACTCTCACCCTGAGTGACCTGTCACCCTCTCCCGAACTCACTGACACACTCTCAGCCTGAATGACCTGTCACCCTCTCCCGAACTCACGGACACACTCTCACACCGCCTGAGTGACCTGTCACTCTCTCCCGAACAGACGGACACACTCTCACCCCGTCTGATTGACCTGTCACCCTCTCCCAACTCACGGACACACTCTCACCCCGTCTGAGTGACCTGTCACCTTCTCCCAAACTCACAGACACACTCTCACCCTGAATGACCTGTCACCCTCTCCTGAACCCATGGACACAATCTCACCCCGTCTGAGTGACCTGTCACCTTCTTACAAACTCACAGACACACTCTCACCCTGAATGACCTGTCACCCTCTCCTGAACCCATGGACACAATCTTACCCCGTCTGAGTGACCAGTCACCCTCTCCCGAACTCACAGACACACTGTCACCCTGAAAGACCTGTCACCCTCTCCTGAACTCACGGACACACTCTCACCCCGTCTGAGTGACCTGTCACCCTCTCTAGAACTCACAGACACACTCTCACCCTGAATGACCTGTCACCCTCTCCTGAGCTCACGGACACACTCTCACCCCATCTGAGTAACCAGTCACCCTCTCCCGAACTCACAGACACACTCTCACCCTGAGTGACCTGTCACCCTCTCCTGAACTCATGGACACAATCTCACCCCGTCTGGGTGACCAGTCACCCTCTCCCGAGCTCACAGACACACTCTCACCTTGAATAACCTGTCACCCTCTCCCGAACTCACAGACACACTCTCACCCCGTCAGAGTGACCTGTCACCCTCTCCCGAACTCACGGATACACTCTCACCCCGTCAGAGTGACCTGTCACCCTCTCCCGAACTCACGGATACACTCTCACCCCGTCTGAGTGACCTGTCACCATTTCCCGAACTCAAAGACACAGTCTCACCCAATCCGGGTGACCTGTCACCGTCTCCCGAACTCATGGATACACTCTCACCCCATCTGACTGACCTGACACCCTTTCCAGAACTCACAGACACACTCTCACCCCCTGTGAGTGACATGTCACCCTCTGCCAAACTTACGGACACACTCTCACCCTGAGTGACCTGTCACCGTTTCCCGAACTCATACACACACTGTCACCCTGAGTGACCTGTCACCCTCTCCCGAACTCACAGATACACTCTCACCCCGTCTGAGTGACCTATCACCCTCTCCCAAACTCACGGACACACTGTCAGCCCATCTGAATGACCTATCACCCTCTCCCGAACTGACAGACACACTCTCACCCCATCTGAGTGACCTGTCACCATCTCCCGAAATCACGGACACACTCTCACCCCGTCTGAGAGACCTGTCACCCTCTCCCGAACTCACGGACACACTCTCACCTTGAATAACCTGTCACCCTCTCCCGAACTCACGGACACACTCTCACCCCATCTGAGTGACCTGTCAACGTTTCCCAAACTCTCGGACACACTCTCACCCCGTCTGAGTGACCTGTCACACTCTCCTAAACTCACAGACACACTCTCACCCCGCCTGAGTGACCTGTCACCCTTTCCCAAACTCACGGACACACTCTCACCTGCTCCTGAATTCTCGGTCACACAGTGACCCCATCTGAATGACCCTTCGCCCTCTAGCGAACTGACGGACACACTCTCATTCCGTCTGAATGACCCTTCACCTTCTCCCGAACTCACGGACACAGTCTCACCTCGTCTGAGTGACCAGTCACCCTCTCCCGAACTCACAGACACACTCTCACCCTTAATGACCAGTCACCCTCTCTTAAACTCACAGACACACTCTCATCCCATCTGAGTGACCTGTCAGCCTCTCCTGAACTCACGGACACACTCTCACCCCGCCTGAGTGACCTGTCACCCTATCCCGAACTCACGGACACACTCTCACCTTCTCCTGAACTCTCGGACAGACAGTCACCCCATCTGAATAACCCTTCACGCTCTCCCGAATTCACGGACACACTCTCACCTTCTCCTGAACTCTCGGACACACAGTCACCCCATCTGAATGACCCTTCACACTCTCCCGAACTGACAGACACACTCTCATCCCGTCTGAATGACCCTTCACCCTCTCCCGAACTCATGGATACAGTCTCACCTCGTCTGAGTGACCTGTCACCCTCTCCCAATCTCACAGCCACACTCTCACCCATCTGAGTGACCTGTCACCGTTTCCCGAACTCAAGCACACACTCTCACCCTGAGTGACCTGTCACCCTCTCCCAAACTCACGGACACACTGTCAGCCCATCTGAATGACCTATCACCCTCTCCCGAACTGACAGACACACTCTCACCCCATCTGAGTGACCTGTCACCATCTCCCGACCTCACGGACATACTCTCACCCCGTCTGAGTGACCTGTCACCCTCTCCCGAACTCACAGACACACTCTCACCTTGAATAACCTGTCACCCTCTCCCGAACTCACGGAAACACTCTCACCCCGCCTGAGTGACCTGTCACCCTTTCCCAAACTCATGGACACACTCTCACCTGCTCCTGAACTCTCAGACACACAATCACCCCATCTGAATGACCCTTCACCCTCTAGCGAACTGATGGACACACTCTCATCCCGTCTGAATGACCCTTCACCCTCTCCCGAACTCACTGACACAGTCTCACCTCGTCTGAGTGACCAGTCACCCACTCCCGAACTCACAGACACACTCTCACCCTTAATGACCAGTCACCCTCTCTTAAACTCACAGACACACTCTCATCCAATCTGAGTGACCTGTCAGACTCTCCTGAACTCACGGACACACTCTCACCCCGCCTGAGTGACCTGTCACCCTCTCCCGAACTCACAGACACAGTCTCACCCCATCAGGGTGACCTATCACCCTCTCCCGAACTCACGGACAAACTCTCACCCCGCCTGAGTGACCAGTCACCGTCTCCCGAACACACGGATACATTGTCACCCTGAGTGACCAGTCACCCTCTCCCGAACTCACATATACACTCTCACCCTGAGTGACCTGTCACCCTCTTCCAAACTCAGGGACACACTCTCACCTTGAATAACCTGTCACCCTTTCCCAAACTCACGGATACACTCTCACCCTGAGTGACCTGTTACCCTCTCCCGAACTCACGGACACACTCTCACCCATTCTGAATGACCCTTCACCCTCTCCCGAACTCATGGACACAGTCTCATCCCATCTGGGTGACCTGTCACCCTCTCCCGAACTCACGGACACACTCTCACCCTGATTGGCCTGTCACCCTCTCCCAAACTCACGGACACATTCTCACCCCATCTGAGTGACCTGTCACCCTCTCCCGAACTCACAGACACACTCTCACCCTGAATGACCTGTCACACTCTCACCCTGTCTGAGTGACCTGTCACCCTCTCCCGAACTTATTGAAAAACTCTCACTCTGTGTGAGTGAACTGTCACCCTCTCCCAAAGTCACAGACACACTCTCACCCCATCTGAGTGAACTATCACCCTCTCCTGAACACACGGTTACACTCTCACTCTGAGTAACCTGTCACCCTCTCCTGACCTCACGGACACACTCTCATCCTGAGCGACCTGCCACCCTCTCCCAAATACACGGAAATACTCTCACCCTGAATGACCTGTCACCCTGTCCCGAACTCACGGACACACTCTCACCCCGTCTGAGTGACCTGTCACCCTCTCCCGAACGCACGGACACACTCTCACCCGGTCCGAGTGACCTGTCACCCTCTCCCGAACTCACCGACACACTCTCACCCTGATTGACCTGTCACCCTCTCCCAACTCACGGACACACTCTCACCCCATCTGAGTGACCTGTCATCCTCTCCCAATCTCACAGACACACTCTCACCCTGAATGACCTGTCACCCCCTACTGAACTCAGGGACACACTCTCACCCCGTCTGAGTGACCTGTCACCTTCTCCCAAACTCACAGACACACTCTCACCCTGAATGACCTGTCACCCTCTCCTGAACTCACGGACACACTCTCACCCCGTCTGAGTGACCTGTCACCTTCTCCCGAACTCACAGACACACTGTCACCCTGAAAGACCTGTCACCCTCTCCTGAACTCACGGACACACTCTCACCCCGTCTGAGTGACCTGTCACTCTCTCTCGAACTCACAGACACACTTTTACCCTGAGTGACCTGTCACCCTCTCCCGAACTCACTGACACACTCTCACCCTGAGTGACCTGTTACCCTCTCCCGAACTCACGGACACACTCTGACCCCGTCTGAGTGACCTGTCACCCTCTCCCGAACGCACGGACACACTCTCACCCCGTCTGAGTGACCTGTCACCTTTTCCCAAACTCACAGACACACTATCACCCTGAATGACCTGTCACCCTCTCCTGAACTCATGCACACACTCTCACCCCGTCTGAGTGACCAGTCACCCTCTCCCGAACTCACGGACACACTCTCACCCTGAAAGACCTGGTACCCTATCCCAAACTCAGAGACACACTCTCACCCCGTCTGAGTGACCTGTCATCCTCTCCCGAACTCACAGACACACTGTCACCCAGAAAGACCTGTCACCCTCTCCTGAACTCACGGACACACTCTCACCCCGTCTGAGTGACCTGTCACCCTCTCTCGAACTGACAGACACACTGTCACCCTGAATGACCTGTCACCCTCTCCCGAACTCACCGACACACTCTCACCCTGATTGACCTGTCACCCTCTCCCAACTCACGGACACACTCTCACCCCATCTGAGTGACCTGTCATCCTCTCCCAATCTCACAGACACACTCTCACCCTGAATGACCTGTCACCCTCTACTGAACTCAGGGACACACTCTCACCCCGTCTGAGTGACCTGTCACCTTCTCCCAAACTCACAGACACACTCTCACCCTGAATGACCTGTCACCCTCTCCTGAACTGACGGACACACTCTCACCCCGTCTGAGTGACCTGTCACCTTCTCCCGAACTCGCAGACACACTGTCACCCTGAAAGACCTGTCACCCTCTCCTGAACTCACGGACACACTCTCACCCCGTCTGAGTGACCTGTCACTCTCTCTCGAACTCACAGACACACTCTCACCCTGAATGACCTGTCACCCTCTCCTGAGCTCACGGACACACCCTCACCCCATCTGAGTGACTTGTCATCCTCTCCCACACACACAGACACACCCTCACCCCATCTGTGTGATCTGTCACCCTCTCCTGAACTCACAGACACACTGTCACCCTGAAAGACCTGTCACCCTCTCCCAAACTCAGAGACACACTCTCACCCCGTCTGAGTGACCTGTCACCCTCTCCCGAACTCACGGACACACTTTTACCCTGAGTGTCCTGTCACCCTCTCCCGAACTCACTGACACACTCTCACCCTGAGTGACCTGTTACCCTCTCCCGAACTCACGGACACACTCTGACCCCGTCTGAGTGACCTGTCACCCTCTCCCGAACGCACGGACACACTCTCACCCCGTCTGAGTGACCTGTCACCTTTTCCCAAACTCACAGACACACTATCACCCTGAATGACCTGTCACCCTCTCCTGAACTCATGGACACACTCTCACCCCGTCTGAGTGACCAGTCACCCTCTCCCGAACTCACGGACACACTCTCACCCTGAAAGACCTGGTACCCTATCCCAAACTCAGAGACACACTCTCACCCCGTCTGAGTGACCTGTCATCCTCTCCCGAACTCACAGACACACTGTCACCCAGAAAGACCTGTCACCCTCTCCTGAACTCACGGACACACTCTCACGCCGTCTGAGTGACCTGTCACGCTCTCTCGAACTGACAGACACACTGTCACCCTGAATGACCTGTCACCCTCTCCTTAACTCACGGACACACTCTCACCCCGCCTGACTGACATGTCACTCTCTCCCAAACTCACAGACACACTGTCACCCCGTCTGTGTGACCTGTCACCCTCTCCCGAACACACGGACACACTGTCACCCCGTCTGAGTGACCAGTCACCCTCTCCCGAACACACGGACACACTGTCACCCCGTTTGAGTGACCAGTCACCCTCTCCTGAACTCACGGACACACTCTCACCCCATCTGAGTAACCAGTCACCCTCTCCCGAACTCACAGACACACTCTCACCCTGAGTGACCTGTCACCCTCTCCCGAACTCACTGACACACTCTCAGCCTGAAGGACCTGTCACCCTCTCCCGAACTCATGAACACACTCTCACCCCGCCTGAGTGACCTGTCACTCTCTCCCGAACGGACGGACACACTCTCACCCCGTCTGATTGACCTGTCCCCCTCTCCCAACTCACGGACACACTCTCACCCCATCTGAGTGACCTGTCACCCTCTCCCGAACTCACTGACACACTGTCACCCTGAAAGACCTGTCACCCTCTCCCGAACTCATGAACACACTCTCACCCCGCCTGAGTGACCTGTCACTCTCTCCCGAACGGACGGACACACTCTCACCCCGTCTGATTGACCTGTCACCCTCTCCCAACTCACGGACACACTCTCACCCCGTCTGAGTGACCTGTCACCCTTTCCCAAACTCATGGACACACTCTCACCTGCTCCTGAACTCTCAGACACACAATCACCCCATCTGAATGACCCTTCACCCTCTAGCCAACTGATGGACACACTCTCATCCCGTCTGAATGACCCTTCACCCTCTCCCGAACTCACTGACACAGTCTCACCTCGTCTGAGTGACCAGTCACCCACTCCCGAACTCACAGACACACTCTCACCCTTAATGACCAGTCACCCTCTCTTAAACTCACAGACACACTCTCATCCCATCTGAGTGACCTGTCAGCCTCTCCTGAACTTACGGACACACTCTAGCCCCGTCTGAGTGACCTGTCAGCCTGTCCCGAACTCACAGACACAGTAACACTCGGTCTGAGTGACCTGTCAGCCTCTTCCGAACTCACGGACACACTCTTACCTCGTCTGAGTGACTCGTCACCCTCTCCCGAACTCAGAGACATAGTCTAACCCTATCCAGGTGACCTGTCACCCTCTCCCGAACTCACAGATACACTATCACCCTGAGTGATCTGTCACCCTCTCCCAAACTCACGGATACACTCTCACTCTGTGTGAGTGACCTGTCACCCTCTCCCAAACTCATGGACACACTCTTACCCTGAGTGACCAGTCACCCTCTCCCGAACTCACAGACACACTATTACCCCCTGTGAGTGACCTGTCACCCTCTCCCGATCTCACAGCCACACTCTCACCCCATCTGAGTGACCTGTCACCGTTTCCCGAACTCATGCACACACTCTAACCCTGAGGACCTGTCACCCTCTCCCGAACTCACAGATACACTCTCACCCCGTCTGAGTGACCTGTCACCCTCTCCGAAACTCACGGACACACAGTCAGCCCATCTGAATGACCTATCACCCTCTCCCTAACTGACAGACACACTCTCGCCCCATCTGAGTGACCTGTCACCATCTCCCGCCTCACGGACACACTCTCACCCCGTCTGAGTGACCTGTCACCCTCTCCCGAACTCACGGACACACTCTCACCTTGAATAACCTGTCACCCTCTCCCGAACTCACGGACACACTCTCACCCCATCTGAGTGACCTGTCAACGTTTCCCAAACTCTCGGACACACTCTCACCTCGTCTGAGTGACCTGTCACCCTCTCCCGACCTCACGGACAAACTTTCACCCCGTCTGAGTGACCTGTCACCCTCTCCCGAACTCACGGACACACTCTCACCTTGAATAACCTGTCACCCTCTCCCGAACTCACGGACACACTCTCACCCCGTCAGAGTGACCTGTCACCCTCTCCCGAACTCACGGACACACTCTCACCACGTCTGAGTGACCTGTCACCATCTCCCGAACTCAAAGACACAGTCTCACCCAATCCGGGTGACCTGTCACCCTCTCCCGAACTCATGGATACACTCTCAACCCATCTGACTGACCTGACACCCTTTCCAGAAATCACAGACACACTCTCACTCCCTGTGAGTGACCTGTCACCCTCTCCCAAACTCACGGAAACACTCTCACCCTGAGTCACCTGTCACCCTCTCCCGATCTCACAGCCACACTCTCACCCCATCTGAGTGACCTGTCACCGTTTCCCGAACTCATGCACACACTCTCACCCCGTCTGAGTGACCTGTCACCCTCTCCCGAACTCACGGACACACTCTCACCTTGAATAACCTGTCACCCTCTCCCGAACTCACGGAAACACTCTCACCCCGCCTGAGTGACCTGTCACCCTTTCCCAAACTCATGGACACACTCTCACCTGCTCCTGAACTCTCAGACACACAATCACCCCATCTGAATGACCCTTCACCCTCTAGCGAACTGATGGACACACTCTCATCCCGTCTGAATGACCCTTCACCCTCTCCCGAACTCACTGACACAGTCTCACCTCGTCTGAGTGACCAGTCACCCACTCCCGAACTCACAGACACACTCTCACCCTTAATGACCAGTCACCCTCTCTTAAACTCACAGACACACTCTCATCCAATCTGAGTGACCTGTCAGACTCTCCTGAACTCACAGACACACTCTCACCCCGCCTGAGTGACCTGTCACCCTCTCCCGAACTCACGGACACACTCTCACCTTGAATAACCTGTCACCCTCTCCCGAACTCACGGACACACTCTCACCCCATCTGAGTGACCTGTCAACGTTTCCCAAACTCTCGGACACACTCTCACCTCGTCTGAGTGACCTGTCACCCTCTCCCGACCTCACGGACAAACTTTCACCCCGTCTGAGTGACCTGTCACCCTCTCCCGAACTCACGGACACACTCTCACCTTGAATAACCTGTCACCCTCTCCCGAACTCACGGACACACTCTCACCCCGTCAGAGTGACCTGTCACCCTCTCCCGAACTCACGGACACACTCTCACCACGTCTGAGTGACCTGTCACCATCTCCCGAACTCAAAGACACAGTCTCACCCAATCCGGGTGACCTGTCACCCTCTCCCGAACTCATGGATACACTCTCACCCCATCTGACTGACCTGACACCCTTTCCAGAAATCACAGACACACTCTCACTCCCTGTGAGTGACCTGTCACCCTCTCCCAAACTCACGGACACACTCTCACCCTGAGTCACCTGTCACCCTCTCCCGATCTCACAGCCACACTCTCACCCCATCTGAGTGACCTGTCACCGTTTCCCGAACTCATGCACACACTCTCACCCTGAGTGACCTGTCACCCTCTCCCGAACTCACAGATACACTCTCACCCCGTCTGAGTGACCTGTCACCCTCTCCCAAACTCACGGACACACTGTCAGCCCATCTGAATGACCTATCACCCTCTCCCGAACTGACAGACACACTCTCACCCCATCTGAGTGACCTGTCACCATCTCCCGACCTCACGGACACACTCTCACCCCGTCTGAGTGACCTGTCACCCTCTCCCGAACTCACGGACACACTCTCACCTTGAATAACCTGTCACCCTCTCCCGAACTCACGGACACACTCTCACCCCATCTGAGTAACCTGTCAACGTTTCCCAAACTCTCGGACACACTCTCACCCCGTCTGAGTGACGTATCATCCTCTCCCGACCTCACGGACAAACTTTCACCCCGTCTGAGTGACCTGTCACCCTCTCCCGAACACACGGACACACTCTCACCTTGAATAACCTGTCACCCTCTCCCGAACTCACGGACACACTCTCACCCCGGCGGAGTGACCTGTCACCCTCTCCCGAACTCACGGACACACTCTCACCCCGTCTGAGTGACCTGTCACCATCTCCCGAACTCAAAGACACAGTCTCACCCAATCCGGGTGACCTGTCACCCTCTCCCGAACTCATGGATACACTCTCACCCCATCTGACTGACCTGACACCCTTTCCAGAACTCACAGACACACTCTCACCCCGTCTGAGTGACCTGTCACACTCTCCTAAACTCACAGACACACTCTCACCCCGCCTGAGTGACCTGTCACCCTTTCCTAAACTCACGGACACACTCTCACCTGCTCCTGAACTCTCGGTCACACAGTGACCCCATCTGAATGACCCTTTGCCCTCTAGCGAACTGACGGACACACTCTCATCCCGTCTGAATGACCCTTCAACTTCTCCCGAACTCACGGACACAGTCTCACCTCGTCTGAGTGACCAGTCACCCTCTCCCAAACTCACAGACACACTCTCACCCTTAATGACCAGTCACCCTCTCTTAAACCCACAGACACACTCTCATCCCATCTGAGTGACCTGTCAGCCTCTCCTGAACTCACGGACACACTCTCACCCCGCCTGAGTGACCTGTCACCCTCTCCCGAACTCACGGACACACTCTCACCCCGCCTGAGTGACCTGTCACCCTCTCCCGAACTCACGGACACACTCTCACCTTCTCCTGAATTCTCGGACACACAGTCACCCCATCTGAATGACCGTTCATCCTCTCCCGAACTCACGGACACACTCTCACCTTCTCCTGAACTCTCGGACACACAGTCACCCCATCTGAATGACCCTTCACCCTCTCCCGAACTCACGGACACACTCTCACCTTCTCCTGAACTCTCGGACACACAGTCACCACATCTGAATAACCCTTCACACTCTCCCGAACTGACGGACACACTCTCATCCCGTCTGAATGACCCTTCACCCTCTCCCGAACTCACTGACACAGTCTCACCTCGTCTGAGTGACCAGTCACCCACTCCCGAACTCACAGACACACTCTCACCCTTAATGACCAGTCACCCTGTCTTAAACTCACAGACACACTCTCATCAAATCTGAGTGACCGGTCAGCCTCTCCTGAACTCACGGACACACTCTCACCCCGCCTGAGTGACCTGTCATCCTCTCCCGAACTCACGGACACACTCTCACCTTCTCCTGAACTGACGGACACACTCTCATCCCGTCTGAATGACCATTCACCCTCTCCCGAACTCACGGACACACTCTCAACCCGTCTGAGTGACCTGTCACCCTCTCCCAAACTCACGGACACACTGTCAGCCCATCTGAATGACCTATCACCCTCTGCCGAACTGACAGACACACTCTCACCCCATCTGAGTGTCCTGTCACCATCTCCCGACCTCACGGACACACTCTCACCCCGTCTGAGTGACCTGTCACCCTCTCCCGAACTCACGGACACACTCTCACCTTGAATAACCTGTCACCCTCTCCCGAACTCACGGAAACACTCTCACCCCGCCTGAGTGACCTGTCACCCTTTCCCAAACTCATGGACACACTCTCACCTGCTCCTGAACTCTCAGACACACAATCACCCCATCTGAATGACCCTTCACCCTCTAGCGAACTGATGGACACACTCATCCCGTCTGAATGACCCTTCACCCTCTCCCGAACTCACTGACACAGTCTCACCTCGTCTGAGTGACCAGTCACCCACTCCCGAACTCACAGACACACTCTCACCCTTAATGACCAATCACCCTCTCTTAAACTCACAGACACACTCTCATCCAATCTGAGTGACCTGTCAGACTCTCCTGAACTCACAGACACACTCTCACCCCGCCTGAGTGACCTGTCACCCTCTCCCGAACTCACAGACACACTCTCACCTTCTCCTGAACTCTCGGACACACAGTCACCCCATCTGAATGACCCTTCACCCTCTCCCGAACTCACGGACACACTCTCAGCTTCTCCTGAACTCTCGGACACACAGTCACCCCATCTAAATGACCCTTCCCACTCTCCCGAACTGACGGACACACTCTCATCCCGTCTGAATGACCCTTCACCCTCTCCTGAACTCACGGACACACTCTCACCCTGTCTGAGTGACCAGTCACCCTCTCCCGAACTCACAGACACAGTCTCACCCCATCAGGGTGACCTATCACCCTCTCCCGAACTCACGGACAAACTCTCACCCCGCCTGAGTGACCAGTCACCGTCTCCCGAACACACGGATACATTGTCACCCTGAGTGACCAGTCACCCTCTCCCGAACTCACATATACACTCTCACCCTGAGTGACCTGTCACCCTCTTCCAAACTCAGGGACACACTCTCACCTTGAATAACCTGTCACCCTCTCCCAAACTCACGGATACACTCTCACCCTGAGTGACCTGTTACCCTCTCCCGAACTCACGGACACACTCTCACCCATTCTGAATGACCCTTCACCCTCTCCCGAACTCATGGACACAGTCTCATCCCATCTGGGTGACCTGTCACCCTCTCCCGAACTCACGGACACACTCTCACCCTGATTGGCCTGTCACCCTCTCCCAAACTCACGGACACATTCTCACCCCATCTGAGTGACCTGTCACCCTCTCCCGAACTCACAGACACACTCTCACCCTGAATGACCTGTCACACTCTCACCCTGTCTGAGTGACCTGTCACCCTCTCCCGAACTTATGGAAAAACTCTCACTCTGTGTGAGTGACCTGTCACCCTCTCCCAAAGTCACAGACACACTCTCACCCCATCTGAGTGAACTATCACCCTCTCCCGAACTCACGGTTACACTCTCACTCTGAGTAACCTGTCACCCTCTCCTGACCTCACGGACACACTCTCATCCTGAGCGACCTGCCACCCTCTCCCAAATACACGGAAATAATCTCACCCTGAATGACCTGTCACCCTGTCCCGAACTCACGGACACACTCTCACCCCGTCTGAGTGACCTGTCACCCTCTCCCGAACGCACGGACACACTCTCACCCGGTCTGAGTGACCTGTCACCCTCTCCCGAACTCACCGACACACTCACACCCTGATTGACCTGTCACCCTCTCCCGAACTCACTGACACACTCTCAGCCTGAATGACCTGTCACCCTCTCCCGAACTCATGGACACACTCTCACCCCGCCTGAGTGACCTGTCACTCTCTCCCGAACGGACGGACACACTCTCACCCCGTCTGATTGACCTGTCACCCTCTCCCAACTCACGGACACACTCTCACCCCATCTGAGTGACCTGTCACCCTCTCCCAAACTCACAGACACACTCTCACCCTGAATGACCTATCACCCTCTCCTGAACTCATGGACACACACTCACCCCGTCTCAGTGACCAGTCACCTTCTCCCGAACTCACGGACACACTGTCACCCTGAAAGACCTGTCACCCTCTCCTGAACTCACGAACACACTCTCACCCCGTCTGAGTGACCTGTCACCCTCTCCCGAACTCACGGACACACTGTCACCCTCTCCCGAACTCACAGACACACTGTCACCCTGAAAGACCTGTCACCCTCTCCTGAACTCACGGACACACTCCCACCCCGTCTGAGTGACCTGTCACCCTCTCTCGAACTGACAGACACACTCTCACCCTGAAAGACCTGTCACCCTCTCCTTAACTCACGGACACACTCTCACCCCGCCTGACTGACATGTCACCCTCTCCCGAACACACGGACACACTGTCACCCCGTCTGAATGACCAGTCACCCTCTCCCGAACACACGGACACACTGTCACCCCGTCTGAGTGACCAGTCACCCTCTCCTGAACTCACGGACACACTCTCACCCCATCTGAGTAACCAGTCACCCTCTCCCGAACTCACAGACACACTCTCACCCTGAGTGACCTGTCACCCTCTCCCGAACTCATGGACACACTCTGACCCCGCCTGAGTGACCTGTCACTCTCTCCCGAACGGACGGACACACTCTCACCCCGTCTGATTGACATGTCACCCTCTCCCAACTCACGGACACACTCTCACCCCATCTGAGTGACCTGTCACCCTCTCCCAAACTCACAGACACACTCTCACCCTGAATGACCTGTCACCCTCTCCTGAACTCACGGACACACTCTCACCCCGTCTGAGTGACCTGTCACCTTTTCCCAAACTCACAGACACAGTCTCACCCTGAATGACCTGTCACCCTCTCCTGAACCCATGGACACAATCTCACCCCGTCTGAGTGACCAGTCACCCTCTCCCGAACTCACAGACACACTGTCACCCTGAAAGACCTGTCACCCTCTCCTGAACTCACGGACACACTCTCACCCCGTCTGAGTGACCTGTCACTATCTCTCGAACTCACAGACACACTCTCACCCTGAATGACCTGTCACCCTCTCCTGAGCTCACGGACACACTCTCACCCCATCTGAGTGACTTGTCATCCTCTCCCACACACACAGACACACCCTCACCCCATCTGTGTGATCTGTCACCCTCTCCTGAACTTACACACTGTCACCCTGAAAGACCTGTCACCCTCTCCCAAACTCAGAGACACACTCTCACCCCGTCTAAGTGACCTGTCACCCTCTCCCGAACTCACGGACACACGTTTACCCTGAGTGACCTGTCATCCTCTCCCGAACTCACTGACACACTCTCACCCTGAGTGACCTGTTACCCTCTCCCGAACTCACGGACACACTCTGACCCCGTCTGAGTGACCTGTCACCCTCTCCCGAACGCACGGACACACTCTCACCCCGTCTGAGTGACCTGTCACCTTTTCCCAAACTCACAGACACACGATCACCCTGAATGACCTGTCACCCTCTCCTGAACTTATGGACACACTCTCACCCCGTCTGAGTGACCAGTCACCCTCTCCCGAACTCACGGACACACTCTCACCCTGAAAGACCTGGTACCCTATCCCAAACTCAGAGACACACTCTCACCCCGTCTGAGTGACCTGTCATCCTCTCCCGAACTCACAGACACACTGTCACCCAGAAAGACCTGTCACCCTCTCCTGAACTCACGGACACACTCTCACCCCGTCTGAGTGACCTGTCACCCTCTCTCGAACTGACAGACACACACTCACCCTGAATGACCTGTCACCCTCTCCTTAACTCACGGACACACTCTCACCCCGCCTGACTGACATGTCACTCTCTCCCAAACTCACAGACACACTGTCACCCCGTCTGTGTGACCTGTCACCCTCTCCCGAACACACGGACACACTGTCACCCCGTCTGAGTGACCAGTCACCCTCTCCCAAACACACGGACACACTGTCACCCCGTTTGAGTGACCAGTCACCCTCTCCTGAACTCACGGACACACTCTCACCCCATCTGAGTAACCAGTCACCCTCTCCCGAACTCACAGACACACTCTCACCCTGAGTGACCTGTCACCCTCTCCCGAACTCACTAACACACTCTCAGCCTGAATGACCTGTCACCCTCTCCCGAACTCATGGACACACTCTCACCCCGCCTGAGTGACCTGTCACTCTCTCCCGAACGGACGGACACACTCTCACCCCGTCTGATTGACCTGTCACCCTCTCCCAACTCACGGACACACTCTCACCCCATCTGAGTGACCTGTCACCCTCTCCCGAACTCACTGACACACTGTCACCCTGAAAGACCTGTCACCCTCTCCGAAACTCAGAGACACACTCTCACCCCGTCTGAGTGACCTGTCACCCTCTCCCGAACTCACGGATACACTTTTACCCTGAGTGACCTGTCACCCTCTCCCGAACTCACTGACACACTCTCACCCTGAGTGACCTGTTACCCTCTCCCGAACTCACGGACACACTCTCACCCCGTCTGAGTGACCTGTCACCCTCTCCCGAACGCACGGACACACTCTCACCCCGTCTGAGTGACCTGTCACCTTTTCCCAAACTCACAGACACACTATCACCCTGAATGACCTGTCAACCTCTCCTGAACTCATGGACACACTCTCACCCCGTCTGAGTGACCAGTCACCCTCTCCCGAACTCACGGACACACTCTCACCCTGAAAGACCTGTCACCCTATCCCAAACTCAGAGACACACTCTCACCCCGTCTGAGTGACCTGTCACCCTCTTCCGAACTCACGGACACACTCTTACCTCGTCTGAGTGACTCGTCACCCTCTCCCGAACTCAGAGACATAGTCTAACCCCATCCAGGTGACCTGTCACCCACTCCCGAACTCACAGATACACTATCACCCTGAGTGATCTGTCACCCTCTCCCAAACTCACGGATACACTCTCACTCTGTGTGAGTGACCTGTCACCCTCTCCCAAACTCATGGACACACTCTTACCCTGAGTGACCAGTCACCCTCTCCCGAACTCACAGACACACTATTACCCCGTCTGAGTGACCAGTCACCCTCTCCCGAACTCACAGACACACTGTCACCCTGAAAGACCTGTCACCCTCTCCTGAACTCACGGACACACTCTCACCCCGTCTGAGTGACCTGTCACCCTCTCTCGAACTGACAGACACACTGTCACCCTGAATGAGCTGTCACCCTCTCCTTAACTCACGGACACACTCTCACCCCGCCTGAATGACATGTCACTCTCTCCCAAACTCACAGACACACTGTCACCCCGCCTGAGTGACCTGTCACCCTTTCCCAAACTCATGGACACACTCTCACCTGCTCCTGAACTCTCAGACACACAATCACCCCATCTGAATGACCCTTCACCCTCTAGCCAACTGATGGACACACTCTCATCCCGTCTGAATGACCCTTCACCCTCTCCCGAACTCACTGACACAGTCTCACCTCGTCTGAGTGACCAGTCACCCACTCCCGAACTCACAGACACACTCTCACCCTTAATGACCAGTCACCCTCTCTTAAACTCACAGACACACCCTCATCCCATCTGAGTGACCTGTCAGCCTCTCCTGAACTTACGGACACACTCTAGCCCCGTCTGAGTGACCTGTCAGCCTGTCCCGAACTCACAGACACAGTAACACTCGGTCTGAGTGACCTGTCAGCCTCTTCCGAACTCACGGACACACTCTTACCTCGTCTGAGTGACTCGTCACCCTCTCCCGAACTCAGAGACATAGTCTAACCCCATCCAGGTGACCTGTCACCCTCTCCCGAACTCACAGATACACTATCACCCTGAGTGATCTGTCACCCTCTCCCAAACTCACGGATACACTCTCACTCCGTCTGAGTGACCAGTCACCCTCTCCCGAACTCACGGACACACAGTCACCCTCTCCCGAACTCACAGACACACTGTCACCCTGAAAGACCTGTCACCCTCTCCTGAACTCACGAACACACTCTCACCCCGTCTGAGTGACCAGTCACCCTCTCCCGAACTCACGGACACACTGTCACCCTCTCCCGAACTCACAGACACACTGTCACCCTGAAAGACCTGTCACCCTCTCCTGAACTCACGGACACACTCCCACCCCGTCTGAGTGACCTGTCACCCTCTCTCGAACTGACAGACACACTCTCACCCTGAAAGACCTGTCACCCTCTCCTTAACTCACGGACACACTCTCACCCCGCCTGACTGACATGTCACCCTCTCCCGAACACACGGACACACTGTCACCCCGTCTGAATGACCAGTCACCCTCTCCCGAACACACGGACACACTGTCACCCCGTCTGAGTGACCAGTCACCCTCTCCTGAACTCACGGACACACTCTCACCCCATCTGAGTAACCAGTCACCCTCTCCCGAACTCACAGACACACTCTCACCCTGAGTGACCTGTCACCCTCTCCCGAACTCATGGACACACTCTGACCCCGCCTGAGTGACCTGTCACTCTCTCCCGAACGGACGGACACACTCTCACCCCGTCTGATTGACATGTCACCCTCTCCCAACTCACGGACACACTCTCACCCCATCTGAGTGACCTGTCACCCTCTCCCGAACTCACAGACACACTGTCACCCTGAAAGACCTGTCACCCTCTCCTGAACTCACGGACACACTCTCACCCCGTCTGAGTGACCTGTCACTCTCTCTCGAACTCACAGACACACTCTCACCCTGAATGACCTGTCACCCTCTCCTGAGCTCACGGACACACTCTCACCCCATCTGAGTGACTTGTCATCCTCTCCCACACACACAGACACACCCTCACCCCATCTGTGTGATCTGTCACCCTCTCCTGAACTCACACACTGTCACCCTGAAAGACCTGTCACCCTCTCCCAAACTCAGAGACACACTCTCACCCCGTCTGAGTGACCTGTCACCCTCTCCCGAACTCACGGACACACTTTTACCCTGAGTGACCTGTCATCCTCTCCCGAACTCACTGACACACTCTCACCCTGAGTGACCTGTTACCCTCTCCCGAACTCACGGACACACTCTCACCCCGTCTGAGTGACCTGTCACCCTCTCCCGAACGCACGGACACACTCTCACCCCGTCTGAGTGACCTGTCACCTTTTCCCAAACTCACAGACACACTATCACCCTGAATGACCTGTCAACCTCTCCTGAACTCATGGACACACTCTCACCCCGTCTGAGTGACCAGTCACCCTCTCCCGAACTCACGGACACACTCTCACCCTGAAAGACCTGTCACCCTATCCCAAACTCAGAGACACACTCTCACCCCGTCTGAGTGACCTGTCACCCTCTCCCGAACTCACAGACACACTGTCACCCTGAAAGACCTGTCACCCTCTCCTGAACTCACGGACACACTCTCACCCCGTCTGAGTGACCTGTCACCCTCTCTCGAACTGACAGACACACTGTCACCCTGAATGAGCTGTCACCCTCTCCTTAACTCACGGACACACTCTCACCCCGCCTGAATGACATGTCACTCTCTCCCAAACTCACAGACACACTGTCACCCCGCCTGAGTGACCTGTCACCCTTTCCCAAACTCATGGACACACTCTCACCTGCTCCTGAACTCTCAGACACACAATCACCCCATCTGAATGACCCTTCACCCTCTAGCCAACTGATGGACACACTCTCATCCCGTCTGAATGACCCTTCACCCTCTCCCGAACTCACTGACACAGTCTCACCTCGTCTGAGTGACCAGTCACCCACTCCCGAACTCACAGACACACTCTCACCCTTAATGACCAGTCACCCTCTCTTAAACTCACAGACACACTCTCATCCAATCTGAGTGACCTGTCAGCCTCTCCTGAACTTACGGACACACTCTAGCCCCGTCTGAGTGACCTGTCAGCCTGTCCCGAACTCACAGACACAGTAACACTCGGTCTGAGTGACCTGTCAGCCTCTTCCGAACTCACGGACACACTCTTGCCTCGTCTGAGTGACTCGTCACCCTCTCCCGAACTCAGAGACATAGTCTAACCCCATCCAGGTGACCTGTCACCCTCTCCCGAACTCACAGATACACTATCACCCTGAGTGATCTGTCACCCTCTCCCAAACTCACGGATACACTCTCACTCTGTGTGAGTGACCTGTCACCCTCTCCCAAACTCATGGACACACTCTTACCCTGAGTGACCAGTCACCCTCTCCCGAACTCACAGACACACTATTACCCCGTCTGAGTGACCAGTCACCCTCTCCCGAACTCACGGACACACTGTCACCCTGAAAGACCTGTCACCCTCTCCTGAACTCACGAACACACTCTCACCCCGTCTGAGTGACCAGTCACCCTCTCCCGAACTCACGGACACACTGTCACCCTCTCCCGAACTCACAGACACACTGTCACCCTGAAAGACCTGTCACCCTCTCCTGAACTCACGGACACACTCCCACCCCGTCTGAGTGACCTGTCACCCTCTCTCGAACTGACAGACACACTCTCACCCTGAAAGACCTGTCACCCTCTCCTTAACTCACGGACACACTCTCACCCCGCCTGACTGACATGTCACCCTCTCCCGAACACACGGACACACTGTCACCCCGTCTGAATGACCAGTCACCCTCTCCCGAACACACGGACACACTGTCACCCCGTCTGAGTGACCAGTCACCCTCTCCTGAACTCACGGACACACTCTCACCCCATCTGAGTAACCAGTCACCCTCTCCCGAACTCACAGACACACTCTCACCCTGAGTGACCTGTCACCCTCTCCCGAACTCATGGACACACTCTGACCCCGCCTGAGTGACCTGTCACTCTCTCCCGAACGGACGGACACACTCTCACCCCGTCTGATTGACATGTCACCCTCTCCCAACTCACGGACACACTCTCACCCCATCTGAGTGACCTGTCACCCTCTCCCGAACTCACAGACACACTGTCACCCTGAAAGACCTGTCACCCTCTCCTGAACTCACGGACACACTCTCACCCCGTCTGAGTGACCTGTCACTCTCTCTCGAACTCACAGACACACTCTCACCCTGAATGACCTGTCACCCTCTCCTGAGCTCACGGACACACTCTCACCCCATCTGAGTGACTTGTCATCCTCTCCCACACACACAGACACACCCTCACCCCATCTGTGTGATCTGTCACCCTCTCCTGAACTCACACACTGTCACCCTGAAAGACCTGTCACCCTCTCCCAAACTCAGAGACACACTCTCACCCCGTCTGAGTGACCTGTCACCCTCTCCCGAACTCACGGACACACTTTTACCCTGAGTGACCTGTCATCCTCTCCCGAACTCACTGACACACTCTCACCCTGAGTGACCTGTTACCCTCTCCCGAACTCACGGACACACTCTCACCCCGTCTGAGTGACCTGTCACCCTCTCCCGAACGCACGGACACACTCTCACCCCGTCTGAGTGACCTGTCACCTTTTGCCAAACTCACAGACACACTATCACCCTGAATGACCTGTCACCCTCTCCTGAACTCATGGACACACTCTCACCCCGTCCGAGTGACCAGTCACCCTCTCCCGAACTCACGGACACACTCTCACCCTGAAAGACCTGGTACCCTATCCCAAACTCAGAGACACACTCTCACCCCGTCTGAGTGACCTGTCATCCTCTCCCGAACTCACAGACACACTGTCACCCAGAAAGACCTGTCACCCTCTCCTGAACTCACGGACACACTCTCACCCCGTCTGAGTGACCTGTCACCCTCTCTCGAACTGACAGACACACTGTCACCCTGAATGACCTGTCACCCTCTCCTTAACTCACGGACACACTCTCACCCCGCCTGACTGACATGTCACTCTCTCCCAAACTCACAGACACACTGTCACCCCGTCTGTGTGACCTGTCACCCTCTCCCGAACACACGGACACACTGTCACCCCGTCTGAGTGACCAGTCACCCTCTCCCGAACACACGGACACACTGTCACCCCGTTTGAGTGACCAGTCACCCTCTCCTGAACTTACGGACACACTCTCACCCCATCTGAGTAACCAGTCACCCTCTCCCGAACTCACAGACACACTCTCACCCTGAGTGACCTGTCACCCTCTCCCGAACTCACTGACACACTCTCAGCCTGAATGACCTGTCACCCTCTCCCGAACTCATGGACACACTCTCACCCCGCCTCAGTGACCTGTCACTCTCTCCCGAACGGACGGACACACTCTCACCCCGTCTGATTGACCTGTCACCCTCTCCCAACTCACGGACACACTCTCACCCCATCTGAGTGACCTGTCACCCTCTCCCGAACTCACTGACACACTGTCACCCTGAAAGACCTGTCACCCTCTCCCAAACTCAGAGACACACTCTCACCCCGTCTGAGTGACCTGTCACCCTCTCCCGAACTCACGGACACACTTTTACCCTGAGTGACCTGTCACCCTCTCCCGAACTCACTGACACACTCTCACCCTGAGTGACCTGTTACCCTCTCCCGAACTCACGGACACACTCTCACCCCGTCTGAGTGACCTGTCACCTTTTCCCAAACTCACAGACACACTATCACCCTGAATGACCTGTCACCCTATCCCAAACTCAGAGACACACTCTCACCCCGTCTGAGTGACCTGTCACCCTCTCCCGAACTCACAGACACACTGTCACCCTGAAAGACCTGTCACCCTCTCCTGAACTCACGGACACACTCTCACCCCGTCTGAGTGACCTGTCACCCTCTCTCGAACTGACAGACACACTGTCACCCTGAATGAGCTGTCACCCTCTCCTTAACTCACGGACACACTCTCACCCCGCCTGAATGACATGTCACTCTCTCCCAAACTCACAGACACACTGTCACCCCGCCTGAGTGACCTGTCACCCTTTCCCAAACTCATGGACACACTCTCACCTGCTCCTGAACTCTCAGACACACAATCACCCCATCTGAATGACCCTTCACCCTCTAGCCAACTGATGGACACACTCTCATCCCGTCTGAATGACCCTTCACCCTCTCCCGAACTCACTGACACAGTCTCACCTCGTCTGAGTGACCAGTCACCCACTCCCGAACTCACAGACACACTCTCACCCTTAATGACCAGTCACCCTCTCTTAAACTCACAGACACACTCTCATCCCATCTGAGTGACCTGTCAGCCTCTCCTGAACTTACGGACACACTCTAGCCCCGTCTGAGTGACCTGTCAGCCTGTCCCGAACTCACAGACACAGTAATACTCGGTCTGAGTGACCTGTCAGCCTCTTCCGAACTCACGGACACACTCTTACCTCGTCTGAGTGACTCGTCACCCTCTCCCGAACTCAGAGACATAGTCTAACCCCATCCAGGTGACCTGTCACCCTCTCCCGAACTCACAGATACACTATCACCCTGAGTGATCTGTCACCCTCTCCCAAACTCACGGATACACTCTCACTCTGTGTGAGTGACCTGTCACCCTCTCCCAAACTCATGGACACACTCTTACCCTGAGTGACCAGTCACCCTCTCCCGAACTCACAGACACACTATTACCCCGTGTGAGTGACCTGTCACCCTCTTCCG
This sequence comes from Mobula birostris, assembly GCF_030028105.1. Lineage (NCBI taxonomy): Eukaryota > Metazoa > Chordata > Chondrichthyes > Myliobatiformes > Myliobatidae > Mobula > Mobula birostris. The sequence goes on from NC_092388.1 coordinate 62,220,807, forward strand.
AACTCACGGACACACTCTCACCTTGAATAACCTGTTACCCTCTCCTGAACTCACAGATACACTCTCACCCTGAGTGACCTGTCACCCTCTCCCGATCTCACAGCCACACTCTCACCCCATCTGAGTGACCTGTCACCGTTTCCCGAACTCATGCACACACTCTAACCCTGAGGACCTGTCACCCTCTCCCGAACTCACAGATACACTCTCACCCCGTCTGAGTGACCTGTCACCCTCTCCCAAACTCACGGACACACTGTCAGCCCATCTGAATGACCTATCACCCTCTCCCGAACTGACAGACACACTCTCGCCCCATCTGAGTGACCTGTCACCATCTCCCGACCTCACGGACACACTCTCACCCCGTCTGAGTGACCTGTCACCCTCTCCCGAACTCACGGACACACTCTCACCTTGAATAACCTGTCACCCTCTCCCGAACTCACGGACACACTCTCACCCCATCTGAGTGACCTGTCAACGTTTCCCAAACTCTCGGACACACTCTCACCTCGTCTGAGTGACCTGTCACCCTCTCCCGACCTCACGGACAAACTTTCACCCCGTCTGAGTGACCTGTCACCCTCTCCCGAACTCACGGACACACTCTCACCTTGAATAACCTGTCACCCTCTCCCGAACTCACGGACACACTCTCACCCCGTCAGAGTGACCTGTCACCCTCTCCCGAACTCACGGACACACTCTCACCACGTCTGAGTGACCTGTCACCATCTCCCGAACTCAAAGACACAGTCTCACCCAATCCGGGTGACCTGTCACCCTCTCCCGAACTCATGGATACACTCTCACCCCATCTGACCGACCTGACACCCTTTCCAGAAATCACAGACACACTCTCACTCCCTGTGAGTGACCTGTCACCCTCTCCCAAACTCACGGACACACTCTCACCCTGAGTCACCTGTCACCCTCTCCCGATCTCACAGCCACACTCTCACCCCATCTGAGTGACCTGTCACCGTTTCCCGAACTCATGCACACACTCTCACCCTGAGTGACCTGTCACCCTCTCCCGAACTCACAGATACACTCTCACCCCGTCTGAGTGACCTGTCACCCTCTCCCAAACTCACGGACACACTGTCAGCCCATCTGAATGACCTATCACCCTCTCCCGAACTGACAGACACACTCTCACCCCATCTGAGTGACCTGTCACCATCGCCCGACCTCACGGACACACTCTCACCCCGTCTGAGTGACCTGTCACCCTCTCCCGAACTCACGGACACACTCTCACCTTGAATAACCTGTCACCCTCTCCCGAACTCACGGACACACTCTCACCCCATCTGAGTAACCTGTCAACGTTTCCCAAACTCTCGGACACACTCTCACCCCGTCTGAGTGACGTATCATCCTCTCCCGAACGCACGGACACACTCTCACCCCGTCTGAGTGACCTGTCACCTTTTCCCAAACTCACAGACACACTATCACCCTGAATGACCTGTCACCCTCTCCTGAACTCATGGACACACTCTCACCCCGTCTGAGTGACCAGTCACCCTCTCCCGAACTCACGGACACACTCTCACCCTGAAAGACCTGGTACCCTATCCCAAACTCAGAGACACACTCTCACCCCGTCTGAGTGACCTGTCATCCTCTCCCGAACTCACAGACACACTGTCACCCAGAAAGACCTGTCACCCTCTCCTGAACTCACGGACACACTCTCACCCCGTCTGAGTGACCTGTCACCCTCTCTCGAACTGACAGACACACTGTCACCCTGAATGACCTGTCACCCTCTCCTTAACTCACGGACACACTCTCACCCCGCCTGACTGACATGTCACTCTCTCCCAAACTCACAGACACACTGTCACCCCGTCTGTGTGACCTGTCACCCTCTCCCGAACACACGGACACACTGTCACCCCGTCTGAGTGACCAGTCACCCTCTCCCGAACACACGGACACACTGTCACCCCGTTTGAGTGACCAGTCACCCTCTCCTGAACTCACGGACACACTCTCACCCCATCTGAGTAACCAGTCACCCTCTCCCGAACTCACAGACACACTCTCACCCTGAGTGACCTGTCACCCTCTCCCGAACTCACTGACACACTCTCAGCCTGAATGACCTGTCACCCTCTCCCGAACTCATGGACACACTCTCACCCCGCCTGAGTGACCTGTCACTCTCTCCCGAACGGACGGACACACTCTCACCCCGTCTGATTGACCTGTCACCCTCTCCCAACTCACGGACACACTCTCACCCCATCTGAGTGACCTGTCACCCTCTCCCGAACTCACTGACACACTGTCACCCTGAAAGACCTGTCACCCTCTCCCAAACTCAGAGACACACTCTCACCCCGTCTGAGTGACCTGTCACCCTCTCCCGAACTCACGGACACACTTTTACCCTGAGTGACCTGTCACCCTCTCCCGAACTCACTGACACACTCTCACCCTGAGTGACCTGTTACCCTCTCCCGAACTCACGGACACACTCTCACCCCGTCTGAGTGACCTGTCACCTTTTCCCAAACTCACAGACACACTATCACCCTGAATGACCTGTCACCCTATCCCAAACTCAGAGACACACTCTCACCCCGTCTGAGTGACCTGTCACCCTCTCCCGAACTCACAGACACACTGTCACCCTGAAAGACCTGTCACCCTCTCCTGAACTCACGGACACACTCTCACCCCGTCTGAGTGACCTGTCACCCTCTCTCGAACTGACAGACACACTGTCACCCTGAATGAGCTGTCACCCTCTCCTTAACTCACGGACACACTCTCACCCCGCCTGAATGACATGTCACTCTCTCCCAAACTCACAGACACACTGTCACCCCGCCTGAGTGACCTGTCACCCTTTCCCAAACTCATGGACACACTCTCACCTGCTCCTGAACTCTCAGACACACAATCACCCCATCTGAATGACCCTTCACCCTCTAGCCAACTGATGGACACACTCTCATCCCGTCTGAATGACCCTTCACCCTCTCCCGAACTCACTGACACAGTCTCACCTCGTCTGAGTGACCAGTCACCCACTCCCGAACTCACAGACACACTCTCACCCTTAATGACCAGTCACCCTCTCTTAAACTCACAGACACACTCTCATCCCATCTGAGTGACCTGTCAGCCTCTCCTGAACTTACGGACACACTCTAGCCCCGTCTGAGTGACCTGTCAGCCTGTCCCGAACTCACAGACACAGTAACACTCGGTCTGAGTGACCTGTCAGCCTCTTCCGAACTCACGGACACACTCTTACCTCGTCTGAGTGACTCGTCACCCTCTCCCGAACTCAGAGACATAGTCTAACCCCATCCAGGTGACCTGTCACCCTCTCCCGAACTCACAGATACACTATCACCCTGAGTGATCTGTCACCCTCTCCCAAACTCACGGATACACTCTCACTCCGTGTGAGTGACCTGTCACCCTCTCCCAAACTCATGGACACACTCTTACCCTGAGTGACCAGTCACCCTCTCCCGAACTCACAGACACACTATTACCCCGTGTGAGTGACCTGTCACCCTCTTCCGAACTCACGGACACACTCTCACCTTGAATAACCTGTTACCCTCTCCTGAAGTCACAGATACACTCTCACCCTGAGTGACCTGTCACCCTCTCCCGATCTCACAGCCACACTCTCACCCCATCTGAGTGACCTGTCACCGTTTCCCGAACTCATGCACAAACTCTAACCCTGAGGACCTGTCACCCTCTCCCGAACTCACAGATACACTCTCACCCCGTCTGAGTGACCTGTCACCCTCTCCCAAACTCACGGACACACTGTCAGCCCATCTGAATGACCTATCACCCTCTCCCGAACTGACAGACACACTCTCGCCCCATCTGAGTGACCTGTCACCATCTCCCGACCTCACGGACACACACTCACCCCGTCTCAGTGACCTGTCACCCTCTCCCGAACACACGGACACACTCTCACCTTGAATAACCTGTCACCCTCTCCCGAACTCACGGACACACTCTCACCCCATCTGAGTGACCTGTCAACGTTTCCCAAACTCTCGGACACACTCTCACCTCGTCTGAGTGACCTGTCACCCTCTCCCGACCTCACGGACAAACTTTCACCCCGTCTGAGTGACCTGTCACCCTCTCCCGAACTCACGGACACACTCTCACCTTGAATAACCTGTCACCCTCTCCCGAACTCACGGACACACTCTCACCCCGTCAGAGTGACCTGTCACCCTCTCCCGAACTCACGGACACACTCTCACCACGTCTGAGTGACCTGTCACCATCTCCCGAACTCAAAGACACAGTCTCAACCAATCCGGGTGACCTGTCACCCTCTCCCGAACTCATGGATACACTCTCACCCCATCTGACCGACCTGACACCCTTTCCAGAAATCACAGACACACTCTCACTCCCTGTGAGTGACCTGTCACCCTCTCCCAAACTCACGGACACACTCTCACCCTGAGTCACCTGTCACCCTCTCCCGATCTCACAGCCACACTCTCACCCCATCTGAGTGACCTGTCACCGTTTCCCGAACTCATGCACACACTCTCACCCTGAGTGACCTGTCACCCTCTCCCGAACTCACAGATACACTCTCACCCCGTCTGAGTGACCTGTCACCCTCTCCCAAACTCACGGACACACTGTCAGCCCATCTGAATGACCTATCACCCTCTCCCGAACTGACAGACACACTCTCACCCCATCTGAGTGACCTGTCACCATCGCCCGACCTCACGGACACACTCTCACCCCGTCTGAGTGACCTGTCACCCTCTCCCGAACTCACGGACACACTCTCACCTTGAATAACCTGTCACCCTCTCCCGAACTCACGGACACACTCTCACCCCATCTGAGTAACCTGTCAACGTTTCCCAAACTCTCGGACACACTCTCACCCCGTCTGAGTGACGTATCATCCTCTCCCGACCTCACGGACAAACTTTCACCCCGTCTGAGTGACCTGTCACCCTCTCCCGAACTCACGGACACACTCTCACCTTGAATAACCTGTCACCCTCTCCCGAACTCACGGACACACTCTCACCCCGTCGGAGTGACCTGTCACCCTCTCCCGAACTCACGGACACACTCTCACCCCGTCTGAGTGACCTGTCACCATCTCCCGAACTCAAAGACACAGTCTCACCCAATCCGGGTGACCTGTCACCCTCTCCCGAACTCACGGACACACTCTCACCCCGCCTGAGTGACCTGTCACCCTCTCCCGAACTCACGGACACACTCTCACCTTCTCCTGAACTCTCGGACACACAGTCACCCCATCTGAATGACCCTTCATCCTCTCCCGAACTCACGGACACACTCTCACCTTCTCCTGAACTCTCGGACACACAGTCACCCCATCTGAATGACCCTTCACCCTCTCCCGAACTCACGGACACACTCTCACCTTCTCCTGAACTCTCGGACACACAGTCACCCCATCTGAATAACCCTTCACACTCTCCCGAACTGACGGACACACTCTCATCCCGTCTGAATGACCCTTCACCCTCTCCCGAACTCACTGACACAGTCTCACCTCGTCTGAGTGACCAGTCACCCACTCCCGAACTCACAGACACACTCTCACCCTTAATGACCAGTCACCCTGTCTTAAACTCACAGACACACTCTCATCCCGTCTGAATGACCCTTCACCCTCTCCCGAACTCACGGACACACTCTCACCCCGTCTGAGTGACCTGTCACCCTCTCCCGAACTCACGGATACACCCTCACCCCGTCTGAGTGGCCTGTCACCCTCTCCCGAACTCACGGATACACTCTCACCCCGTCTGAGTGACCTGTCACCCTCTCCCAAACTCACGGATACACTCTCACCCCGTCTGAGTCACCTGTCACACTCTCCCGAACTCACAGACCCACTCTCACCACGTGTGAGTGACCTGTCACCCTCTCCTGAACTTACGGACACACTCTCACCCTGAGTGACCTGTCACCCTCTCCCGAACTCACAGACACACTCTCACCCTGAATGACCTGTCACCCTCTCCTGAACTCACGGACACACTCTCACCCCGTCTGAGTGACCTGTCACACTCTCCCGAACTCACAGACCCACTCTCACCACGTGTGAGTGACCTGTCACCCTCTCCTGAACTTACGGACACACTCTAGCCCCGTCTGAGTGACCTGTCAGCCTGTCCCGAACTCACAGACACACTAACACTCGGTCTGAGTGACCTGTCAGCCTCTCCCGAACTCACGGACACACTCTTACCTCGTCTGAGTGACTCGTCACCCTCTCCCGAACTCAGAGTCACAGTCTAACCCCATCCAGGTGACCTGTCACCCTCTCCCGAACTCACAGATACACTATCACCCTGAATGATCTGTCACCCTCTCCTAAACTCACGGATACACTCTCACTCTGTGTAAGTGACCTGTCACCCTCTCCCAAACTCACAGATACACTCTCACCCCGTCTGAGTGACCTGTCACCCTCTCCCAAACTCACGGACACACTGTCAGCCCATCTGAGTGACCTGTCACCCTCTCCCGAACTCACGGACACACTCTCACCTTGAATAACCTGTCACCCTCTCCCGAACTCACGGACACACTCTCACCCCGCCTGACTGACATGTCACCCTCTCCCGAACACACGGACACACTGTCACCCCGTCTGAGTGACCAGTCACCCTCTCCCGAACACACGGACACACTGTCACCCCGTCTGAGTGACCAGTCACCCTCTCCTGAACTCACGGACACACTCTCACCCCATCTGAGTAACCAGTCACCCTCTCCCGAACTCACAGACACACTCTCACCCTGAGTGACCTGTCACCCTCTCCCGAACTCACTGACACACTCTCAGCCTGAATGACCTGTCACCCTCTCCCGAACTCATGGACACACTCTCACCCCGCCTGAGTGACCTGTCACTCTCTCCCGAACGGACGGACACACTCTCACCCCGTCTGATTGACCTGTCACCCTCTCCCAACTCACGGACACACTCTCACCCCATCTGAGTGACCTGTCACCCTCTCCCAAACTCACAGACACACTCTCACCCTGAATGACCTGTCACCCTCTTCTGAACTCACGGACACACTCTCACCCCGTCTGAGTGACCTGTCACCTTCTCCCAAACTCACAGACACACTCTCACCCTGAATGACCTGTCACCCTCTCCTGAACCCATGGACACAATCTCACCCCGTCTGAGTGACCAGTCACCCTCTCCCGAACTCACAGACACACTGTCACCCTGAAAGACCTGTCACCCTCTCCTGAACTCAAGGACACACTCTCACCCCGTCTGAGTGACCTGTTACCCTCTCTCGAACTCACAGACACACTCTCACCCTGAATGACCTGTCACCCTCTTCCAACCTCACGGATACACTCTCACCCTGAGTGACCTGTTACCCTCTGCCGAACTCACGGACACACTCTCACCCATTCTGAATGACCCTTCACCCTCTCCCGAACTCATGGACACAGTCTCATCCCATCCGGGTGACCTGTCACCCTCTCCCGAACTCACGGACACACTCTCACCCTGATTGGCCTGTCACCCTCTCCCAAACTCACGGACACATCATCACCCCATCTGAGTGACCTGTCACCCTCTCCCGAACTCACAGACACACTCTCACCCTGAATGACCTGTCACACTCTCACCCTGTCTGAGTGACCTGTCACCCTCTCCCGAACTTATGGAAAAACTCTCACTCTGTGTGAGTGACCTGTCACCCTCTCCCAAAGTCACAGACACACTCTCACCCCATCTGAGTGAACTGTCACCCTCTCCCGAACTCACGGTTACACTCTCACTCTGAGTAACCTGTCACCCTCTCCTGACCTCACGGACACACTCTCATCCTGAGCGACCTGTCACCCTCTCCCAAATACACGGAAATACTCTCACCCTGAATGACCTGTCACCCTGTCCCGAACTCACGGACACACTCTCACCCCGTCTGAGTGACCTGTCACCCTCTCCCGAATGCACGGACACACACTCACCCCGTCTGAGTGACCTGTCACCCTCTCCCGAACTCACCGACACACTCTCATCCTGATTGACCTGTCACCCTCTCCCAACTCACGGACACACTCTCACCCCATCTGAGTGACCTGTCATCCTCTCCCAATCTCACAGACACACTCTCACCCTGAATGACCTGTCACCCTCTCCTGAACTCATGGACACACTCTCACCCCGTCTGAGTGACCTGTCACCTTCTCCCAAACTCACAGACACACTCTCACCCTGAATGACCTATCACCCTCTCCTGAACTCATGGACACACTCTCACCCCGTCTGAGTGACCAGTCACCCTCTCCCGAACTCACAAACACACTGTCACCCTGAAAGACCTGTCACCCTCTCCTGAGCTCACGGACACACTCTCACCCCGTCTAAGTGACCTGTCACCCTCTCTCGAACTCACAGGCACACTCTCACCCTGAATGACCTGTCACCCTCTCCAGAGCTCACGGACACACTCTCACCCCATCTGAGTGACTTGTCATCCTCTCCCAAACTCACAGACACACCCTCACCCCGTCTGAGTGACCTGTCACCCTCTCCAGAACTCACAGACACACTGTCACCCTCTCCCAAACTCAGAGACACACTCTCACACCGTCTGAGTGACCTGTCACCCTCTCCCGAACTCACGGACACACTTTTACCCTGTGTGACCTGTCACCCTCTCCCGAACTCACAGACACACTGTCACTCTGAAAGACCTGTCACCCTCTCCTGAACTCACGGACACACTCTCACCCCGTCTGAGTGACCTGTCACCCTCTCTCGAACTGACAGACACACTCTCACCTTGAATGACCTGTTACCCTCTCCTGAACTCACGGACACACTCTCACCCCGCCTGAGTGACATGTCACTCTCTCCCAAACTCACAGACACACTGTCACCCCGTCTGTGTGACCTGTCACCCTCTCCCGAACACACGGACACACTGTCACCCCGTCTGAGTGACCAGTCACCCTCTCCTGAACTCACGGACACACTCTCACCCCATCTGAGTAACCAGTCACCCTCTCCCGAACTCACAGACACACTCTCACCCTGAGTGACCTGTCACCCTCTCCCGAACTCACGGATACACTCTCGCCCTGAGTGACCTGTCACCCTCTCCCAAACTCACGTATAAAGTCTCACCCCGTCTGAGTGACCTGTCACCCTCTCCCGAACTCACGGACACACTCTGACCGTGAGTCACCTGCCACCCTCTCCCGATCTTATGGACACACTCTCACCCCGTCTGAGTGACCTGTCACTCTCTCCCGAACGCACGGACACACTCTCACCCCATCTGAGTGACCTGTCACCCTCTCCCAAACTCACAGACACACACTCACCCTGAATGACCTGTCACCCTCTCCTGAACCCATGGACACACTCTCACCCCGTCTGAGTGACCTGTCACCCTCTCCCGAACTCACAGACACACTGTCACCCTGAAAGACCTGTCACCCTCTCCTGAACTCACGGACACACTCTCACCCCGTCTGAGTGACCTGTCACCCTCTCCCGAACTCTCGGACAACCTCTCACCCCGTCTGAGTGAACTGTCACCCTCTCCCGAACTCTCGGACAACCTCTCACCCCGTCTGAGTGAACTGTCACCCTCTCCCGAACACAACGACCACACTCTCACCCCGTCTGAGTGACCTGTCACCCTGTCCCGACCTCACGGAAACACTCTCATCCTGAGTGACCTGTCACCCTCTCCTGAACCCATGGACACACTCTCACCCCGTCTGAGTGACCTGTCACCCTCTCCCGAACTCACAGACACACTGTCACCCTGAAAGACCTGTCACCCTCTCCTGAACTCACGGACACACTCTCACCCCGTCTGAGTGACCTGTCACCCTCTCCCGAACTCTCGGACAACCTCTCACCCCGTCTGAGTGAACTGTCACCCTCTCCCGAACTCTTGGACAACCTCTCACCCCGTCTGAGTGAACTGTCACCCTCTCCCGAACACAACGACCACACTCTCACCCCGTCTGAGTTACCTGTCACCATCTCCCGAACTCACAGACACAGTCACAACAAGCCTGAGTGACCTATCACCCTCTTCCGAACTCACGGACACACTCTCACCCCGTCTGAGTGACCTGTCACCCTCTCCTGAACTCACAGACACAGTCTCACACCATCCGGGTGACCTGTGAGCCTCTCCCGCACACACGGACACACTGTCACCCTCTCCCGAACTCACGGACACACTCTCACCCTAAGTGACCTGTCACCCTCTCCCGAAGTCACAGACACACTCTCACCCCATCTGAGTGACCTGTCACCCTCACCCGAACTCATGGATACACTCTCACCCTGAGTGACCTGTCACCCTCTCCCGAACTCACGGACACACTCTCACCCTGTCTGAGTGACCTGTCACCCTGTCCCGACCTCACGGAAACACTCTCATCCTGAGTGACCTGTCACCCTGTCCCGAACTCACGGACACACTCTCACCCTGAGTGACCTGTCACCCTCTCCCAAACTCACGTATAAAGTCTCACCCCGTCTGAGTGACCTGTCACCCTCTCCCGAACTCACGGACACACTCTCACCCCGTCTGAGTGATCTGTCGCCCTCTCCCGAACTCATGGACACACTCCCACTCTGTCTGAGTGACCTGTCACCCTCCCCTGAACTCACGGACACACTCTGACCCTGAGTCACCTGTCACCCTCTCCCGAACTTACGGACACCCTCTCACCCCGTCTGAGTGACCTGTCACCCTCTCCCAAACGCACGGACACACTCACGGCCCGTCTGAGTGACCTGCCACCCTCTCCCGAACTCACGGACACACTCTCACCCTGATTGACCTGTCACCCTCTCCCAACTCACGGACACACTCTCACCCCATCTGAGTGACCTGTCACCCTCTCCCGAACTCACAGACACACTCTCACCCTGAATGACCTGTCACCCTCTGCTGAACTCATGGACACACTCTCACCCCGCCTGAGTGACCTGTCACCCCCTCCTGAACTCACGGACACACTCTCACCCCGTCTGAGTGACCAGTCACCCTCTCCCGAACTCACGGACACAATGTCACCCTGAAAGACCTGTCACCCTCTCCTGAACTAACGGACACACTCTCACCCCGTCTGAGTGACCTGTCACCCTCTCTCAAACTCACAGACACCCTCTCACCCTGAGTGACCTGTCACCCTCTCACGAACTCACAGACACACTCTCACCCTGAGTGACCTGTCACCCTCTCCTGAACTCACAGACATACTCTCATCCTGCACCATTTGCTTTTCATCTTTTATTGCTGCTGTTTGGCCCTTGTGGCTACGGGGGTCGGGGGTATGGAGGGAAGGCTGGGGCGGGGTTCTGAGTTGGATGATCAGCCATGAACATAATAAATGGCGGTGCAGGCTCGAAGGGCCGAATGGCCTACTCCTGCACCTATTTTCTATGTTTCTATGTTTCACATATTTATGCAACTGCTTGCAGTATTATAAGTGCCAGTAACATAACGTCTTAGTTAAACATACAGCTCATACTTCATGAAACCTGTCAATCTTCAGGCCTTGCCACTCAGGGATGTGCTAATATTATTTTGTGACTGTATCAGCTGGATTGTAACTACATGTATGTGTTGTATGTGACTATGGGTACTGTGTTTTGAACTTTGGCCTCAGGAACAAAGTTTTATTTAGTTGTATACATGTGTGTGTTTGAACGTCAATTAAAGTGGAACAGAAAATGATACAGTAGTAATTGAGATTCTTTGTAATCAATCACTGAATATTATCTGTAGCCTGTAGATTTGACTCAATGCAGGTAGTACAGGGCAGAAACAGGACACTGCAAAAAATCTTAATATATTTTAAAAGTATTTTGATGAAAATGATTGACAGGCAAAGGGGGAAGAAAAAGGATCAGATAGTGGTAAGAAATTTTTGTATGAGGTGTTTGTTAAAAGGGTGGGTTTTTCTGCAACTGTCATGCATTCAGGCAGAGGTGGAACAGACTGAATATCACAGCAAACGCAAACCTTCTGGCTGAGTAGCCTCCGGAAAGACCTCTTCTGATCTTAACTCGCATTATCACAATGACTGCAAATAAAAGTGAAGGTTTGTTGCTATAGACAATATGGTCCACACTACTTGGTTTATGGAACTCATCGGTTGCTATTGTTCCAAAAACTCACTCAGGAGCATTCATTGTTTAACTAATTTATAAATATCCTGTGGGCAACTTTGTGGACACTTGTCTTTTCATGTATTCTTCAGATATGTGAACAGATTATCATAATATTGCTCATTGGTCTTGTTGGCTCATTAAGCATATAACCATATATAACAATTACAGCACGGAAACAGGCCATCTCGGTCCTTCTAGTCCATGCCGAACTCTTACTCTCACCTGGTCCCACTGACCTGCATTCAGCACATAACCCTCCATTCCTTTCCTGTCCATATATCTATTCAACTTAACTTCAAATGACAACATCGAACCTGCCTCAACCACTTCTGCTGGAAGCTCGTTCCACACAGCTACCACTCTCTGAGTAAAGTAGTTCCCCCTCATGTTACCCCTAAACTTTTGCCCTTTAACTCTCAACTCATGTCCTCTTGTTTGAATCTCCCCCACTCTCAATGGAAAAAGCCGATCCACGTCAACTCTATCTATCCCCCTCATAATTTTAAATACCTCTATCAAGTCCCCCCTCAACCTTCTACGCTCCAAAGAATAAATTGTTCAACCTTTCTCTGTAACTTAGGAGATGAAACCCAGGCAACATTTTAGTAAATCTCCTCTGTACTCTCTCAATTTTATTGACATCTTTCCTATAATTCGGTGAAATCAATTTTGAGTTAAGATCAGAAGAGGTCTTTCCAGAGGTGACTCAGCCAGCAGGTTTGTGTCTGCTGTGATATTCAGTCTGTTCCACCTCCGCCTGAATGCATGACAGTTGCAAAAAATAACCCCACCCTTTTAACAAACACCTCATACAAAAATTTCTTACAACAATCTGATCCTACACATCCATTTTTCTTCCCCCTTTGCCTGTCAATCATTTTCATCAAAATAGTTTTAAAATAGATTAAGATTTTTTGCAGTGTCCTGTTTCCACACTGTACTACCTGCATTGAGTCAAATCTGCAGGCTACAGGTAATATTCAGTGATTGATTGACATGAGCGTAATCTTTAGCTGACCACATAGACACTATTCTAAACTTTAGTTTCATGTCATTACTGGTCCTTTTCACCACATACTTCAGTTTTACTGATGCACGTTTATGGAACCTTTTTATCAAATGCCTTTGAAACTCCATGCACACTTCTCATTAACTCTGTTGCCCCAATTAGTTTTCCTGTTATCTCAATCATTCAATAGTTTTGAATTGCCTTAAAAAAAAATCGATGTTGGCTTTTCTTTACCAGTTGACATGAAACGACATCTATTAATTTTGTCCCACGTTCTGATCTTTTTCAAGTTCTCCACCAGTGTTACTCTGATTGACTTGAATTTGTACATCCTATTTTGACAAAGCTATGCTCCAGTGCTTTGGCACTAGCTACATGGTTAAAGGTGGAAGGTCACCATGAGTACCTCCATAACTTTGACCCTTGTTTCTTTCAGTAACCTAAGTTCATCCAGTTTGGAGCTGGTGACTAATCTGCAAAGACTTTAACCACTTTTTATACAGATAGGTGCATCATAGAAAGCATCCTATCCTGATATATCACAGCCCGGTATGGCAAATGTTCTGCCTAAGGCTACAAGAAATTGTAGAGAGTTGTGAAGACAGCCCAGTGTAGCACAAAAACAGCCCCTCTTCCATCAATTCTATCTACACTTTCTATTGCCCTGGAAAATCAAGTACCCCTCCTACTCTGGCCATTATCTCTTCTCTCTCACATCAGGTAGAAGAAACAATAGCCTGAGAGCATGTACCACCAAGGTCAAGGACAGCTTCTATTCTGCTGTTATCAGACTCTTTAATGGGCCTATCATATGCTAAAAAATGAGTTCTTGATTTTCCAGTCTACCCCATTGTTATCCTTGCACCTTCTTTGTCTGCCTAGAATGCACTTTCTCTGGAACTACAACTCTATATTCTGTATACTGGTTTCCTTTTACTGCCTAAGTGTCGTTAGATGTGGCATGATCTGCCTCGATGGAACGCAAACCTTTTAATTGTATCTCGGCATATGTGACAAGGAACAAAATGATAATTAGATACGTGTCTACAACCAGCCTTTCTGATACATACTCATAAATTTTTAGCCCCCTCCCCCCAAGATCTCAGATATTTCCTCCTTTGAATTCAGCATCATCTTCCTTGGTAGAGACAGACGTTCCTATTATAGATTAGTGTAGACCAATTTTTGTTACTGATTATTCACCCTAACTAAAGATTTCCTACTTTTAAGTCAATAAAAGACTTCTGTTGTGTATTTTATGTTAGCTGCCAACTTAGTCTCATAGCGCTTGTTGTCTAAACTTTCCATATTCAGCCTTGGTCTGACTTGTGTTATTGACTGTTTTTTCCACAACTCTCTTTTACTGCCTTATCTTACTGTCCCCCTGCCCCCAAGAAGCTCCAATTTTGGCTTTATCTATTTCTTTCATGCCTCTGCATATGTACAAGCCAAACCTGAAAAAAGGTTTACCCTCCCTTATCTTCTGACATTTGGAATCTTGTTCAACTTATTTAAACAATTAAAGTTTGTATTTACAATTTCTTCTAACTGACTAATTAATTCATTGTTTATTAAATGATTTAGGTTCTTTTCCTTGGTTCTCAGCTTGCCTTAACACTTATGTTCAGTCCAGGTTTAACTCCTTGTATTTTTGCTGCCCTTTCTCCTAGCTCTTCTTCTACCATTGTGTCACATCTAATGCCTCTCCGTCAGTGTTTTATTTTGATCTCCCCTCCACTATCAGGTCTCCTCTCAGTCTCTCTTTATATCCTTGTGTCTCCAGCCTTACTTATCTCTCCCTCCTGGTGTTTGAAGGGGAGGTAAGGTGATAGTGATGTTTCAAGTCAAGGCCCTCCATCAGGAAAGACTACTAAGCAGGGTCTTGACCCACAACCTCCCCTCTTTCTCCACAGATATAGTCTGACCTGTTGAGTTCCTCCAGCAGTTCGTTGTTCCAGATTTCAGTAAGTGCAGTGTCTTGAGTGTCCACAGTTAAAATGGCCACCTTCATTTAATTACATTATTATTTCTCATGATCATATCTGCAGACAAAATTAACTGATTGTTTGGCTCTCATGTTTTTAGGAGTGTTTATTTTTGTTGAACTTTGATGTCTGATAACAAAAGTGTCTTGGGCATATTTGTTTAAAGCACAATAAAGTTTCTTCCACCATTGACAAACATTTACACAGTGTACTTTTGTGGATGGGAAATACTCCCAAAATGTGTAACAATTCATTTCTGATCCACAATCAGGGGTTCAACCAACACCACATCTCAGGCAAATGCCTACTAACTTGTCTGAAAGAGGAGTGAAGTCCTTTGTGTATTGAATATACAATGTATCTGATATTCTATATACAGTGTTCGGTGTTTTATATTCATTGTTCCGTGTTCTGTGTCCATTGTTCAACATTCTGTGTATTTTTAAGGTGGCGGTAGATACGTTCTTGATAGCAAAAGGGTGAAATATTACAACAGAAAATGTAGAAATGACAATCAGACAAAATGATCTCATTAAGTGGTGGAATTGGGTAAAGAGTTGAGTGGCCTACTAGCTTATATGCTCATGTGTTCACTTCAGCCAAAACCATCAGACTTACTGACACATGCAATAGGAACCCGCCCACACCCCTCCCCTACACAGCCCAGTCTATCATAAAAATGAGCCTTTCCCCCCACCCCCCCGATGACTCTACACATTATTATCTCGGGAAAGCAGCCATCATAATCATAGACCCCTCCCATCCTGGCCATTCACTGTTCTCCTCTCCTGCCAGGCAGAAGATACAAAAGCATAAAAATACACGCCACCAGGCTCACAGACATCTTCTATCTCACTGTTAAAAGACTCATGAACTATAATAAAGATAAACCCTCGATTTCCCAATCTATATGGGCCTTATACCTTATTTGTCTGCTTACACTGACACTGTGGGCATGTGGCCAAGTGGTTAAGGCATTGGAATAGTGATCTGAAGGTCGTGAGTTTGAGCCCCAGCCGAGGCAGCGTGTTGTGTCCTTGAGCAAGGCACTTAACCACACAGTGCTCTGCGACGACACTGGTGCCAAGCTGTATTGGCTTTTGTCCTTCCCTTGGACAACATCGGTGTCGTGGAGAGGGGAGACTTGCAGCATGGGCAACTGCCGGTCTTCCATAAAACCTTGCCGAGGCCTGCATCCTGGAGAGTGAAGACTTTCCAGGCGCAGATCCATGGTCTCGCAAGTTTAATGGATGCCTTAAACTGACTCCATTTTCGCTGTAAACATAACACTATATTTTGCTTTTGTTATTGTTTTTATTACCAAGATGTATTTGCATTCTGTCTATGTGTGACCAAAATCAAAGTTTTTCATTGTATCTTATCACAAGTGACAATAATAGATCAATTACTAGTTATTGATCCCCACTCACCCTCTGTAATTTCTGCATCTGGATGATGGCTTCTGATACTCATTCTGTTTAATTCATTGAATTTGTTTGGCACAACATTGTAGGGCAAAGGTTTGATTTTATTAACTACAGAACTGAGACATCTCCCCAGCAGCTTATGGTGGTCCTTTTTCTGGATTTGCTTAGGTTAAACAAGGAATGGATTCAAACATTAAAATGATGGGCTATATATATATATGTGTGTGTGTGTGTGTGTGTGTGTGTGTGTGTGTGTGTGTGTGTGTGTGTGTGTGTGTGTGTGTTTGTTTATATATGATATACTTCCTTATATTTTTTCTGCAGTGAAAGGTGGTACTATCCTCATACCCTTCCCTATCTCCTTCCCCATCTCTCCCCTTATACTCTTTCATAGCTCTTTCCTTATCCTCTCTGTTATTTCCTTCCTTTTCCCCTTTCCTATCCCCTTCCCTTCCCTTACCCCCTTTCTCCAGTAGAAGGTTATTCTAGCAGCTCTCCTGCAGTACACTGCTGGTCTGAGTAGGGTTGAGATCTGTTCATTAGTAATGTACATCATAAAAATTGCTGAATTTTCTAATCATTATCGTAAATGTGTACACAGGGTAACTGATCCTACTGATATCCGTACAATATGGAAATTTATCCCCTTACTTACAGCATGATGAAACAGGCACACTGACAGCCAGAATAATCCAGGCTATATCTACTTTGCTGAGGCAGATAGTTGCTTTTTGTTGAGGTTTATCGACTTCCGTTGCATGGGAAATATTGCCAGGCGTTTCTGGGCCTCTGGTCTCCGCTGGAACGATTCTATTCAGGAAGCTTCCTGCTGCTGTTGACTCTGATTCAGTGAAGGTTGAGGAGATCCCAGATGAAACCATGGTTGGCACAATGCTAGCAGTTAAAATATCACTTTTCTTCATGCTGAATGCTGCCAGAGAGGATGAAGTATAAATCCCAAACACAGCTGAGAGGTTTCCATTAACTTTCAATAAATCCTGAAGTGCATCTTTATATGAGGGATATTCCGCTGTTGTTATAATATATGAATCTGAATTTAGAGCTGTCAATGACTTCAACGGCAAGTTATCAAAGAGAGGAGGAACCTGTATGAATGAGCTAATTGCCAAGCTACTTGGCAAGGAAGAAAGAGCTGGTGTCTGTAAAACGCTGTCCTCCACAATATTTGTTCCCTCAACTTGCCAGAGAGTTTTAAAATCATGCAGGTTATCGGGCTGATTTGGTGTGGCTTCATAATTTGATAATTTCAACATAGTGACATTGTGGCTATCAGGTGTACTTGAAACCAGCTCAGACTGATAATTAATGGATGGAGAGATTGTCACAAGTTCTCTGTATGAACTGGTGGAAAGTGAAGAATACAGTGTTACATTCCCATTCAGCAGTGCAGATTCCACTAACTCATTTTTGTGAACAGCAGACAGTCTCTCATCTGCAGCGGTTTGTTCTGAATACAAAGTGCTTCGAGTATGCAAGGACATAGTGTCCGTCATTGTTCTGTGATAATTCCAGGCTATATCCCCTGGTAAGATCGACATGGTTGGCTGGATATCAGTAGGTGTGGGGTCAACCAAGCTGGTATCCACCCTGTTGGAGTCATAGGCTAACTGAAGATACTTTAAGGCATTCCCATCTGCATCGGAGGTCTTGTGTCTGTTAATACGGTCTGTTATCTTGTAACTGGCACTCGGTTTGGGTAAGGTCATTCTTACAGCTGTTGAGTCCGTGAGATAACTCTGAGACACTGTCTGAGGAGACAACTTGTGTGCTGTGGACATCAATTCTTCAGTCAGTGCCAGGATCAGAAGACCTAAATGTAAATAAGAAAGGTTATTGGAAATCATAATCATTTTCTAGACCAGAGAATGACACGAAGTAGGAGGCTCCTTGATACATCGTGCCTGCCCTAAACTTAACCCCATTCCTCTGCTCTTTCTCCAGATCCTCCAAGTTGAATCCCATCGTCAGATTTTGAAAGTGACCTTTGGATCTGATTCAATTATCCTGTCAGGTGGGGCCTTCCTTGGTGCACCAGCCCGTGGCAATGAACGTACTTCATTGTGCCTTTAAATCTGTGTTTGCTGATCACTGACCTTTCAGCCAGCCAAAGTAATTTTTCGTCATTCGCTCTCCCAACCCACCTGTGGTTTTGAGCACTTTTTCTCATCTGCTCTGTCACAGTTAGGATAGTCACTGCCTATCAGTCCCAACACAAATCTCAACTTCTCCTTCCCTGGAAATATTCCATTAGATGCCTTCTTTTGTCTTTCTGTCTTTGACACTGACCTTTGAGTGAGGAGCCCAGATATGAAGGGAACATCCCAGCTGGGTCTAAACAATGAAATAAAGGTTCTGCTAAATACTTTATACTTTATTGTCGCCAAACAATTCAATGTACAATCATCACAGCGATATTTGATTCTGCGTTTCCCACTCCCTGGATTACAAATATTAAATATTACAAATATTAAAAATAGTAAAAATTAGTAAATATTAAAAATTTAAATTATAAATCATAAATAGAAAATAGAAAAATGGAAAGTAAGGTAGTGCAAAAAAACCGAGAGGCAGGTCCGGATATTTGGAGGGTACGGCCCAGATCCGGGTCAGGATCCGTTCAGCAGTCTTATCACAGTTGGAAAGAAGCTGTTCCCAAATCTGGCCGTATGAGTCTTCAAGCTCCTGAACCTTCTCCCGGAGGGAAGAGGGAAGAAAAGTGTGTTGGCTGGGTGGGTCGTGTCCTTGATTATCCTGGCAGCACTGCTCCGACAGCGTGCGGTGTAAAGTGAGTCCAAGGACGGAAGATTGGTTTGTGTGATGTGCTGCGCCATGTTCACGATCTTCTGCAGCTTCTTTCGGTCTTGGACAGGACAACTTCCATACCAGGTTGTGATGCACCCTAGAAGAATGCTTTCTACGGTGCATCTATAAAAATTGGTGAGGGTTTTAGGGGACAGGCCAAATTTCCTTAGTTTTCTCAGGAACTAAAGGCGCTGGTGGGCCTTCTTGGCAGTGGACTCTGCTGGGTTGGACCAAGTCAGGTCATTTGTGATATTGACCCCGAGGAACTTAAAGCTTTTGACCTGTTCGACTTGCGCACCACCGATGTAAATTGGGTTGTGCAGTCCGCTACTCCTTCTGAAGTCAACAACCAATTCATTCATCTTGCTGACGTTGAGGGATAGGTTATTGTCTTCGCACCATGCCACCAGGTTCTTAATTTCCTCTCTGTACTCAAACTCATCATTACCCGAGATACAACCTACAATTGTTGTGTCATCAGCAGATTTATATATTGAATTTATGGGTTTAATGCAAAATGCATTAAAATTTAACCCAAAATGCCTTTAATATGTTAAACTTTGCTAGTGAAACAAATAATACTCCATCTCATTTTCCTTTATTTGACATCCTCAGCTTACAGTGATTTTTTGACACAACATCCCCATCACTCTGTTTCTGCGTTCACTATATAACCTTGTACTATATAATTCCAAGACAGGAGACACCAGGGTCCGTGATGGTGGAACCTGGAGCAAAGGACAAGCTGCTGGAGGAACTCAGTGTGTTGAGCAGCCTCTGTTTAGGAAAAATTGACATCTCGGCTGAAGACCCTTCACCCGTAATCTATTCAATTCCAGTCTCTTCCCCTTTCACTACAAGTATCTTTCACACTACACCACACTTCAATTTCCCTTATGTTTTTTTCTGAAACCCACAGCCAACTTTCTCATTTCTGTTTCATGACTTCTCTCAACTGTAGCCCAAGCTTGTTTAGCGTCAAGCTTGTTTAAAGAAAAGTGGCCCTAATTCTGAATCCTGAGGACTACCACTGTACCACTGTCTCTGTCATTCCACAGAGACATAGCATCACAGAGTCATACAGCACCGCGCTGGGTCCTTCAACCCACTTGTCTATGTGAACCATCAGGTCCCCATTTACACCAATCCCATGTAGCAGGAGTTGGTCCACAGGCTTCCATGTCTTTGCAAGTATGATGACAATCTATTTACCAATATTCATTGTTTTCCAACTCATGAACAATTTCATGTCTACTTACAGTTCATTAATCACATGAGCTTCCATTTTGTAAATGTCTAACGTATGGGGTGTTTGTTCATGCACCATTTGAACTGTTGTGACTGTGAACAATTCACCGGGAGACACTGGAGCTGGTGGATATAGAAATCTTAATTCAGCAAAACAAGCAGGCATCATACTGGAGACTCTTTTGGAAGAAGAGACACGCCAGACCCAATAATACACAACATTTTTATATACAAAAGATCAAAGGTAACAGCAGCAGGACAATTTTATAGTTACAATGTACCCACAATGCTTCCTTTTAATTACATATAATTTTCAAGCACCTCCAGCACTCCAGACATCCAAAATAAATGTTAATTCCCATCATCTCTCTGGCTGTATACATGCATATGCAGACATTTCAGGTGATCAACCCCTGCCTGCAGCTCCAGGAAACCCACTGTTCAGGGCTGCGTTTTAAATTCAATCTGCAATCCACATTCAAATCTGAAAACTCATTGCTGTTGAAATTAATATTACCGTAACTCCAGGATACACCCTAACACATACATCAAATACATTACCCTCATCTTTTACCATGCCATGTTTCCACACCATCTCTGTAACTTGGTTTCTTTTCTTCCTGGTTCTCGACCTATACTACCTGACCCACTCAGTGTTTCCTTTCTCATTTCCTGGGACCCTTTATCAGATTGGAAAGGAAAGTGGCAAAAGCTAGAACAAGGAGTTGGGGGAGGAGGAGGAGGACGAGTACAAACTGGCATGTGATAGGTGAGACCCCAAGTGAGGGGTAAGGTTGATGGGGGAGAGGAGAAGTATGAAGCTAGGAGGGGATAAGTGGAAGAGGCAAAGGGCTGAAGAATGAGTATTCTAATGGGAGCAGCCAGTGACCCTAAAGTAAAGGGAGGAAGGAGGCAAAATCTGAGGGAGGTGAGAAGAGAACAGGAGAGAGAGGAACCAGAAAATGGATTGGATAAAGAGAGAAGGTTGAGGGGAGTAATTACTGGACGTTAGAGAAATCAGTGTTCATGCTAACAGGTTGGAGGCTACCCAGATGAAATATGAGGTATTGATCCTTCAACCTGACTGTGGCCTCATTGTGACAGTAGAGGAGGCCATGGACTGACATGTCAGAATGGGAGTGAGAAGTTGAATTGAAATTGGTAGCCATCTGGAGATCCTGTTTTCTGCAATGGACAAAGCAAAAGTGCTTAATGAAGTGGTCCTCCCATCTGTGCCAGGTTTCACCCATATAGCAGAGGTCACATTGGGAGCAACAGATACAATAGATAATCCTGACAGACTCACGGGTGGTGTCACCTGGAAGGACTGTTTGGGGCTTTGAATAGTGGTGAGGGAGGAGCTGTAGGGCGGGTGTAGCACTTGTCACACTTGCAGGGATAAGAGCCAGGAGGGAGGGCAGTGGAGAGGGACTCGTGGACAAGTGGGGGGCGGGGGGGGGGGGTCACATAGGGAATGATCTCTACCGAACAGAAAGATGTCCCTAGTAGTAGGATCTCACTGGAGATGGCGGAGGATATTGTGTTGGATATGAAATCAGAGAGAACGAGAAAGATAGAGAGAAAGAATCAGAATCAGGCTTATTATCATTGACATTTGTCGTGAAATATGTTGTTCTGTGGCAACAGTACAGTGCAAGACAAATTACTGCAAGTCTCCTAATGAGAAAGTCAAGGATACAGCTGAAGGGGAGGTAGAGAGGCCCAGGTTTTGGAGGTTGTTATTTAGTACTGAGGGGATGATGGTGTTAAACACCTCTGAAATCAATCAACATTAGCCTGATGTAGGTATTGCTGTTGTCCAGGTCTAGTGGAGAACCAGTGAGTTTGCATCTGCTGTAGACATGTTGTGGTGATAGGCAGATTGCAGTGGCAAATACAGGTCCTTGCTCAGGCAGGAGTTAATTCTAGCCATGGCCAACCTCTTAAAGTGAATTGATGGATGGCTGTTCTTTGCCACACAGTAGTGCTACCAGATGATAGTCATTGAGGTGGCTCGCTCAGCTCTTCTTGGGCACTGGTATGATTGATGTCCTTTTGAGACACGTGGGAACCTCCAATTGCAGCAGTGATATCCTTGAACACTCCAGCCGGTTGGTCAATAGAGGTTTTCAGCACCTTACCAGGCCTGCTGCCTTGCAAGCGTTCACACTCTTGAATGGTGTGCTGACATTGGCCTCTGAGACAGAGATTACAGGGTCACCAGAGGTTGTGGGGATTTGCACAGGTGTCAATTAATTCTCCTTTTCAAAGCACGCATAAAAGGCATTGAGCTCACCTGGGAGTGAAGCATCCCAGTCACTCATGATAGTGGAGACAATGGGACATGTGGCCTCGTTACTCCAGAGACCTGGGGACCAATCCTGACCTCCTGTGTGTTCCCTGTTGACTGCACGGGCTTCTTCCAGATGCCCTGGTTTCCTCCTACATCCCAAAGATGTGAGGGTTGGTGAGTTAATTGGCTGCTGCAAATTTCCCCTGGTGTGCAGGGGAGCATGCGGAGAACAAATGGAGCTATTGGAGAATTGTATAAAAATGGGTACAGAAGTATGGATTTGACGGGCCAAATCTCTCTGTGATTCTATGACCTGTGAGAAATGGAAGCGAACACCCAAAATCCTTGCATACCAAATGTTAACTGATAGACACTCAAACACAATAACTCCCACTTCTCCCTGGGAAGGAACTGTGGCCATAATGCACTCCTACTGGTTCTGTTCTCCAGTCAGTCTTAAACAAGTGAACACATTCTGGTTCAGGAAGATCTACTGGTATTTGCTACAAGCAAGTACAAAACAGATATTGATGAAGGAGAGTGACTCCTGTGGAGATAAAACACCCAGAAAACATTTTGGTTGCAAATGGTTCTAAACATTATTAGGAGCTGTAACATAACACTATATGTATGATATAAAATTACATGAAAATACCAATCACCTGCCGAGGAAATTGTTGGAAAATTTAACAATATGAATTGGTTTCAAATTCTAATAATGTTGCATTTGTCAAAAGGTTTAGAAACTCATATGACAGCTTCCAGCGTTATTCATTTGCAAAGGTACTGTGTGTTGTTCTGGGATTGTGACTGGATCACAAGAGATTCTGCAGATACTGGAAATCCAGAGCAATACACACAAACTACTGGAGGAACTCAGCAGGTCAGGCAACATCTATGTGAATGAACAAATAATCGACATTTCAGGCTGAACCCCTTCATTAGGACTTGTAAGGACGGGTTAAGATGTGGGGGAGGGAAAGGAGTACAAGCCAGAAGGTGATAGGTGAAGCCAGGTGGGGGGAGGGGGATGAATTAGGAAACTAGGAGGTCATCAATGGAAAAGGCAAAGTCCGGGAAAAGAGGGAATCTGATAGAGGATAGTGGACCATGGGAAGACAGGGAAGGAGAAGCACAAGGGGGAGGGTCTAGGCAGGCGAGGAGAACAGGTAAGAGGGGTCCAGAGGGGGGAATTGAAGAAGAGTGAGAGGGAAAATATTATTGGAAATTGGAGAAATCAATGTTTATGCCATCAGGTCAGAGGCTACCTAAAGTTGTTGCTTCTCCAACCTGAGAACGGTCTCATTGTGGCAGTAGAGGAGGTCATGGAATGAGAATGGGGATTGGAATTAAAATGGTTGGCCACCGAGAAATCTTGATTTTTTCAACTTTTCCTCAACTTCCACCCTGCTCTTAAATTCACTTGGTCCTGTCCCCTTTCTTGATCTCCCTGTCTCTGATATATTTTATAAACCCTACTAAATCCCACGGCTATCTTGACTATACTTCCTCCCACCCTGTCTCATGTAAAAATGCCATTCCCTTTTCTCAGTGCCTTTGTCTCCGCTGTATCTGTTCTCGGGAGGATTCCTCCTTCAAGGAATGGGGTTTTCCTTCCTCCACCATTAACGCATCCTCAGCCACATCTCCTCCATTTCTTGGACATTGGTGCTCACCCATCTTCCAGCCACGTTAACAGGGATAGAGTTCCTCTTGTCCTCACCTACCACCCCATGAGCCTCCATATCCAACACATTGTTCTCTACAATGTCTGCCATCTTCAATGAGACCCTACCACCAAACACAATCCCCACTCTCCAATTTCCACCCTCTGTGATTCCCTTGTCCTTTCATCCCTCCCCACTAATCTCCCTCCTGGCACATATCCCTGCATTCGGAAGTACTACACCTACCCATTCACCTCCATTTAGGGCCCCAAGCAGTCCTTTCAGTTGAGGCAACATATCATCTGTGAATCTGTTGGGGCTGTCTACTGTATCTGGTGCTCCTGATGTGGCCTCCTCTACACTGGTGAGATCTGATGTAGACTGGGGGACTGCATTGTCGAGCATCTTCATTCTATCCACAAAAGCCGGAATTTCCCGGTGGCCAACCGTTTTAATTCGCATTCCAACATGTCAATCCATAACCTCCTCTTCTGCCATAATGAGGCCACTCTCAGGCTGGAGGAGCAACACCTCATATTCCATCTAGGATGTCTTCAACCTGATGGCATGATCATCGATTTTTCCAACTTCTTGTAATGTTTTCCCCCTCCCCTTCTTTCTTCTGCAATTCCCCATTTTGACTCCCCCTTTCATCTTTTCTCCTTACCTGCATATCACCTCCCTCTAGTGCCCCTCTTCCTTCCCTTTCTCCCATGGTCCACTCTCCTTCCTATCCGATTCCTTCTTCATCCCTTTACCTTTTCTACCTATCACCTCTCAGCTTCTTACTTCATTATCCTCCTCCACCCACCTAGCTTAACCTATTACCTTCTGGCTTGTAGTCCTTTCTCATCCTACCACCATTTTATTCTGATCTTTCCCCTTCCCTTCCAGTCCTGATGAAGGGTCTCTGCCCAAAAAATCGACTATCTGTTCATTTCCATAGATGCTGCGTTCCTCCAGTATTTTGTGTGTGTTGCTTGTGACTAGAATGATATGATTCCATTTCTGAGAAAAAGTCATTGACCTAGAATGTTAATGCTGGCCCTTTCTGCACAGATCTGCCTAACCTGCTAAGTATTTCCAGTACCTTCTACCTTAAAGTACATGAGTCTTCAGTCCCACACCACTAGCAGGTTCATGAACAGTTATTACCCTTCAAAAATTAAGCTCCTGAACCAGTGTGGATAAATTCACTCATCTTATACTGAACTGGACTCACTTTTAAGGACTCTACAACTCAAGTTCTCAGTATTATTCATTTATTATTTTGTATTTGCACAGTTTGTCTTTTGCACTTTGGCTGTCTGTCACTCTTTGTATGTAGTTTTTCACTGATTCTATTGTATTTCTTTGATCTACTGTGAATACCTGCAAGAGAGTGAATCTCAGGGTAGTATACAGCGACACAGACATACCTTGATAATACAATTACCTTGAACTTTAAATAATGTGGAAGCGTAAAATTATTTATTTCTGCACTTGAAATAACACAGTTGCTCACAGAATCAGGAGTTAACAGAGGCCCTTCGGTTCACTGACAGACCTCACTGGGGCTGCTACTGAGGTCACCGGTGTTAAAAGTTAGTTATATGTAAGGTGTATACAAATAGATGTTTGAAAGGTCGAGGAATTGAGGGATATGGAGAACTGGCACAGAAGAAGAAATGAGGTCAGTGCAGATCAGCCAGAATCATATTGAATGGCGGGACAGTCCTGAGGGGCTAGGGGCCTTCATCCTGCTGCTGTTTTCTTTTGTTTGTGTCTGGTCTTCTGACCCTAATGAAGTGGCACATTTTGGCTTTCAGACCTTTTAGACTCATTGTTATTGACATTCTTATTCTACTTGCCTTCAAATTTCTTCCAGCCAGGTTTTGATTGGTACAAGAATGATTTATTTTGTAGACAATTCCTTTGCTTTTCTTTGTAAAGTTGAATAAACAAGATATTGCGTGCAATTCTTACTTAGCAGTTGGTGATGGAGGACCCGTGAGCTTTTCTTCATGGTATCATCTGCTCCAGCTTGCTTTGCGCTTTACTCATGTTTCACTCTAGAGACACAAAAGGAAGTCCGTTAATTGTGTGTGGGGAGGGGGCAGTATAAGAATGCTAAGTTCCATGAAAAATCATAATGATGCAGATGTTGCAAGCCTGAAGTAAAACAGAAAATACTGGAAACACTCAGTAGGTCAGGCAGCATCTGTGCAGAAGAAATAGTTAACTTTTCAAGCCTTAGCAGCAGGGAACCTAGAGGAGGGCTGGGTGGAACCAAGGGAATATCCCTGATAGGTGAGACCAAATGCATTAAGATGGTAATTAGAGATATGTAACATCTGGTCTTTCACCTCTTCCCTTGCTAGTGTTCGGAGTCCTGAACATTCTTTCCAAATGAAGCAGGGATTCACATGCACTTCTTCCAATCTATTCTACTGCCTTCAATGTTCGCAATGCGTCCTTCTCTACATTGGTGAAAGCAAACAAATACTGGGGTGATTGCTTTGTAGAATACTTGAATCCAGTCTGCAGTGGTGATTCTACACTTCCCGTTGCCCGCCACATAGTTCCCCATCCCACTCTCACTCTGACCCATCTGCACTGTTAGAACAAGCTCCATTGGTCCAATGCAAGTCTGAGGAACAACAGCTCATCTTCCGCCTTTGCAAATTGCACCATTTTAAACTCGTTCTCATTGCTACCATCAGGAAGGAGGTACAGAAGCCTGAAGGCACACACTCAATGATTCAAGAGCAGCATTCTTCCCCTCTGCCATCAGATTTCTGAGTGGACATTGAACCCCTGAATGCGACCTCACCACTTTTTTAAAAATATCCTATTTTTTGCACTACTTATTTACTGTAACTATGTAATACATACATACTTACTGTAGGCCACAGTTTTCTTTTTCTCTTTATTATCATGTATTGCATTGTACTGCTGCCGCAAAGTTAACAAATTTCACGACGACACTAAGCCTGATTCTGAATTTGTCTCTGATGCTGAATTCTCCAATTTAGCCCACCATGTCCATGCTGGCCACTAAGTACCTCTATTTACTAGAACTTGTCTTCTATACCATGGTGATTCAAGTATTCACCAGATACTTCTTAAATGTTGTGAAAGTACCTGCCTCCACCACCACTACCTCAGGAAACCTGTTCCACCCTCTGGGTGATAAAACTTTTCCTCAGATCCCTCCTAAACCTCTTACCCATACCCTCAACCCAGGCCCTCTTGTTCTGCAATGGGAAAGGGCTTTCTACTGTCCACCTTAACTAAGCTCTTAATTTTGTACCTCTCTATCAGATCCTCCCTTGACCTATCCACTCTAAGGAAAACAAACTCATCCTATTCAATGTGAAATGCTCCATCCCAGGAACTAACTGGTGAACCTTTTCTACACCACCTCCAGTGAAATCACATCCTTTCTATATTTGGGTGATTAGAACTGTATACGACTGAACTCCAGCAGTAGCCTAACTATAGTTTTGTTCACTGTGTACGTCCTACCTCATTTCTTCTCCCAGTGTTCATCATCTTACATTTATCAGATTGCATTCTATCTGCCATGTTTCCATTGTCCCATCAAAACAGCAGATTATTGTCATTCTGCAGTCTATAATGATTGTCCTGATTACCAACACCACAAAAATGTTACGTCTTCCACAAATCTATTAACCATATCTCCTACAGTTATATCCATATTGTTAAGGACAAGACAAACAGCTGTGTGGAGTTTGCGTGTTCTTTCTGTGACTTGTAGTTTTGTTCAGAGTACTCCGGTTTCCTCCCACCTCCCAAAGATCTGATAGCTGATTGGCAGATTGTGAATTGTCTCTGTAAAGGACATAGGTAACAAAAGGATCAAAGTGATATGTGGGCATATGAGAGAAAATCATCTGCAAGGAAGTAAGGAGAGAAGGATGGACTGGTGTGATTACTCAGCCGGAAACTGGCATGGATCTGATGACTGAATGGCCTCATTCTTTATATTAAGTCATATGTGGGAAGGATAAAATAGAATTAGTGTAGATTTAGGGTAATTGCGTGTTTGATGATCAGTACAAACACACTGGGCTGAAGGGCTTGTCTCTATATATCATTTCCTGGATGTTAAACTTCTACATCTCTTGTCTGTATACTTTCTGCTCCGCTGTATCAGTGCACGGATTGCAGAAACACAAACAGTATTCATTATGGCCTCTGACAAGTGCCCTACGCAATGGTGAATTAGATCCTTTGATCAGTGTATCAGAGTAATAATCCTTACCTCATTAATGCTTTTTAAAAAAAAAAGACTTCAATGGATCCATTACTTGTCAATAATTATTTTTCCACTTTGGTTTACGATTCCTCAGTAATCCTGTAATGCTCTGTTATTAAATGCATGGATGCCCAACATTAAACTGAAAACAGCAACCAGCTGCCTCTTCTCTGGACAGAGTCTATCTTCACTCTCCTCCGATGCTGTTCTGGAATCATTCTAAATTCTGCAGTGAAGCAACTGATGCCAAATTTCAGTTAATTTATAACACCGTTGAAGAAAGTTGGAGTTAGTAGTGAGCCCAGAAAGACTTCACGTATTACATTTATTCCAATGCTGTGCAGATTTCCTGCCCTTTTTAACTATAACAATCCAGTACAGCACACTGACAATTTCACTTATATTCCAAGAGTATCACATCACAGGCTTAACCACAGATATGACATTTAATAAATACAATGGATAATTTGTATAACAACTCTTTCCTCTGGCGAATCCACATTAATTCCCATCAATTAATTTGGATCTCTGGTGTTTAATAATATATTTTCATGATAATTGCAGAAATTCCCCAGGTACTGATTAGCCTAACTAGTCTGCAGTTACAGGCACTGTGGCAGAGCCTCACAGGTCCAGTGAGCCGATTTCGATCGTGATCTCTAGGCCAAAACATAGACTCTTCATGTCCCTCCATAAATGCTGCCTGACCTGATGAGTTCTCCCAGCATTCTGTGTGTGTTGCCTTTTAAAAGAATACTTAAAAGCTTTTATTTTTGTCATTGTGTCTAAAAAATTTGCCAAGAACTTTCTCAAAAGTCCGTGAAAAGGCAGATTTATTTATTTATTTTATTATTGAGACACAGTGCAGAACGGGCCCGTCGGGCTATTTGAGCCACGCCGCCCACCAATCCTCCGATTTAATACCGGCCTACATGGGAAAATTTACAATGACCAATAACCTACCAACCTTTGGACTTTGGGAGGAAACTGAAGCACCCGGGGAAATCCATGGGGTCATGGGGAGAACGTACAAACTCCTTACAGTCAATTGAACCTGTGTCATCTGTACTGTAAAGCATTGTGCTAACCACTACACTACTGAGTCGACTGCAAACCAGTGAAACATCTGAAAAGGTAAAGAGCTGCAGATGATGGAAATCTAAAATAAACTCAGAAAATGCTAGAGAAAGGTCATTTAGGACTTGATATGCCGTTGAAAATTCATGTATACTCAAGTGAACTTGTCCTAACCCCAAGTTTAATAGGATCTATTGTGAAAATAAAGTAAAATCATAACATCTAGGCATTTCAGAATCTGATCTCTTCGTGAAATATCTTTTATCTGGAGCAGAACAACTTCAGAAGATACATCGTTTTTACATGTGTAGCACTGAGCAGTTACTGTACAGTCTACACTCTAATCAACATAAGTGCCATTAGTTTTCTCATTATTTCTCGAGGTTATGAAATAAATCAAGCCTGTCTGGCTTTCACTCCTTAATCATTCTTTGATTTAAAGTTCCCATTTAACTGATTTGTGAAGACCTCCTCCCCAGGTGGACCACACCACCAGTAGGAATCAGCCAATTAGCACCTTCCATAAAAACTTAGGGATCAATAATAATTTCACCCTCTCTAGCATGCCAAGATTTTTAAAAAATTCTATCAGGATATTAGATTGCAGGACAATTGATAAATATAGCAATATGTGTCCAAAAACTATGGGAAAACATGCAGTTGAGGGAATGTGGAACAGCAGGCACCTTTACATTAGTGTGATGTTGCCCAGCTGTGCAGTAAGAACCATGATTTTATTTTCACAATAAGAAAACAAAAGAGCTGTCACAGATATTTTAAAAGACATTAGGAATCAAAAATACATATATTTAAATTGTTCTAGCAGACACCAAAAATAATATTAAAATATTTGTTGCATTTGAACTCAAGAGCAAAATGAAAAAAAAATCATTTATTGTGAATACATCTTATTGGCAATAATTGTAGAGGCATGTGTAATTGCTTAACAGATTTGAAATTTACCTGATTTTCCATAGTTGACCAGAACTTCTTTTCTTTACCCTGACTGACTTGTGTATGGTGAGGTGTATAGAAATAATGTAAATGGTTGCATTGGAATGGAGACATATTAAGGTAAACCCACATTTAACTTATTTCCTTTTCTGAAAATGGCACTTAACATCTTTCTCCCATTTGTCCTATTTTTGCAATACCATTTTGTCTAACCTGCTTGCTACTTGGGCTAAGGACGGTTCATGAATTTTGAAAAACCATGAACTGTTGTAAGTGGGTCAATGTGCTGATAGTAAAAGTGACTAAAGGAATTTGTCTTTTGAACACGAGATTGATTATGCAGAGCTCCTACCAGTTTATGTACACTTCAAAGTGTAATTATGAACACAATTTGAGTAGGTAACTTGTTAAAGCAAATTGAGTAGAAGAAATCAATGCTGTGAAGTTAATGCACAAGTTAAAGATGGTCCCAAGTAAATACCTACAGCTAACACCAGTACAACAAGGCAATGAATTAATTTCAATTTTGTTTTATTACTCTTGACACACTGGACTTTAACTGGGTTGATTGGAGTTGTTGGCAGCTGCCATTCTGAAGGAAATCACTGGTTTATCAGTTGCTCCTAGAACAGGACATCCTGAACATGTGCTGTTGACCTGGACCTGACTGCGCCCCAGTGTGTTTGTCATCCAACTCTGCCCTGCCATCCAGCGGGAAACACTAATATTCTTGCCTTCTCCAGCAGGCTGCTGACAATAGTTCAAGTAGTTTCAATAGGCTTTAAATGTCCTCATCACTGCTGAGTCTGGGATGGAAAGGTCCAGGAGACAACTGAAGCAAAAACCCTAAACCAGGTCAGAGTAGGTGTAGGGAGGTCGGGGGTGGAGGAGTGTGGGCGATTCAGGGTTAAGGGGAAGGCAGAGTGCAGTTGGTGGGCTGATGCACTGGTTTCAATGGTGTTTCTAGTTGGTGCCAAACCCCTTGGCAAGATCCTGGAGAGCACACGGCACACTTCCAGGTGCAGGGCTACCTGAATAACCTCCAAGCTCATGACTTACACAGTTAAATAAATATGTACGAGCACCCGATGTTGCCACTTCCTTATTCCTTAGCAGCTCCGTGAAACAAATGGAAAGGAGATTTGGAGAGTCCCAAGTTCCACAGCTCACTTAATTCCCCAAACCCGTGAGTAATTTGTGCATTATAACAGCGTGTACTGCTAATGAATTGTGATCATTCACAGCAAGATTTGACATGATGCCCAGTCCATCAGCAGCCATAATATTCCATCAAGCAATACAGAAATCCTACAGATCTATGAGGAGCACTTACATTACATTTGAGCCACTAGAATAGTCTACATTTCATGGCATGGATTTTGCAACTCTATCAAATGAATCCACATTATGTTTTCAATCGGGAATTTTTACTTTCAAATATCTACAAGCAATGAGTTCTAAATTATCAACCCTGTAAGTACATCTAATAAAATTTTAATCAACATTTTCTCTCTCCACAGATACTGCCTGACCAGCTGAATAGAGTAATATAAATAGATTCAGGCCCTCTGGCCCAATTTGTCCATGTCCACCATAGTGCCCACCAAGATAGTCCCAAGTTTGGCCCACATCCTCTAAAGTCTCCTGTCCATGTACTTATAAATGCCCATGTTGTTATTCCACCTGCCCCAACCACTTCCTCTGGTAGCTCATCCTATCATACCATCTCTGAGTGTAAGAAGTTTCCCCTTTTAAAATCGTTCACCTCTTACTTTAAGTCTATGCTCCCCTTTCCTGAGAAAAAAAGACTCTTGGCCCTATGGCCCTTGATTTGATACCACCTCAACAAGGTCACCCCTCAATGTCCTGTGTTCCAAAGAATAAAATCCTAACCTGCCTAACCTTTCCCATAAATCCCTTCAAGCATTTTCTGTTTTATTACCCTTTCATAAAACCATGTTGATTCTGTTTATTCAAATAATGATTTTCTAGATGATCAATTACTACATTGGCTCCAGTATATTCTTGAGAACAGATGTTAGATTGAGAAGCCTCCTACTCCCTGTGATTTCTAACCCTTCTTTCACGAACAGCAGTGTTACATTTGCAGCTTTCCAATCCATTTAAGAATTTATGAATTTATGGACTTGTGGAAGATCACTATATATTTGTTAACATCCTATCAGTCTTCAAAGATGAGAAACTACATTGGAGTAACTATTGAAAGAGGATATTCTGTGCTGGGTGACTCACCGAAAGTCCTTCAGCACTCTCGAGGCCCAAGTATGAGAGGACGTGAGTCAGAATGGAGGCAGTTGCAATTGCATGCAGGATTCTAGATGAATTATTGATTGCAAAGCTATTGACAATCTTAAACATCCTTGACATCTAGTAATGTTTATTATAGGATGTATTATATCAACTTGTCCTACTTCCTTTGACAGTACCTACAAATCAGTGACTATATTCACCTAGAATATGTGGCACTGCCTCTCTCTGGGCTAGGGGGAAGATTGATAACCAAATCATTTCTCAGGCCCACTCCTCATGTGAATGTGGAGTCCTGAACTTCTTCAAAAGCTATTCCAACAGCGTTTCAGGGCTGAGTTCCTTTGCTGCCATCAACAGAGAGCCAATATCCTGCAGCTTGAAGTCTTCCCACTGAGAGTTCATTCATTCACTGGAGAGGAGCGGCACTTAGGGAGATGGGCAAGAGTGGGTGGTTCATTGTCTCTAAACACTGGTACACCCAAATGGCTTGGGATTTGGGAGGAGGTTAGGGGTCAGAATAGAATCTAGCAAATAAAAGTGGAGAATATACATGAGGGTGAGGAATGGGACCCGAGTATCAGAGGATTGTGGGCTAGGCCTCAGGGTGATGTTGGAGAGAATCCTGGACGGGGTGCAGAACAGTTGGTGCCATTTATAATCTGGAGTCTGAGGAGGGGGGTTAACATAAAGCAGAAGGCATAGAGTTCCAATCCTGTGTTGTGGTAATAAACTTAGTGCTCTACAACAGTCACACCTTTAACAACTTATCTACATTCCCCACCATTCTTTTACACACATAAGAGTCAGGAATGCCTGGCCCTTCAAGCCTGTTCCACAATCATGACAGTTGCACATTCTTGTAACCTTTCATTACTTCCCCACCCCTTTCACTTATCAAGACCTGCTTCTGCCTTAAACGTAATCAGAGATCTTGCTTCTACTAATCTGTAAGAGAGGGAATTCTGAGGCCAAAACTTTACAGAGTACTTCAGACGTGCTCTTTAGTATAAATGAAAAAAGAATCTCCCTACTGCTGTACTCAATATCCCTCGCAATAAACAAAGGCATTCTGTCAGTTTTTCTAATTACTTGGATCTACATTTGGCTTTGGTGAGTCATGAACCAGGACACTCAATTCCCTCTGCGTCTTAGGACTCTGCAACCTCTCACCATTTAGATAATAGGATTCCTTTTTGCATTTTTCTTCCTAAAAAGGTACGATTTCACATTTTCTCACTTTATTCTCTATTTGCCAGATCATTGCCCATTCACAATCTATCTATATCCCTCTGTAGTTTCCTTATATCCCCCTCAAAACCTACTTTCTTTCCTATCTCTTAGCAACCATGCCTTCAGCACCTTCATCCGAGTCATTTCTATAGAAGTAAGGCTCAAGCACCAATCCCAGTGGCACATACCCATTACATCTTGTTAATGAGCAAACGATTTAGGAAGGGACCCCCATCACTCAGGACATGCCCTCTTCTCAGGAAGGAGATACAGAAGCCTGATAGCACACACTCAGCAATTCAGGAACAGTTTCTTCCCCTCTGCCATTCAATTTCTAAATGGACATTGAACCCATGAACACGACCTCACTATTTATTTCTGTTTTATTTTACACTACATATTTTAACTTAATTATTTAATAGACATATGTATATACTTCAGGTAACTCAGTTTTTCCTCTATTATTTATCATGTATTGCATTGTACTGCTGCTGTAACGTTAACAAATTTCACGACATATGCCAGTGATATTAAACCTGATTCTGATTCTGTTTATACAGCAACTTGATTGGAACGGCACGGGAGTACAGCGTGTAGTGCAATTACTTTACAACACCAGTGATCATCAGTTGGTGTTTAATTCCCATCGCTGCCTGTAAGGAGTTTCTATGTTCTCCCCATGACAGCACTGGTTTCTCCCAGGTGCTCTGATTTCCTCCCACATTCCAAAGACATGCAGGTTAACATTAGTAAGTTGTGGTCACGCTATGTTGGTGCCAGAAGCATGGGAATACTTCTGTGCTATCCCCAGCACAATCCTCAGATGGAAAATTACACATTTCACTGTATGTTTTGATGTACATGTGACAAACAAAGCTAATCTCTTTTATCTTTATCTGAACTCAGCTGGTCGAGCAGCATCTGTGGGAGAAAAGGAACTGCCAACATTTTAGGTTGAAACCCTACATCAAAACTGATACAGAGAGAGGGAATGCCTACTTAAACCTAAACTTGCTTTTTTTTTTGTTAGCTAGCCAATCTACCCACATTTATGTGATGTCCTGCACAATGATTTTTATTTTCTACATTATTCTTTCATGTTTTTTTAATGTCTTCTAGAAATCTTATATTTTTCTTAATGTGAACTCCAATAAACCTGATTTCCCTTTCACAAAATCACTTTGACTTTGCCTGATTTACTTTGAATTTTTCTAAGCAATCTTTAATCAGCTTCTAACATTTTTCCCATGATAGATGTTGAGTTAATTGCCCTGTAGTTTCCTGCTTTCAGTCTCACTTTTTGAATAAATGAGCTCCCACTCATGCTGTGAAGCATTACACAGGGAATGACGTCAGTCTGTATGTGCCTGCCACAGTTATCGTGTCAGGCATGCAAGGGTGACTGCCTGAATTCCTTGAGGGATAGGGAGCATCCACCAAATTGATATGACTGAGTTTCATTGTCGTTAGGGTCAGTTTTAATTGCATAACATTGACAAAAAAGACACTGTATGATTGAATCACAAATTTCTGATTAGTTGGTAAACTACATGTATTTAATTGTTAATTTAGGTTTAGAGTCCTAGAATCACAGAAATGTATAACACAGAGATTGGCCTGTTGACCAACCACATCCATGTTGGATTGTTTGCCCATTGACAATGATCCCATTTCTCTGCATTACGACTGTGTCCTTCTACGTCTTGCCTATTTAGAACAGTACAGCACAGGAACAAGCCGTTCAGCCCACAATGTTATGGCAAACCAGCTAAAGAGTAAATCAAAAACACCAAACACGAATTCCTCCTACCTACACCATGTCCATATCTCTCTATCTTCCTTACATCTATATGCCTATCCAAATGTCCTTTAAAAGCCTCTATTTGACTCTATCACAATACCGGGTAGTGCATTCCAGGCATCCACGACTCTATGAGTAAAGAACTTACTCATCACATCCCCTTTGAACCTACTTCTCTCACCTTCAATGCATGTCCTCTGGTATTAGACATTTCTACCCTGGGAAACAGATACTCTCTGTCCACTCTATCTATGCCTCTCGTAATCTTGTAAACCTCTATCAGATCTCCCCTCAGCCTCCAGGATTTCACAGAAGTGTCTGTCTAAATGTTTCTTAAATATGTTCATATATATTTCAGTCTCAGCTGATATATCGATTGTTTACTCTTTTTCATCGTTGCTGCCTGGCCTGCAGAGTTCCTCCAGCATTTTGTGTGCGCTGCTTGGATTTCCATCATCTGGGGATTTTCTTGTCTTCATATATTTTTAATTGTTTATACCATCTTTAGATATTTTAATTCTTCTAATTTGTTTCAATGATTTCATATTTACAGTTTTAGAAGCATTTTTTGAAAGTCTGGATGAATAACTTAACAGCTTGTCAGAGATTTGTGGGTGGAGGTGAGGAACTTGCCACATCAAACAGGAAGTCCTTCCCTCTTCAGGAACCAACTTCAGGAGCTTAGTTGTCACCACAGATAGGTGGATGTTAGGGGAGCAGTGAGAACGGGCAGCTCAGTACTCAATGAGGGGAATGATCCCTTGGGCAATTGTGGCATATGAGTTAGATGGAAGAACAAGACCAGCTTGCTTATCAATATATCTCCACCTCCAGGACACACATCATTCTGATGGACAAACATTATCCTTCAAGCCACACTCCTGGAACTCCCAACTTCATGAAACCATCTTCCTCATATGGATCATGCCAAATCAGGAGGGTGGTCCAACATTCCTCCACATCCTATGAGTGTGCAATGAATGCTGGGCTTACTCTCACCATGCATAGAAAGAATCATACAGGATAGCGTTAGAAACAGCGACTAAACCCATGACCCTCAGCAAGATCTTTTTAATTGCATCACGGTCATACTGCAAGTATTAAAATATACAATTTATACATGCCGTAATTTTAGAACGGAATTCTAGAAGGGTTCCACCATTGATTATTTCTAATGAGTTATGTTGTCTGATTGGGAGCTGGCATGGTCTCTCTCTAAGATTCTGTCTTACTATTCCACTGCATAGAATTTGCTCTGCTAATGGAGTTTGTTCATAGATCACAGCTTAGCATGACCATATCTGACTATGTAAACAGATTTTCCATAAGAACACAAACTTGTAAAATGATTCCTGTAGTGACTGAACAATCTTTACCCAGGTGTTGTGAATTGGATTGTGAAATTAATAGCAACAGAGAAGGCTTGATTAACATGATTTCTAATTGCTGGGTAGCAATTTTGGGAGGGGAAGAGGTGGAGATGTGAGGGTGAGGGAAGCAGCTGGAACATCATCTTTCACCTCCACATATTTTATTGAAAATTTAATATGCAATCAGAATCATCCTGAAACAAGCAACGTATAAGCACAAGAGGTAAGTTAGGAACGAGACAAAGAAATAAAATTAACTGAGCAAAGAGAATAATAATGTTATATTTTGAGGCTGAATTAAATTACTTCTGGCCTGTTTCATTCAATGTGCTCAGCCATTGCAATGTTTTCCTAAGCCTGTGTCAACCGCTGTATTGTAATAAACCACAAATCTAGTCAAGCAAGATCATGCAGATTTGAGGAAAATCACAATTATAATATCTAAGTGTGTACATCACATTTAGTACTCTCTTCACACCACAAATCATTTCTGGAGCCAAGAAAATTAACAGATTAGAAAATGAAGTTGTACCTTGATGAGGTTGCGTAAAATTCCCGAAATGCATTTACATCTTCAATGTTTCGGTTGCTCCTTCTTCCCATTAACATACTGCAATGGATGAAAGTTGAAGCATAAATAATGACTGTTATCACACAACACATCGTGTTTCTCCACCAGCACCGATGCTAAACGTATTTATGGATTCACATTGGCAGCACAGGAGAAATGACAAGGAAATGACAGATCCATGCCTGGAGATGCTCTGCTTAAAATAACCTGATGACAGAACAAAGTATAATAGGTCATCCTGAAAGCTAATTATTTCCTGATATATTTTATGGTCCAACATTTTTTTGTGAAATTTAAGCCATAAAGGACCAGCCTTAAAATGAAAGAGAGACTAGTATAAAGACTCTGCTTCTACCCCATGGAATAAATGACTTGTGGGCTATTAACAAGCAGTCTGTGGTGGATTAAATTTTAAACTAAGCAATGCCTAAGGATGATGAAATGTTATTTAATGTAAAGACGGAAAGGCTTACCTCTCTGGAGCTACACAATCTTCCTCTGATTCTCTATAAAGAAAGCCTTAGCCTATAATGGTGCTGCTCCAGATAATTCTGCACCAGGCAGGCCAATGGCACATGTTGCCCAGCATCAGTCACATGACAGCCGTGGCCAATCTCCATAATCTTTTCCGCAGTGCTGAGTGGAATTCTCCGGGGGAAAGCTTTAAACGGGTCTGGCTTGTTGGAGGCAGACACAATAGGGAGAAGCCACAGTCTGACCCTTCTACCTCCTCAAGCTAACTTCCCCCGGGAAAACAATCTCAGCGCGTTCGAGGTGTAGCCGGTTTGCTCACCTGAGTCAGGCTCGGATGGAGTTGTAGCTGACAAGATGGAGAGAGACGTGTTCAGCCTCAGAATGCAAATGAGCACTTGCTGTCGCAGCACTTGCCGCCTCAGGTTATAGTTGGTTGGTGTAAAAAACAACGAAAATCGGAGCGAATGTTGTTGCAAACCTTTTACCCACTGCACATCAGGAATGTATATTTGACCATGTTTGGAAGACTGCTTTAAACAAACACATTTTACGAGTGTATAGTCACATTTTTAATGTAGTAATGCTTCTGGGGTTGTTGTGTCTCTGCTGATTGTGTCTCCCCACGTAAACATCACAAGCTGACACATTTGAGGGAAATGCAGGGTACCACTCTGCTGTATTCCACGCTGGCAAGGCATTTTTCAGCATTATGCACTTAATTGGCTGTACAGTGTTATAAAAATGATAATTAACCGTTGTACTGCAGATGAAATAAATAGCATCATGTATATATTTTTGTATAGGTATTTAATGGTGTGTGTCAAACACATTTTTCTACAAGGGTGATGATTACTCATTATGACTCCATCATGGCTTGTTCAAAAAAAGTCAACCAATTAAAAAATCAAAATTTGGTGTCACTTCTACCATTTAAGTTGGGAACAATTTCTGGTCCTCTTTTGTTGAGGTTATTTATAAATTACAGTACCACATCTTCAAACAGATGTGAGAAAGCCTTCAAGCTCCTTGCTCCATTCCTGGGGCCTTGCAATCTTTCCCCGTGTTCAAGAATGTGCTTTGAAGGTTGTTTCAGATCATAACAATTCAATTTCTCTTCCCCCATTCAAAACCCCTTGTGTTTCCTAGTTACTTAAAGCAGATTCAGTTCACAAATTCTGTAATAAGTCCAGTTCTCTAATAAATCTCTTTACTTTCTCTGAACATAAAGGAACAACTCTAGTTTCTCCAATCTCCCACATCTTCCTAAATCTCGCCAATGCCTTGGCATCATAAGCTGCCCAGGACTGTATAAAATATAGCAGGAGACACCAAACCAGAGTTTTATAAAGATTCTGTAGAACTTCTTGTTTGTTCTATTTATAACCAAAGATTCCATACTCATATTGTAATATCCTTGTCGTAACTGAACAAAGTCACAGGAGAGACATTGAAGCTAGTCAATATAAAAGTGTTTATTCAGCATTCTGGACACTCGTGGAAGAAGAGGCATGCCCAACCCAATATTACATGACATTTTATATACTAAAGATCAAAGGTAATATGCAGGACAAACCTACAGTTACAATGTATCTAAAATGCTTCCTTTGAATTACATAGTTTTCAAACACCTCCTTCTTCGCACCCACTCTCCAGACACCCAAAATGAAAGTCAATCCCCACTGATTTTAGGTCACATTCATTCATATGCACCACCTGAAGTCTAAGTGGAGTGTATCTTTGTTTGCCACTGACCCCAGCTTGCAGCTCCAGGAAACCCATTGTTCTGAGCTGCATTTTAAATTCAAATCTGCAATCCACATTCAAATCTGAAGAAT
Source organism: Mobula birostris (assembly GCF_030028105.1). Taxonomy (NCBI): domain Eukaryota; kingdom Metazoa; phylum Chordata; class Chondrichthyes; order Myliobatiformes; family Myliobatidae; genus Mobula; species Mobula birostris. Next base: position 62,261,314 of record NC_092388.1, read on the forward strand.
CGCTGCTGTTGAAATTAGTATTTGCTACATATCCTAACTCCAGAATATGTCCTAACATCCTGACACCATCCAAAATTTCTATATATAAACCTCTTTGGTTTTAATTGAAGATAAGACTGTACCATTCACATAGAAACACAGAAAACCTACAGCATAATACAAGCCCTTCGGCCCACAAAGCTGTGCTGAACATGTCCTTACCTTAGAAATTAGGTAGGATTACCCATAGCTCTCTATTTTTCTGAGCTCCATGTACCTATCTAGGAGCCTCTTAAAAAGACCCTATTGTATCTATATAATACTGCCTTTTAATATCTTGACCTTATGCAGGAGTAAAATTCAGGATTTTAGATTGTCATAGAATACAAAATATTCACTAGTACAGTGTTGGCTAGTCAGGAGCAGTTCAATGTCCAGTAGTGAAAGGGTGATGATGAGTCATTTCAGTTGGGCATTGACCAGATTTTGTGAGGACCTGTGGCATCCTTTATCGAGGTAGGACCTAAAATACATCATGCTTTTGTCTGTGTGATATCAAAACAATAGGCTGCCTTGAAGCTCAGTGCAGAAATGATTTTAGCCGAATTGTGGTAACTAGGATTTATACTGATGCACTGTTGAAAAGAAATGACTGGTGAAAGTGAGAGAATAGCAAGTGATCACAGGCTAATAGCCAATTATAATGATTAAACTGAAATGTGGGCAGTGAAATGATTTCTGTCGGCCTAGTGCTGAGGGTTCAGTTTTGGTTTGGGGATAGTGCAGAAAAGATTCATAAGGATAGTGCTAGGACCCAAGGGACTGAGTTACAGAAAGGTTCACTGGAATGTAGGAGATTATGGCATGATCTTATGGAGGTGTATCATATCATTAGTGGTCTAGACACACTGAATGCACAGCTTTTCCCCAGCATTGGGGTAATCAAAAAATAAAGGACAATTTTGAAGTGAGAGCAGAGAGATTTAATAGGAACTTGAGGAGCAACATTTTCACTCAAAAGTTGGGAAACAAGGAGGTGGTACTAGGCAACATGGGCAAATGGAAATTAGATTAGATGGGCATCTTGGTTAATGTCACAAATCAGATGGGCCAACGGGCCAGCTTCCATTCTGTATGACTATAACTAGGTGCCATGTAGGTGCAATTATCCTCAAGTTGCATGAAGGATTGGTTTCTCAGAGAAACCAGCAAGGAATGTTGATCTAAGGCTTTGGAGAGAGAGTGTTACACAAGATCCAGTTTGAGGAGGTCTATCCATAGGAGGAATATTGCCATGGACACAGCTAATAGCAGCATTGTTGGTAAGGACAGAATTTATTGCCCATTATTAACTACCACCGCGGTAAGGAGACAGATCAAGTCCATTGTGGGCTGGCTCTGATGGGCATGAGGTGGACAGCAGGTTCCTTTCCCTGAAGGGAGTGATGAACCAGATCATTCTTGATTTAAATCACAAGTACAACTAGCTTTAAAAAAATCCAGATTTACTTGAATTTCTTTGATGCAATGGGTACTATCATACCGAATGAAGGACATAACGGGCTAAATCACCAAGAATCTGGTCACTGGTCTGGTGAAGACACATAAACAGCTGCTTCAGGAAGCCAGTCATGTGCTCACTGATATTTGAAGCGGCTGATTTATTCCCACTACACAAGTGGTCCCAGGCTGCTTCACCCCAGTCCAGGAGGCTTGACCATGAGTTTCAAGAGGGCCACTAAGTAGGTGACCCAAACTTAGAAGAAACACTACACCCTCCTAACTGAAAGGGGCATTTGACACAACAGCACTTCATTTCTCCAGCTGGGCCATCCAAAACCCAAGTCCACAAGGAACAGAAAATCTGAGCTGGGAAGTAATTGCATACTTTTATTTTCCTTCAAACAAGGAAACATTTAATAATGATGTGCAAAGTAAGTGAACAGAATAGGTTGACTGGGGAAAGTCAATAACTAGAAGTAGGGGCAATGAAGGAAACCCAAGTTAGAACATTAATCACTCCATGTCTAACAGTCACTATCTAAAAGAATGTTTATGTACAATCATCACATTTGTAAAGGTATTGGAAGAAAAATCCCAGAGGTACCCAGAGTTCATAGTGGTCAGAAACAGGCCCATCAGCCCACTGAGTTTCTACTAAAGGCAGATTTATACTTGTACCTCAAATGGACACCATAACCTACACGCCTTGTGAGCATTTATACTTGTGCATTGGCGTGTCTGCGTCACTCTCCAATTCGGGCACATCGCACATGCGCACACACCTGCCCGTGCAAGGCGTCATGGTCATGGTAGTCTTTCTCGGGGGTAAACAAGTTTAAAGCAAGCATCTTTTTTCATAAAAGCAAAATGTGTCCTCCATAATTTCGGAGGTCTATAAAGCTTTATGGAAAGCATTGCAGCCAGAGTTCCTTCCTTGCCCTTTAGTCATGCAATGGGAAGCTAGTGCAGCATAGGAGGAAATGCGATGTTTAGCACTTAGACAGCAGGTCTTTCAGCTGTGCTGCCACAGTGGCAGCTAGATGCAACATCAATGGTTTCTTCAGAGAATGGTGGAGCTTGTACTAACCCCTGGTTGTAATATCAGAATGAGACAAACAGTATTTCTTCTAGGTGCAGCTGATTTGATTTATATCTCCTCCCACCTTCCCTTGCTGGCTAACTAGTACACCCACACTACAGCGATCCAAGGTACACACAAAAGTTGCATACTGAGTTATAAACTGATGTACATATTAGTGAGATTTTTCTGTAACACCAGCCAAAGTAGCTGCTCCTGGCTGGTACAGCAGAGAAGAACAAACCAGAGACATGGGATATATGGATAGGGGGGGGGGGGGGGGGGGGGGCGGGGAGGAGAGGGGAGAGAGAAGAGAGAAGAGAGAAGAGAAAGGCAAAGAAGTGGAAATAAGGAACAAATGGAAATGTGATCAGAAAGAAAAGGTAGAGAGCAAGGGAGTGACTGACATGGAAGTGAAGTAGATCAACAAAAAGGAATATGAGGGAGGCAGCCAATAAACAGATTATGCAAATCAGGGTAGTAAGTGTGAAGTCTTAGAGAAATTACTTCCTTCAAAGTTGTTAACATCAAAATTACTTTATACTTGTGGGTTACACTCAGCACACCCTCAGCTGAGTTGGTAGTTAATGGAAACAGCACATTACATTATGTTTCAATGTATACATAACAAATAAACTTGAATCCTGAAGTTTAATGATTATGAGGCCATTGACTAAGTGAACCAAAGATATTCTCTCTTCCCCCACCCCCAAAAGGAGTTGTTTTTTTTTTTTTTTTTTTTTTTTTTTTTTTTTTTTTTTTTTTTTAAGGATATGGAATCCACTCCCTATAATCCTGAAGGCAAAGTAACTGTGGCACTTGAAAGGGAACCAGTTAAGTACAAATGTTTGTAGTTGAAAGGAGTAGTACTAGCTGGTTTGCTCTCACAGCAAAGAGCATCCTTCCATTATTTACTCAAGTTACATGGCATCTCAAATTCACTGTTGAAAGAAATACAATGAGAATACAAGACTTAATGGATAAATAGCAGTTGAAGTGCTTACAGCAGCAAGGTGATTATTTTAAGTTTAGTTGAAAATCATTAGCATTAAAAACCTCTTGTCACTGGTTGCAAGTACTTGTGTTCCATGCACTGGAATCCTCAGGTATAGACTGCTAATGAGCAACTTATCAAGAGTTTAATCAACAAGAACATTATTTAACTTAGCAAGAATGGGAAGATGCAAGTTACATGGAAAAACATTCCCAAGAACAGTAGAGGAGGGAAAATAAAAACAATGTTGTAAACATGGCTTATATTGTGGGAGGAAGCAAATAGACTTGAAGCTTGAAGTCTTTTAGCTTATGCAGCATAAACTCAGAGCAAAGACTGGTCATATTTCACAACTTTGCTTTGCTCAATCGATTACATTTAGCCTACCAGCTACTCTGATTGCCCAAGGCAGATCTAAGGAAGAGGAATAAAAAGTTGGCTTTTCATGCCAAGACCCCTCATCAGGATCGTTTGATCATTTCTGATGTATCACAGCCCACAACAACACCTGCATTTCCCTCCATAAATGCTATCTGACTTGCTGAGTTACTCCAGAACTGTGTTATTATTTCAATATTTCCAGCATCTGAAGATTCTCTTACATTAAAGACAGAAAATGACTTTATTCAGCAAGCTGGTTCTAGATAAAGAGCACTATATATGAACCCAATTCACAGACAAGATTGAACTTCGCAATACAAAAATGTCTTCTGAAATATACAGCATATCTAATGCTATGAGAGGTTGTAACTCAACTAATCTTAAACTAGTATACTAGTATACAGCCCCCACTTTAAATATATAGATATATGCAAGAATTATGTTACAGAAGAGCATTTTTTTTTTTATAAAATAAATCATACTACACTGGGAATCTCTGATGTGATGGAATCCAGGGGCTGCCAGTGACAATTCATTAATGATTCATACAGTTCTTCACTTTGTTCCATGAATTGCTTGTTAACTTCATCAATATCCAACTTTGGATCTGGATCTTTTTAAAAAAAAAACCTAGTTATTTACCATTTTAAAAATTCATGCTTCCTTATACAATTAAATACCATTAAATTCAGTAAACAAGAAGCTCTCTTCTGCATGCATCAAATCCAGGGATATTAATGAAAACAGCTTGGTAGTGCTGCTCTCACACACCTCCAGACATGTGGGCTTGATCCAATGTCCAGCATAGGGTGGTGTTTACACACTCCCTCTGCAAGTTCTTCTAGATGTTCTGGTTAATGTGAATACTCACCTGGGAATCCATGGATCAAATAGCACCTTTTTTTTTTATATATATAAAAAAAGCCATGATAAAAAAAGTTATAGAAGCTGATTATCCAATATTTTTGCTTTAGAACTTCAACTTCAACAGTTAGTAGTACATAAACTGGTAATTATCACAACTTGCTATCCAATCAGCTTCTGATGAAAATACTTGCATGTTACTGCAAGATTGATTCCATTCTCAAGTTATTATCCACTTTCTCTCAACACCCCCTCATAAACCAGTTAGTTGAGTACTTCATCAATTAAAACTCCCCATCAATTAATTGCATCAGTCCAGAATTATAATTTTTTTTTTTTAGTTCACTCTACTTTAAAATTCCCAACATAAAAAGTTAAAGTAGAATATCAAATGTTACACTGACTAGTTTTGGGAAAGGAGTGCCACTTATTGGCAAGAAATATTTAAAACCATTATAAATCCCATCTATATTTACCTATTAATCTGCAAGGATATTTAAAATATACTGAACTATTTATTTGAGAGCTTAATGTCCAGGGCTACACATTATATCGGAGGGATACGAAGGTAGGCAGAGGGGCTGGTATGGCTCTAACTGGTAAAGAATGGCATCAAATCAGTAGAAAGATGTGACATAAGATCAGAAGATGTTGAATCCTTGTGGGTTAAGTTAAGAAACTGCAAGGGTAAAAGTACAGGCCTCCCAACAGTGGCTGGGAGGTGGACCACAGATTCCAAAAGGAAATAGAAAAGGCATGTCAAAAGGGCAATGTTATGTTAGTAATGGGAGATTTTAACATGCAGGTTGATTGGGAAAATAAGGTTGCTAATGGGTCTCAAGAGAGTCAGTTTGTTGAATGCCTAAGAGATAGCTTTTTAAATAGCAGTTTGTTGCTGAGCCTACTAGGGGATCAGCTATACTGGATTGGGTGTTATGTAATGAACCGGAGGTGATGAGGGAGCTGTTTTTTTTTTTTTTGTTTGTTTAAAAACCTTATAGTCACAATATGACTGAGTTCAACTTGAAATTTGATAGGGAGATGTAGCAGTATTTCAGTGGAGTAAGGGAAATTACAGTGGTATATGAGAGAGGAGTTGGCCAAAGTAAATTGGAAGGAGCTGTTGGCAGGGATGTCAGTAGAGCAGCAATAGTGTGTGTTTCTAGGAAAAATGGAGGAAGGTGCAGGACATGTATTCCAAAAATAAAGAAACACTCAAATGGTTTAAAAAAAAGTACAATGACAGCTGACAAGGGAAGTCAAAGCTATTGTAAAAGCAAAAGGGCATACAACAAAGCAAAAATTAGAGGGAAGATAGAGGATTGGAAACTTTTTAAAAACATACAGAAAGCAACCAAAAAAATTAGAAAGGAAAAGATGAAATATAAAAGCAAGCTAGCAAATAATATCAAAGTGGATAGTAAAAGCTTTTCCCCCCCCCACATATGTTAAAAATAAAAGAAATGAGAGTGAATATAGGACCAACAGAAGATAAGGCACAATAACAGGGGACAAGGAGATGGCTGATGAACTAAATGAGTATTTTGCATCAGTCTTCACTGTGGAAGGCACTAGCAGTATGCTTGATATTGTAGTGTATGAAGGAAGAGAAGTGGGTGCAGTTACTATTACGAGAGAGAAGCAGCTCAAAAAGCTGAGAGACCTAAAGGTACACAAGTCACCCAGACCAGTGGAACTAAGCCCCAGGGTTCTGAAAGAGGTAGTGTTAGAGATTGTGGTGGCATTAGAAATGATCTTTCAAAAATCACTGGACTCTGACATAGTGCCAGAGGACTGGAAAATTACAAATGTCACTCCACTCTAAGAAAGGAGGAAGGCAGCAGAAAGGGAATTATAGACCAGTTAGCCTGATCTCAGTGGTTGGGAAGATGTTAGAGTCAATTGTTCAGGATGAGATAAAGTACTTGGTGACACAGGACAAGATAGTACAAAGTCAGGATGGTTTCTTTCAGGAAAAATCCTGCCCGATGAACCTGTTGGAATTCTTTGAGGAGATTACAAGTAGGATAGATAAAGGGGTTGCAGTGGATGTTGTATATTTGGACTTTCAGAAGGCCTTTGACAAGATGCTACACATGAGGCTGCTTACCAAGTTAAGAGCCCATGGTATTACAGGAAAGTTACTAACATGGTTAGAGCATTGACTGGTCGGTAGGAGACAGCGAGTGGAAATAAAAGGATCCTTTTCTGGTTGGTTGACTAGTGGTGTTCCTTTGGGGCCGGTGTTGGGACACTTTTTATGCTGTATATAAATGTATATAAGAAGCTGATGAAATAGATTGCTTTGTTACCCAGTTTTCAGATGCTACAAGGATTGGTGAAGGGACAAGTAGTGTTGAGGAAACAGGTAGGATGCAGAAGGCAAACAGGAATTCTGCAAATGCTGGAAATTCAAGCAACACACATCAAAGTTGCTGGTGAACGCAGCAGGCCAGGCAGCATCTCTAGGAAGAGGTGCAGTCGACGTTTCAGGCCAAGACCCTTCGTCAGGACTAACTGAAGGAAGAGTGAGTAAGGGATTTGAAAGATGGAGGGGGAGGGGGAGATCCAAAATGATAGGAGAAGACAAGAGGGGGAGGGATAGAGCCAAGAGCTGGACAGGTGATTGGCAAAAGGGGATACGAGAGGATCATGGGACAGGAGGTCCGGGAAGAAAGACGGGGGGGGGGGGGCACCCAGAGGATGGGCAAGAGGTATATTCAGAGGGACAGAGGGAGAAAAAGGAGAGTGAGAGAAAGAATGTGTGTATAAAGATAAATAACAGATGGGGTACGAGGATGCAGAAGGACTTACATTAGGAGAATGGGCAAGAAAGTGGCAAATAAAATACAATGTTGGAAAACGCATGTTCATGCACTTTGATAGTAGAAATAAGTACACAAACTATTTTCTAAACAGGGAGAAAAATCCAAGATGCAAAGGGACTTGGGAGTCCTTGTGCAGAATACCCTGAGGCCTAACTTGGAGGTTGAGTTGGTGGTGAAGGCGGCTAATGCCATGTTAGCATTCATTTCAAGAGGACTAGAATATAAAAGCAGGGATGTAATGCTGAGGCTTTATAAGGCACTGGTGAGGCCTCATCTTGAGTAGTGTGAACAGTTTTGGGCCCCTCATCTTAAAAAAGATAGGCTGGCACTAGAGAGGGTCCAGAGGAGGTTCACACGGATTATTCCAGAAATAAAAGGGTTATCATACAAGGAACATGTGATGGCTCTGGGTCTGTACTTGCTGGAATTCAGAAGGATTGTGGGGGGGGGGGGGGGAGAGAGAGAAGAGAGAAGAATCTCATTGAAGCCTTTCAAATGTTGAGAGAGTCTAGGACAAGAGGGCACAGCCTCAGGATAGGAGGGGGTGCCCTTTCACAAACAGATGCAGAGAAATTTCTTTAGCTTAGGGTGGTGATTTTGTGGAATTTGTTGCCACATGCAGCTGTGGAGAGCAGGTCATTGGGTGTATTTAAGGCAGAGATTGATAGGTTCTTGATTAGACATAGCAAAGGTTATGGGGAGAAGGCTAGGAACTGGGGCCAAGGAGGAGGAGGAGGAGGAGGAGGAGGAAAATGAAAGGATCAGCTATGATTGAATGGCAGAGCAGACCTGATGGGCCAGATGGCCTAATTCTGCTCCCATGTCTTATGCTCTTACTTGGAGCAATAGTCGAGTAATACAGAAGTCTATATTTACATCTCCATACCATTTATTCTAGACTGGCTAATTAAAAACATTGTTTTTATTCCCAACATTTTAGTTTTTCCAAGTCATTAGAGTTTCAAAACTGTTGTAAGAACAGATTGTATAATTAATGAATTCAATCCTAGATCCAAAAAGATGTTCTCACCTTCCACACATTCCTCTTCATTTTCTTCACTCAGTGTAGTATTTTGCTGAAACTGGAATTAAAAAAAAAACACTTTCCCATAAAAGTAACAGCAAACAATATTTTAACATTGAAGGCTCAAAAATTTAGAATGCTTTACCTCAGACAGCTGTGACATTTCTGTCATGAGTGAAGAAGTTATTCCTGATGTTTCAGTGGCACCATACTGTGGGTACCCATAGCCATAGCTAGCATAGGGATCATAACCCCACTGGGAGTAATACTGTTGGTACTGTTGATAGTACTGTGTGTAGTTGTAGCTTGCAGTTGGCTGATATTCAGATTTTGTTTTTGCACTGAAATTATAAACAGTTTTCAAATGAAACATTCATATTCCTTGACTAATGTAGTAAGTAAAAGATAGGACAATTGCTTTCAAATTAAAGCATCTGAGATTAAAGTATGAAATCTCAATTACTAGGCTTAAATGAAACTAGCACCCTAATCATGTAAATCAAAGCTAAAGCAGTAATCCTCCCCCCCCCAAAAAAAACAACACATTCTAGCCATCAGAAACCAGGTATAAATGCATTGAAACTACCTATCACTATTGCATTTACAGCATACCTTAGCCAGTACCACCACATATTTTGAGGACTACCAACACTCTCTGCTTCATTACTATAAGCAGCCATTCTTACTTTTCAGTCTAGGATAAAACAAGGCCTGGAAAGCTCATTAAATAGCTAAAAAAAAACAACTGACCTGGTGTAATCCCTTTTAATGGATATTGAACAACTAATTAACAATTAACAGCTGCAGCTATGAATTATTTGTAAAGAAGACTATTAATCTAAATTGGGAAACAGGTGAAACATGTTAAAATAGCCAGGCTTCTTTAAAGGGTTGCATGTATAAAATCCTAAAATTAGTCAGTAGAGAGGCAAAATAAATTGTTCATGTTTTTATTTCCTGTCATGAGTACAATTAATGATATCAAATGCATGAGTGTTATATTGCTACAGCAAATATAATAAGCTTTCACAGTAGTTTTCATCCAATATAAAGGTCATCAAACACAACTAATCTCATTTGCATTAAAGCCAAAATTTGCAATCCACCACAGATCAAATAGAACTATCACTACACAGCTACAGTCAATTGTCTGAAGAAGGGAGAAGAAGAAGGGAAAGAATAATGAGCCAACACCCAGGTGTGTTAAGCAGGAGGGAAGGAACAGATGATATAATTGATGATCCATTTACATTAGCAGAAATGGTGAGAACAATAAAGAGATCAAGACCAACCTTCCCAGGGAAAGATCTGATATGCTCTGTGATGCTAAAAAATCTAGGAGAAGGGGCACTCTTGAAGTTGCTGCATTTTTATAACAGAGTGTGGGAGGAGGGAAGATTACCAAGTGCATAGAAAGAAGCAGTAGTAATTCCAATAAGGAAGCCTGGCAAGGATCTGTCAAAACCCACTAGCTACAGACCAATTGCATTAACATCAAGTATATGTAAGATAATAGAAAGGATGATAACAGAAAGGTTATCATATGAGCTTGAGAAAAGGGGAATGCTGGCAAGTTATCAGAGTGGTTTTAGAAAGGGAAGGAATTCCATGGATTCAGTGATTATGTTAGAGACTGAAATAAGGAAGGCCCAGGCAAATAAAGAGTCAGTAGTGGCAGTGTTCTTTGACATTGAAAAAGCCTATGATATGATGTGGAAGGAAGGATTATTAATTAAACTGCACAAGATGGAGGTTGGTGGGAGAGTTTTTAATTGGATGAAAGATTTTTTGTTTGGTAGAAAAATTCAAGTTCAGATTGGATCAGAATTATCAAAACAGTACATAGTGGAAAATGGCACACCTCAAGGTAGTGTGATTAGCCCGTTACTTTTCAACATTATGATCAATGATGTCTTCACAAAGGTACCAGTGGATATAGGTAGGTCACTGTTTGCGGATGATGGGGCCTTGTGGAAAAGAGGCAGGAACATGGACCATGTAATCAGGAAACTACAAGAAGCAATTGATGAAGTGGTGGAGTGGGGTTATGATTGGGGATGTAGATTTTCAGTAGATAAAACTCAAACTGTATTTTTTACCAGGAAAAGAGTTGAGGTAGGGAAGAAGTTAAGGATGTATGAGGTTGAATTAGAAAGGGTTGCATCATTTAAATTTCTGAGTGTTATATTTGATTCACAATTAACATGGGCAGACCATATCAGGAAAGTTGAGAAGAATGTAAAAAAGTAATAAATGTGATGAGATGTTTGACTGGTAGGGAATGAGGAGCAAGTTGTTCAGCTTTGAAGAGAATGTATGTGGCTTTAGTAAGATCTGTATTGAATTATGGAAATATAGTATATGGATCAGCAGCTAGGTCTCTTATAAGGAAACTGGATGTGATTCAGGCTCAGGCCTTGAGAGTGTGCAGTGAGGCTTTTAAAACGTCACCAGTGTCAGCACTACAGGTAGAAATGGGAATAATCCCTTTGGAACTAAGAAGGATGCAACTGATGGCAAACTACTGGGCTAACTTGCAGGGGCACAATGATTCTCACCCTACTAAAGGAGTGTTGCAGGAGTGCTGGGAAAATGGGAGGTTTCAGAAGGATATCTTTAGTCGGGCAGGGAATGATATCGCGAAAGAATGTGGAGTGTTTGATCTGAGGATAAGTCCTTCAGTAGTTTATCCGGTTGTAGCTCCATGGAAGCTTGTATGGCCTGACATTGACTATCATTTGTTAGAGGTAAAAAGGAAAGAAAGATATAAAACAGATTTGGTAAATGCATTTAACTGTCATGTGATGGAAAAGTATAGTGATTATACTCACATTTATACGGATAGTGCGAAGGAATCTGAAACAGGAGTGACAGGGTTTGGAGTGGTAATACCAGCAAAAGAAATTGGAATCAGCAGAAGAACATCTAATAAGTTAGGGGTATTTACAGTGGAGATGCTGGCAGTGTTGGTTGTGTTGCAATGGGTGCAGAAAGCCAGACAAGCCAAAGCATTGATATGTTCAGATTCATCCTCAGTTCTAGCAAGTTTAAGGTCTTTTCACACAAACAGTCGGCAAGATGTACTTTATGAAGTCCTTCAGTTAGTTACAAGAATTGCAAATCAGGGAGGTCAGGTAAAATTTCTATGGGTTCCATAACATGTAGGGGTGAAGGGGAATGAGAGGGTGGATGAGTTGGCAAAGAGGGCGTTAAAGAAAGAAAATGTGGAAATGCATATTAGTATCAGTAAAGCAGAGGTTAAGTGTGTAATCTGGGAAAAAGTCAACCGAATGTGGCAAGAAAGATGGGACAGGGAGGGGAAAGGGAGGCATTTATATCAAATACAAAAGAGTGTTGCAGTTACTAGGGTAGATAATGGAAACAGAAGAGAGGAAATTGTGTGGACTAGGTTAAGGCTGGGGCATTGTGCATTAAACAAAACATTGAAAATGATAGGGAAACACCAGACAGGATTGTGTGAGGAATGACAGGAAGAGGAGTCAGTAGAACATGTAGTTCTGAGTTGCAGGAAGTATGGGATACAGAAAGAGATGATGAGAAATAAATTAAGGGAGTTGGGGATGCAGGAATTCACACTAAAAGGGTTGCTGGGCATGGGTGAGAGAGCACGTCTGGGTATTTTTAGCGTTTTTAAGGGGTACAGGGGTTTTTTTATAGAATATGATGAATAAACAGGAATAGGATACTAGGATGGTCAAAGATGGGAGGGTGAAGTGTAGGTTTGTATATATGTGTGTGTGTGTGTGTGTGTGCGCGCGCGCTTGGGTGAAGGGATTTAGAATGTATGTCTAGTGCACATTCTGGAGCAGAGGGTGGCGGTAATGCACCATTAAGCTGGATGCCAACCGCCGCAAAACAAGATACAGACAGACAGCTACAGTCGAATTTGATCCTAACTTCCAGTGCCATCGACATGGATTTGCACATTATCTGTGTGTTTCCCCTGGATGCTCCAGTCTCCTCTTGCATCATAAGATTACGTGAGTTGGCAAGCTGCTCTGCTTTACACTTAGTATTGTTGGGTGGTAAGAATTGTGGCCATGAGAGAGATTTACTAACAATGGAAATAAGATGGGCATTGGGACTGAAGGGATTTCTCTGAGAACTAGCATAGTCTTGAAGGATCAAGTAGACTTCTAAATTGTAAAGAAATATGGGAAAGGTTTCAACAGAATAAAGATTATTTGCAAGTTACTGTAGCTTGATTTGTAAGTGCAGATTAAGGGAGATGCCTGCATATACTTGACTGGTAACTCAATTATATTTTCCAATTTATAAATTAAAATAAACATGAATGATCTCAACAATAGTGACCTGACAACCTCTAAATATACATGGATGCACCCAGCACAGCCATGGACACCAAGTCTGGCACAGCATGAAGGCCATTGGAAACATTGTATGCATGCAAACTACCTCCAGTGTGATTAGGGTTGAATATTACATTTTTGATGGAGGTGGGTATTATTCTGTAGTACGTATTCATGCAATAAACATAAACTAGAACTTGGTTTAATTTTAGTTGAATGAATCCGTGTTGTTTTACCAATACCATTGAAGGATATTTAAAAACAATCACTTTTGTCTGTCTGGATTTTCAAATAATACTTGACCTATCATTTTCATTTACTCACCTTCACTTTACATCCCTTGATGCAACTATTATTTCTATGGTGTGACTCTGGTTTAAAAAAATAACTAAGATCAAATCCTTAGCAAGAAATGACACAGGTTCAGGAGATATAGAATCTTGTATGTAGACCGTAAGGGTAAAAAGACCCTGATAGGAGTTGTATACAGGCCTCTCAATAGTAGCCAAGATGTGAGGTACAAATTACAAAAGGAGACAGAAAAGGTATGTGGGAAAAAAAAAGGCAATGTCACACTGATAATGGGTGAATTTCAATATGCAGGTAGACTGAGAAAATCATGTTGGTTCCGGATCCCAAGAGCAGCTTGTGGTCGAGCTCACTAAGAAAAATGCAATTCTGGATTTGGTGTTGTGCAATGAACCAGATTTAATTTAGGAGCTTAAGATAAGGAACCCTTAGGAAGCAGTGATCGTAACATGATAGAATTCACCTTGCAATTTGAGAGGAAGAGCTAAAATCAGATGTATCAGTATTAAGGTTGAGTAAAGGTAACTACAGAGGTGTGAGAGAGGAGCTAGTCAAAGTTGACTGGAAGGGGACCTTGGTAGGAATGACAGAACAGGAAAGTTAGGAATTCCTGGGAGTAATTTGGAAGACACAAGATCATTTCATCTCAAAGAAGATGAAGCAACCAAGCTGAACAAGGGAAATCAAAAGCAGTAAAAAGGCAAAAAAGATCAATATTGCAAAAATTACAGAGATGTTAGAGAATTGGGAAGCTTTTAAAAACCATCAGAAGGCAACTAATAAAGCAATAAAGGGAGAAAAGATGACTTACAGTGGACTGAAAAAATTGAGCATGTAGATATTAAGAAAGGATGTGCAGGAGCTTTTGGAAAACATTAAATTGGATAAGTCACTGGGACCGGATGGAATGTGCCCCAGGCTACTGTGGGAGGCGAGAGAGGAGATTGCTGAGCCTCTGGCGATGATCTTTGCATCATCAATTGGGACAGGAGAGATTCCAGAGGATTGAAGGATTGCGGATGTTGTTCCCTTATTCAAGAAAGGGAGTATAGATAGCCCAGGAAATTATAGACCAGTGAGTCTTACTTCAGTGGTTGGTAAGTTGATGGAGAAGATCCTGAGAGGCAGGATTTATGAACACTTGGAGAGGCATAATATGATTAGGAATAGTCAGCATAGCTTTGTGAAAGGCAGGTTATGCCTTACGAGCCTGATTGAATTTCTTAAGGATGTGACTAAACACAATGATGGCAGAGCAGTAGATGTAGTGTATATGGATTTCAGCAAGGCATTTGATAAGGTACCCCATGCAAGGCTTATTGAGAAAGTAAGGAGGCATGGGATCCAAGGGGAAATTGCTTTGTGGATCCAGAAGGCAAAGAGTGGTAATAGACATGTCATATTCTGCATGGAGGTCGGTCACCTGTGGTGTGCCTCAGGGATCTGTTCTGGGACCCCTACTTTTTGTGATTTTTATAAATGACCTGGATGAAGAAGTGGACGGATGAGTTAGTGAGTTTGCTGATGACACAAAAGTTGGAGTTGTTGTGGATAGTGTGGAGGGCTGTCAGAGGTTACAGCGGGACATCCATATGATGCAAAACTGGGCTGAGAAGTGGCAGATGGAGTTCAACGCAGATAAGTGTGAGGTGGTTCATTTTGGTAGGTCAAATATGATGAGTATTAACGGTAAGATTCTTGGGGTCTGAGTCTATAGGACACTCAAGGCTGCTGCGCAGGTTGACTCTGTGGTTAAGAAAGCATATGGTGCATTGGCCTTCATTAACCGTGGGATTGAGTTTAGGAGCCAAGAGGTAATGTTGCAGCTATATAGGACCCTGGTCAGACCCCACTTGGAGTACTGTACTCAGTTCTGGTTGCTTCACTATAGGAACGATATGGAAACCATAGAAAGGATGCAGAGGAGATTTACAAGGATGTTGCCTGGATTGGGGAGCATGCCTTATGAGAATAGGTTGAGTGAACTCCGCCTCTTTTCCCTGGAGTGATGGTGGATGAGGGGTGACATGATAGGTGTACAGTATAAGATGATGAGAGGCATTGATTGTGTGGGTAGTCAAAAGCTTTTTCCCAGGGCTGAAATGGCTAGCACGAGAGGGCACAGTTTTAAGGTGCCTGGAAGTAGGTACAGATGAGAAATCAGGGGTAAGTTTTTTACGCAGAGAATGGTGAGTGCATGGAATGGGCTGCCGGCGACAATGGTGGAGGTGGATATGAGAGGGTCTTTTAAGAGACTCTTGGACATGCATATGGAGCTCAGAAAAATAGAGGGCTATGGGTAACCCCATGTTTGGCACAGCTTTGTGGGCCGAATGGCCTGTATTGTGCCGTAGGTTTTTCATGTTTCTATGAAATATGAAGGTAAGCTAACCAATAATATAAAAGAGGATACTTAAAAGACTTTTCAGATATATAAAACATAAATGAAAGGCAAGATCCTGATGGGAGTCATACACAGGCCACTGGAAAATGACACCACAGAAGTAGTAATGGGAACAAAAGGATGGCAGGTGAACTGAAAAATGATTTTGTGTCAGCGTACACTGTTGAAGACACCACTAACGTGCCAGAAATTGAGATAACCAAGGTGCAGAAGTCAGTGTAGGAGAAGGTGCTTGGGAAGTTGAAGGGTATGAGGGTGGATAAATCACCTGGATTGGATGGACTACACCCAGGGTTCTGAAAGGGTAATTGAAGAGACTGTGGAGGCATTAGTGATGGTCTTTAAAGGATTACTAGATTTTGTAAGGTTCCATAGGACTGGAAAAATCACAAATGTCACTGTATTCTTTAAGAAAAGAGACCTTTTCATTTTAAAAGGATGAGGTTTCAGGGTACTTGGAAGCCAATGAGAAAACAGTCCAAGGTCAGTATGGCTTCCTTAAGGGGAGATCTTGGATGACAGATCTGCTCAAATTCTTTGAGGAAGTAACAAACAGTCTAGATAAAGGGGAGTCAGTGGATGTTGTTTATCAGACCTTTGCCAAGATGCTGAACATAAGGATGTTAAACCACAGTCAGTGACTTGTGTTCCCCAGAAGTTAGAATTGTGTCTACTACTTTTCATGTTAATGATCTGAGATGACAATTGATAGCTTTGTGGCCAAATCTGTAGATGATTCAAAGATGGATGGAGGGGCAAGTAGTGTTGAGGAAGAAGGGAGTTTGCAGAAGGACTTGGTCAGTTTCAGAGAATGGGCAAAGAAATGGCAGTTGCAGGGAGTGTATGGTCATGCACTTTTGTAGAAGGAATAAAGGCATCAACTATTTTCCAAATGGAGAAGGAATTTAGAAATCAGAGGTGCAAAGGGACTTGGGAGCCTTTGTGCAGGCTTCCCTAAAGGTAAACTTGCAGGTAAGGAAGGCAAATGCAATGTTAAGATGTGCTGGTGTCGGGGAGGGTCCAGAGGAGGTTTGCAAGAATGATTCTGGAGACAAAAGTGTTCACATATGAGTAGTGTTTGATGGCTCTGAATTTGCTGGAGTTTAGAAGGATAAGAGGGAATTTCATTGAAATTCACAGACTATTGAAAGGCCCATATGGAGTGGAAGTGGAAAATATTTTCCAGCAGTGGGAGAGTCTAAAACCAGAAAGCACAACCTCAGAATGAAAGAACATCCCCTTAGAACAGAGATGAGTAATTTCTTTAGCCTCAGGGTGGAGAGTGATTGCCACAGATGGCTGTGAAGGACGAGTCGTTGGGTGTATTTAAAGCAGAGGCTAATAGCTTCTTGATTAGTAAGAGTGTCAAAAGTTATAGGGAGAAGGCAGGATATTGGGTGTGAGACAGAAAAATAAATCAAATATGATTGAATGGCCAAGCAACACACACAAAAGTTGCTGGTGAACGCAGCAGGCCAGGCAGCATCTCTAGGAAGAGGCACAGTCGACATTTCGGGCTAAGACCCCGAAACGTTGACTGTACCTCTTCCTAGAGCTGCTGCCTGGCCTGCTGCGTTCATCAGCAACTTTTGTGTGCGTTGCTTGAAATTCCAGCATTTGCAGATTTCCTCGTGTTTGCATGATTGAATGGCCAGTCAGTCTCCATTTGCCAAATGGCCTAATTATGCTCCTATATCTTACAGACTTGGTCTAAAGCCATCCAAGCTTCAGAGAACCATCGAAGTGCTCAATCAACTCATCTTTATATCCACCAAGCTGAGTGGTATTAGCATCCTCTCTATCAAGCTGTCTTATGCATTCTCCATATGGGGCAGTTATTGGTTTGATCAGCACCATAGTGTACATAAATTTCACAATGATGAGGTAAGTCAGAATTGTTGCTTTATAGGATTGAACCTAGAGTCAAGTGTGCTACCAATTGATGAACTGTTACGTAGAAATCTATGAATAAATACTCAGAGATCCAATCTTGTCATTCAGTATCTCATGATGTTAGTCATTCATAGAGCGATGTTGTATCAACCCTGCATTAACACTGTTTCAGATATGCTTGCAACTAAAGGGCGTGTTGTTGACTGGTTTATAAAATTACCTTTAGCAGCAGGAAACTGTAAATTGTAATTCAACTATCACCACATTCCACATTCTTCTAGCTTCTCTGAACTATAGTCAGTTTCAAGGATGACATAAATGAAGTTTCTGATTGGATTGGGAGATAGTTTCAACCAATCTTTCAGTCAATTCAAGCTTGGAGTTCAAGATTACCTTGATCACCAGTGATGCAATGGCATTGCTAATAAATTGAGTGCACTTATTAACCAGAATTTGCTTAGTTTCCTCTTCAAACCTGTTAAGGTAGTTTTGTTCTTTTATTCCCTTGCTGGTTATTGATACTCACCTTTTTGGCACTGCTATACTTATTCGGATGGGTTTTCCTCCTAAACCTTTGCTGTTTTGACATTCTTCTAAAGCCTTTTTCTGTTCTGCTTCATCAGAAAACCTGACAAATCCAAAACCTCTGGCAAAATAAAAATAAAACAGTTTATATTATAGTTTACAAATGTGTGAACTGGCTTGAATCAACAGGTTTAAATAGTTTGAACCACATAATATTAGAGTCATTACTTTACATCTGAGGTACCATCAGTCCAAGTATTTGGTGTCCTTGTTAATCCTAGCTGGGACAGAAAGAATGTTCTTATTCAATGTGTGGTTTGATTTTCAATAGCCATTGTGGGCTGCTTTATAGAAAATGATAAAATGATCATTTAATAATCATTGTTAATATAGATTTTCAGTCCTTATTAAAGACATTTCACTAATAATAATTTACTGCAAGTACATACATGCTTTAAAACACTATCACACAGTAGTTACACTACCTTGAGTTTCCAGATGTGTCTGTAACCACTTTCCCACCTCTACAAGATGGATATTTCTTAACAAAGTAATCATACAGATGAAAATCATCAACTTCTGGAGAGAGGTCGCCCACAAATATGGAATATTCTTGGCTGTTGGGTAAGATATGCAGTAGTAAAACAGCAGCTGAAATTAAGGACTACAAAACCCCCACAAAACTTTGTATACTAATATCCAGCTTGTCAAAATAGTATGCTTCTTCGAAAGCTAAAACTCCTAAAAGTCCTGAAAAGTTAACACTAAATCTGTAGTTTGTATTACGGTGCAGAGTATGTTTGTAGCTTGTACAGTATGTGTATTGTTTTTCATCATTTGTGAAATGTGGCCACCATTAGTAAGATTCAGCATTTATTACTGAACCTGAATTGCTCTTGAAAAAGTAGTGAATTGTCTCTCAGGATTGTATTGTTTGTCTGGTCAAGGTATTCCCACAATACGATTAAATGGGCAGTTCCAGGATTTTGACCGTCAAAGCTGAAGAACAATACATTTTAAAAGCTAGCATTGTGGTGGTCTCGTGCATCTGTTACACTCATCCTTCTCAGTGCTATAGGTTGGGGTGGTAGTGGTGGGGGCGTGGCAGGCATAGTTAACAATGCTGTAGGAGCAGCCTTGGCACATTGTTACTGTGTATCATATACAGTAATGTGCTATAACTATAATCCATCCGAGTTGGAAGTGGATAGGGTACCTGTCAAGTAGACTGCTTTACACAAGATAACATTGAATTGTACTCGTCCAGTTATTATTCTCTATTCACCCCCCCCCCCCGCCGTGCTTTACTAACGTTAGAAGGGTGTTGTGGAAATAGTCACACATCACAAAATAGTCAGCATCTGATCTGTTCCTGTGCCTGCAGTATTTATAGTTCTAATCCTGTTAAGTATTTGGTCAGAAGTGAGCCTTAGAATACTGCTTTTGAAGGTTTTGTGAAAGAAAAACATGTTAAGTGTTAAGGACCTCATTGTTAGAAATGGTCATTGCCTGGATTTCTATTGATATAAATGATACTTTCCACTTTTCAGACTGAGCTTGGTATGTACAGTTGGCACATACTGCTTCATAATGTATCAGTCACTCGAAGGCTTCCAGGCATTCTCATGTGTTAGCGAAATCTATAACAATAAGTTGCTGAGAATGGAAATAATTGTACAATGATTGATGAAGCAGCTTATGATTATAGTGCCAAAGGACACTACCCTGGGGAACATTTGCAGCTATGTCTGTGGGCTAGCATAACTGGTGTCCAATAATCACATCAAATTTTCTTTATTCTAAGTTGACACCAACCAGTAGAAGATCTTGCCTGGTGTCCCCCGACTTTAATTTTACTAGGGTAAAATTGATAGGCCAAAGATGATTGGCCTTCAGTCTGGCACAGGATTTTCAGGCAAATAGTCAACAATTAAGTATGATCAATTAACTGAACTCCATTATTAGAGCACAGACTACTTCTAGCTGTGAGCTACTAATTGCATTAAGATTTTTGTATTTGCACATGCAGATATCATGAAGTTGCTGTTAATTATGGTCAGTAAAAATGCTGAGAGGTTTGTTATGATTATTCTGCAATATTCTGGATTTTTTTATTAAATGGTTAGTAAAAGGCACGGGCTTGAAACGAGATGTATAGCTCAGCATAGATGAGGACATCAAATTCCTTATCCTAATCGACTTTAGAGAATTAAATGTTCTTGCTAAAGTAGCAATCCGATAATTTCAAGTAATTTTATTGATATTAATGTTTATTTCAAATTCATTGAATTTGAACCTATGTCTCCAGGCTGTCTTTAGTTTCCATGGAGCACAGGCAGCTGAAGGGAACCTGACAGAAATTGATATTATGAGGAATATGCTGTACATTGCAGCAAACATTTTCCTCACAGCTGAGGGAAACTAAATCTTGTGTGCATAGATTCAAGATATGGATTTTAAGATTTAGAGGGGATCTGAAGAGGCACTTTTCCCAGTTGCAAGTATTTGGGATATGGGACACACTAGCCGAGTGGGTGGCAGAGGCAGAGACAAATAACAGTTAAGAAGTACCAATATGAACACTTAAGTTGTCAAGGCACAGCATTTTTGAATGGTTTGCTAGTTTTGGGATTAGCGTAGAAAGGTACTCTTGTTTGCATGGACTTGATGGGTCTATCACTTAACAATCTCTGGTTTACCCTTACCCCTCCTCTTTCCTCCCCCACCCCCAACCAACTCGGCTCCACCTGGCTTATTTTCTTTTTTTATTCTTGTGTTTCTATCTATCACCCCCTGTCTCAGCATTCTCTTCTTGCCCTGCCCCTATCTTATCTGGTTCCACCTATCATTTACCAGCCTCGGTCCCAGAACTCCCTCTCACTTCTATACACTGCCAGCCTCCTTCTCTACCCTCAAACCTGGTGCAGGGTCTTATCCAAATGTCATCATCCCTTTGCCTCTCCAGATGCTGCTTGAATCACTGAGTTCTTCCAGCTGCTTATCTTTTTGAATCACTGGTTGTGATGTATTTAGATTTTCAGGCTTTATTTTAAAGTTTTAACATCGGAGGCTGGTCAACAAGGTTAGAGCAGGTAGAATTGTAGGTATTTTAATGGCTTTAATGGTATATTTCTAGGTTTGCTGACGACACAAAACTAAGTAAAATTGTAAGTAGACAGGTGGATGTACAGAAGTTCAGAGGGACATGGCAGATGGAATAAAACGTGAGATCATCTACTTCAGTACATAAGACAAACTGTATTTTCTAAATATTCAAAGGGACCCAGATGCTGATCACTGAGATCTAAAAAGGTGTACAAGTGATCAGGACAAGTCATTATTGGAAGATTCAAGTAACACAGTGAAAATATCTTGCTGCAATTATGAGATTCCAGCAAAATTGCATGAAGCATTGTGTAGAATTGATCTCTTCTATTAAAAGAGGTACAGTGGTGCTAGAAAGTTTGTGAGCCCTGAAGAATTCTCTCTATTTCTGCATAAATATGATCTAAAATGAGATCATATCTTCATGCGTCCTAAAACTAGACAAAGAGAACCCAAATAAATAACACAAAAATATTATACTTCATTTATTTATTCAGAAAAATGATCCAATATTACATATATTTGTTGAAAAGTATGTGAACCTCTGGGGTAATGCCTTCTGCAAAAGCTGTTGGAGTCGGGTGTTCCAATCAATGAGATGAGATTGGAGGTGTGGGTTGTAGAGGTGCCCTGCCCTTTGAAAAAGACACAAAATCAGATTACTGACAGAGCCTGCTCTTCTCAAGAAAGATACGCTTATGTGCACCATGCCTTTATCAAAACAACTTTCAGAGGACCTTAGAAGAAGAACTGTAGAGATATATGAAGCTGGAAAAGGCTACAAAAGCATTTCTAAACACCTGAATGTTCATCAGTGCACAGTAAGAGAAATTGTTTACAAATGGAGGAAACTCAGTACTGTTGCTACCCTCCCTAGGAGTGGGCATCCTGCAAAGGTCACACCAAGAGCACAACATGCAATTGTGAAGGAGGTGAAAAGGAACTCAAGGGTAACAACAAAAGACCTGCAGAAATCTCTAGAACTTGCTAAAGTCCCTGTTCATGTATTCGCTGTAAGAAAAACACTGAACAAGAATGGTGTTCATGGGAGGACACCACGGAGGAAACCACTGCTCTTCACTGCTGCATGTCACAAATTTGCAAAAGACCACCTGGATGTCCTACAATGTTTCTGGGACAATATTCTGTGGACAGATGAGATAGAAGTTGAACTTCCTGGCAAAAATACACATTGCTATGTTTGGAGGAAAAAGGGCACTGCACACCAACACCAAAACCTCATCCAAACAGTGAAGCATGGTGGAAGAGCATGAGGCTGCTTGGCTGCCTCAGGGCTTGGACAACTTGCAATCGTTAAGGAAAAAGTGAATGAAAAATTGAATCAAGACATTTAACAGAGGAATGTCATGGGAGCAGACAGTCACCTGAAGTTTAAAGCAGTTGGTTAATATAACAAAACAATGATCCGAAAAGACAAGAGTAAATCAACAAAAGAATGGTTAAGAAAATTTGTGTTTTGGAATGGCCAAGACAAAGTCCTGACCTTAATCCTTTAGGAATGTTGTGCAAGGACCTGAAGCATGCAGTTCATGCAAGGAACACCAACATCCCAGAGTTGAAGCAGTTTTGTAAGGAGGAATGGCCTAAAATTCCTCCAAGCCAATTTGCAGGACTGATCAACAGTTAACGGAAACATTTGGTTGAAGTTATTGCTGTACGGGGGTGGGGTCACACCAATTACTGGAAGCTAAGGTTCACATACTTTTTCCAACGAATAAACGTAATATTGGATCATTTTTCTCATAAATAAGCAATGTTATTGTGTTATTTAATTAATTGGGTTCTCTTTATCTTGATTTAGGACTTGCATGAACATCTGATCACATTTTAGATCATATTTATGCAGAAATAGAGAACATTCTACAGAATTCACAAAATCTCAAGCACCACTGTGTAACTGCCAAAGATGGAATACATGTAAGATTCACAATGTTTCCTGGGATGGTAGGTTTGCCACACAAGGACGGTGATATGGGAGACAATGTCTCCCATCCTCTACATAATGTACTGGTTGGGTACAGGAGTACATTCAGCCAGAGACTCATTCCATCGAGATGCAACACTGAGCGTCATTGGAAGTCATTCCTGCCCGTGGCCATCAAACTTTACAACTCCTCCCTTGGAGGGTCAGACACCCTGAGCCAATAGGCTGGTCCTGGACTTATTTCCTGGCATAATTTACATATTTAATTATTTATGGTTTTATATTGCTATATTTATACTGTTCTTGGTGCAACTGTAACGAAACCAAATTTCCCTTGGGATCAATAAAGTATGGCTATGACTATGAGTAGACTAGGACAATATCCACTAGCATTCAGATGAATTTGAGAGGACAACCACCTTGTTGTAGTTTTGAGGCTAATGTGCCTCAATGACCTGGAGAGCTATGTTGGCTGGAGTCGAGGCTTTATGACTTGTCTCTTGGTAAGGTCAACCATTCCAAACAGATGCAAAAGGGAGGCCAGACTAAGAGTGGTCCACCTGTCCTCCAAGTTCAGAGGTTCAACCTGGGGCAAACAACCATGACTGCAAAACAAAATCATTACAGAATCAGCAATGAAGAATCCTTCTGTATCTGAGTGTGAGGGCATTCCTGATTCTTAAGAGGAACTTACTGATGTGATGAGGGAAGCCCTAATCACCACCAGAGATGGAGGACCTTCATTGCTACCCTAAATGCCAGTGGCATAACAGGCAGCAAAAATAAAGTTAGAAGAATGAAAGGTGATCTCATGGAAATTCACATGGAAATTCACAGTTCATATAGAGCTCAATATTATAAATGCAGAGATCTTTCCCCTTGGTCTTGCTGAAGTGACTGGAACCAGGTGTTAAAGTCTCTATCAGGGGTAGGCCATTTAGGACTGAGATCAGGGATATTACTTCATTCAGAAGATGGTGGATATTTCAGAATTCTCCAACTAGGAGGGCTGTGAACCCTCAGTCAATGAGGTTATTTGATACAGAAGTGACAGATTCAAGTGATTTGGGGATAGCTGATGGCCACTCCTGGTTTTAATGTTCATTACTTTTCTAACATTAAACCAAACAATTTTGTTATCCATTTATATATGCAGTACATATTTTCCTTTGAAGATGCTCTGAATGTCTTTTTCCCACATATTCTGCAGGATTTGGAAATGAGTAAAATTGCTCAAATTCAAAGAACATGGTCTGCAACCCTGTCTGTCATTGAACATCAAGAAGTCAAAACTGAAAAGCTTCATCTTCCAGAAGGGCAGAAGAACAGAAGGAACAGAACTGGGAGATAAAATAGCTAATGTATGGAAGAAAAGCAACAACAGGTTAATCAAGAACATGCGAAATAAAGATGTTACCATGACAACAAAAATGAGAGCAGCATGAAGACTGATTTTCCGTGATATTGTATTGTCATGAAGGACTGCAAAAAGCAGAAAAGGTAGACATGTTTGAAATGTAGTGCAGAAGAAGTCTTCAAAAGATCTCATTGCAATCAAGAAGTAACATGTTTAATCCAGGAACAAATAAAGCCAGTTGTTCCCTTGTAGGCTATAATTTAAGCAGTCACTGACAGCTTGGAAGTGTGATGTTGGTACAGTAAATAATGGAATTGAAGCCATAACCATGCTTGACAAAGTGGAAAGAGGAAGTCATCAAACAATTTGAAGTTTAATTATCATTCAACCATATAAGTGCAAATGAAGCTGTACATGTGCAGTTAAAATGAAAGTGAAATGAAAAAGTCCTTGAGTCATAGTAGTTGGATGAAAAGAAAGAACCATTTAAAATATCTCTGCAACATCTCGATGCAGTTGATGGCAGGCCATCTTATTCAGCCAGTCACTAGTTAATACTAGTCATTGTGACCGATTACTAGTTTATAATTTACAAAGTAACTGGATTATTCTGCATCGATGCTCATCCACTGTTTCCCAACCAGTGCTTCAGCATAATAGAATTTTGGGGTTGGGGAGAACAAAATATAGATGAATGAAAAATGAATAAAAACTAATTTTGTGCACATATTAAAAGTATCGTATGGTGTTACTATTCTGATGTTCAGATGCAAGACACCGCTCATGCCACACACCTTGTAAGTGGTTAAAATTCAATTAATATCAAGTAGATTTGTGAACAGTATTAAAGGCACAACAGTTAGTGGGTTTGATTATTACATTGTGAAAACTCCACCTAGCACACATTCTCCTTGTGACTGCGTGTTTCCTCTGCGTGCTCTAGTTTCCTCGCATATTCCAAAAACATGCAGGTTGGTGGGTTATTTGGCCATTAACTTGAATGTAGTGTACACACAACATATAGGTATTTAGATTAGGGAAGATAGGTGCTTGATGGTTGGCAAAGACATAGTGCTCCGAGGGCCTGTTTCCATGTTGTATGACTATAAAACCCAAAGACATAGAAAAGAATTTGGATCATCAAGTCTGCTCTGCTATTCCTTCATGGCTGATTTATTATCCCTCTCAACCTTATTTTTTTGACTTCTTACCTTCGACACCCTTACTAAACAAGAACCTATCAACCTCTGCTTTAAATATACCCAATGATGTGGCTTCCACAGTCACCTATGGCAATGAATTGCACAGATTCACCACAATCTCATCTGTTCTAAAGGTACATTTATTCTGAGGCTATGCCCTCTGGTCCTAGACTCCTGCACTATAGAAAACATCCTCTCCACATCCACCCTATCTAAGCCTTTGAATATTTGATAGGTTTCAATGAGATCCTCCCTCATTCTTCTAAATTCCAGTAAGTACAGGCCCAGCAGCCACCAAACGCTCCTCATACATTAACCCTGACAATGAGAGTATAACTATAAATGATCAAGCTTGAACATAAGAGTTTTCGAGGTATGCAGCATAGAAACAAGCCCTTCGCCCCAACTAGTCCATGCAGACCAAGTTGTCTCAAGGTGCCCCTAGTTCTATTTGACTGCATTTGGCCAACTTCCAGTCAAGATGGCGCCTGCGTACAACGCTCCTTCAGTTGACATCTCCTGGATAGATCATGAACCATACTTCACTCCTTTTACCTCTTTTACATTTGTTTTTCATCTTGGGTCTGATTCTGGAACTGTTGGAGACTGTGATTTGATATTTGGAGATCGTTTGGGTGTTCCAGCAATCTGCGGTGTCCAAGAGGATTCTGGGATGCAGCATGTGGGAACCTCATGGCAAGCAGGCTGCAGGATGGGGTACAAGCCAATGTTTGACTTTATTTTTGCCGATTAAAGCTCCAATCGTGTGCAGATTAAAGGACGAAGGAGACTGAAACATTGAGGTGAATGCGGATGATGAGTGCTGGCTGCCTGCCTTTTGATCGCTCTACTACTGGAGAGGGGAGAGCCTGCCACAGTGCCTGGAGAATGTTACCCAGGTTTTCTGCGTTTTGGATATAGGCTTGGTCTACAGATATTTTTTTTCCCCAATCGTATAGTTCTTTATATTCTGTGTTTTCCACCTGATTTTTCTCTTTTTTTTGTGTGGGAGAGGAGGATTTAGGGTTGATGCCGTTCTTTTCTTTCTTGGTTTCATGACTACCAGGAGAAGAATTTCAGAGTTGTATACATTGATAATAAATGAACTTTTGAGTTGGGGTTTTCCATTAAGAGGCTGGTCTGACGTGATGACGTTATTAGGTAAGGATTTTTAGCGTGCTTTGGTATTTAGGTTTTGGAGTTCAATAAAATGTGTTATGGGTTTTGTTAAACATAAAGTGCGTCACTTTATTTTGTTTATGTAAAACCTACATTGGTGACCCTGATGCTCTGGGACGATTCCAGAGTTATTGAATATGTCCGCCAGCCCAGCTGCTGGAGTTTTGGGAGCAAAATACTGTCATTTGGCTCATACAAGCTGAGGCCCAGTTCGCTGTGTGAGAAATCTCCCTGGACGACACCAAATTCTACTATGTGGTAGCATCACTCAGTAATTCCACAGCTGTGAGTGGGGTGAGTCTGCTTGAACACCCACCTGAAAATTATAAATACCAATCGTTGAAAACTCACCTTTACAGACTTTTGAACTATTGGAGTCTAAGCATGCCAAATAGTTGCTCTCCTTCCCCAGTCCTGGCGATGCAAGGCCTTCGGAGCAAATGGACCACATGCTGTTTTGCCCGGGAAATCACCCTCGTTTTATTTTTGAAGAACTCTTCATGCAGCAAATGCCTGATCCACGTTGCATAGCTCTCGCTAATGCACCCATGAATGACTATACAGAGCTTGCTAGTATGGCTGATAGTATGGGCAGCGGTACATCATTCTTCCTCCTTTCTCTACCTCAATAAGCCCAGTCAGCAAGGCCCCGAACATTAGGATGCCCGCGGCTGTGAAACAGACAACACCAGCCCTGTGTTTTGATCATGATCACTTTGGTAGGAATGCTAGGAAGTGCTGACCGCCTTGCAGTTTTGACAGTCCCAGTGCATCGGCACATCAGAGGTCTGTGAACACAGTGGGTTCCAGCTGCCAGGGTTGTCTACTGTACATTACGAATACTCTTTCAGGGCGACACTTATTGTGTGACACAGTTGCTCAGGTGAGTGTGCTGCCAGCATTGCCAATTGATGAGAAGGCAAAGAGTAACAAAACCTTACTGGAGGCCGCCAATGGCAGCCAGGATCCAGACCCAAGAGGGTTTATTGTGTGCAGTTTTGGTCCCCTCATCTGAGGAAAGACACCCTTGCCATAGAGGGAGTACAAAGAAGGTTCATCAGATTGATTCCTGGGATGGCAGGACTTTCATATGATGAAAGACTGGATCGACTAGGCTTATACTCGTTAGAATTTAGAAGATTGAGGGGGGATCTTATTGAAACATATAAAATCCTAAAGGGATTGGACAGGCTAGATGCAGGAAGATTGTTCCCGATGTTGGGGAAGTCCAGAACGAGGGGTCACAGTTTGAGGATAAAGGGGAAGGCTTTTAGGACCGAGATTAGGAAAAACTTTTTCACACAGAGAGTGGTGAATCTGTGGAATTCTCTGCCACAGGAAACAATTGAGGCCAGTTCATTGGCAATATTTAAGAGGGAGTTAGATATGACCATTGTGGCTAAAGGGATCAGGGGGTATTGAGGGGAAGGCTGGTACAGGGTTCTGAGTTGGATGATCAGCCATGATCATACTGAAAGGTAGTGCAGGCTCGAAGGGCTGAATGGCCTACTCCTGCACCTATTTTCTATGTTTCTAAGAGACATGACAGAATTGCTCGCTTCAATACACATGGGACCGTCCTGGCTAAAGTAGCTAGGCCTCTGCTCGGAGCAGACTTCCTGTGTGCCCAAGGATTATTAGTCGATCTTACGAACTGCCGGCTTGTGGATGTCAAGGACTTTGGGTCGTTGCCCTGCTCCCCCAGTAAGCTCCCCACAACAACTCAAGCACATGCACCATTACATGTGAGTTGACTCCACTGCTGGGCAAATTTCCAGGCCTCACCGAGCCCAAGTTCTCCATTACAGTCACAAAACATGGGGTCGAACACTACATTCCCACAAATGGCATGCCAGTCCATGTCCACAGGTGGAGAATGCACCCAGAAATGGTTTCAAACAAATGAGTTTGCCAACATGGAAAGACTCAGCATTCTACACCAATACCCCTTGGGCTTAACGCCTCCATGTGGTCCCCAAGTCCGCTTGTGGTTGCCACCCACATGGTGATTACCGACACCTTAACAAGGCCATCACCCCTGGTTGTTATCCAGTCCCACACATTCAAGACTTTTCAGCTTACTTAGCCAGGAAGTTAATTTTTTTCCAAAGTCTATCTAGTTAGGGGATACCATCAGCAGCCTATGTGCTTGGAGGATATTCCCAAAACAGCTGTGATAATCCCATTGGGCCTTTCTAAGTTTCTGCACATGCTGGTTGGGCTGAAAAATACATCCAACTTTCAAACAGCTGCTGGACTCTGTATTAAGACTTTGATTTTCTTTGTTTACTGGGATGTGAACATATGTCTCATCTCTGCACAATTTTCAAGCACTTAGGCCAACATGGGTTGATTATCAGCCCTGCTAAATGCTAGTTTGAGTTGTCAACCATTGACTTTCTCAGCCATCGCATCTCCGCAGAAGGTGCAAAACCCCTCCCATCAAAGGTAGCATTTATGGATTTCCCACCACCTTACACTACTAAAAAAACTAAAGGAGTTTTGAGACATGGTGAATTTCTATCACCATTCATTCCACGAGCTGCTCTCCTTGCATAGTGTGCCCAAAGGCAATGCCCCTAACCAAATGCTTGACTGGACAGCGGACATGACCAGGGCATTTGATGGCACCAAACGAGTTCTTTCAAACACAACCCTACTGGCACACTCGCTCCCCAATGCACCTATAGCCATTACTACTGATGCCTCAGAATATGTGCACGGATAGTTGGTCAGAGATGTGCGGCAGCCATTCGCCTTCAGCTGGTAGGTCTACCCACCTTCCCCCCCCCCCCCAAACGGAAGTACAGCACGTTTAATCGTAAGCTTCTCTGTCTCTATGGGGCTGTCATTTTCGTTTTCTTCTACAGGAGCGCCATTTCACAGCCTTCGTTGACCATAAACCACTTGTGCATGTGATGGCCAAAATATCAGACCCTTGGTCTGCATGGTAGCAACACCATCTGGCCTACATATCTGAGTTGACAACGTATATACAATGTATCAAAGGGGAAAAATAATGCCGCGGCTGATTGCCTCTCACGGCCAGCCATTGAGACACATAACAGTTGACCTTGCCAGCACAGCAGCCAATCAAGTTACCGACCTAGAGGTCCAGGCTTACAGAATGGTAGTCATGGGCCTGCGGTTGGCTGACATTAATTTCGGGGAAGCTGAGGTTTCTCTCCTGTGCGATGTCTCAACCAGCTGCCATGCCTGCAAACTAGAGAAAAACTGTTTTCGATTCTATACATGGCCTCTCGCATCCAGGCTGGAATGCCTAATAGAAATTGGTTGCACTAAAGTTTCAAACAAGAGAAAATCTGCAGATGCTGAAAATCCAAGCACTACACAGAAAATGCTGGAGAAATGCAGCAAGTAAGGCCAGCATCTATTGGGAAAAAAAAGTAGTCGACGTTTTGAGCCCAGACCCTTCAGCACTAAAGTCTGTTTGGCATAGACTCAGAAAGGATGTGCGTGATTGGACTGCAGCCTGTGTAGAGTGCCAGTGGGCAAAACTTAACTGTCATGTTCAGGTGCCATTGGCACCTTTTGAGGTCCCTGAGCGATAGTTTTACCATGTTAATGTGGACCTGGTTGGTCCTCTTCTTCCCTCCCATGGTTTCATGCACCTTCTTACCATGATAGACCGTCCCACCACATGGCAGAGGTCATCCCTCCAGCATCGACATGGCTCAGGCATTCATGAGTTCCTGGGTTTCTCAGTTTGCATCCCATCTGATATTTCCTCTGACCACAGTCCCCAATTCATTTCGGACCTGTGATGGCCCAGAACTTCAGTGTTAAGCAACATCACACCACAGCGTATCACCCGCAACGGCCTATGCAAGCAGTTTCACCGCTCCTTAAAGGCAGCTCTGAGGACTTGCCTGACCAATGATCCTCTCCCATGGGTCCTGCCAGGGTTCAGAATCCCTCCAAAAGAGGACCTATGGTCACCTGCGGCTGAGTTGGTATACAGGGAGGTATTACGAGTGCCAGGTGATTTCACAGCCATCTGGTCGGCCTCTCAACAGCGTTCCACCCTCCTCAGTAAATTCAATTCCTCTTCACCTACTCCTACCTCCCATCACTGCGTACAGCACTCTTGGGATCCTGTTGACCCATATTCCGCCTTATTTGTTTTTGTCTGCCATGAAGCAAACCAACATCCCCTTAGGCCCTCTTACTTTATCCGTTCTGTGTTTTGGAACAGAGAGAAAGGACTTTTAACATAGATAATAAGGGTAACCTTGGTAAGTACTTTGGTAGATCACCCTAACCCGGCCCACCAAGATTTAGAGTCACAACATGACTGTGAGCGTGTCAACACACCTTTGGAACACAGGACCTGAGCTGGACCCCAGGCACATTCACAATGCTGGTTTTAGTGAATTCTGGGGGTGGGGGGCAGGAGCTGCTTAGGGTAACGTAATTGGTGAAAATGTACATAATTCGCAATGACCGACATTGAGCTGGGGATTCGCTTTAAGAGGCTGGCCTGACGTGATAATGTTGCTAGGTAAGGATTTTTAGCGTGCTCTGGTGTTTAGGTTTTGGAGTTCAATAAAACGTGCCATAGGTTTTGTTAAACATAAAACATCTCATTTTGTTTTATTTGTGTAAAACTACAATGGTAACTGACCTAGTCACTTCCTCTGGTGGCTCATTCCACATAGACATAACTCTGTTTTTTCTAAAAAGCCCCTCAAGTTCCTATTAAGTGTTGTCCCTCTGGTTCTTCATTCCCCAACGCTGGGAAAAAGACCAAATGCATTCACGTTCTCTGTGCCCCTGATCGTTCAGAGCCACCTAACCTTTAAGGAATAAAGTGCTGGTCTGTGCAATCTCTCCATCTAACTCAGACCCTTGAGTTCTGGTAACATCCTGTAAATCTTTTCTGCACTCTTTCTTGTTTAATAACATCTGATTTCTGAGCACAATAATCCAACTGTGGGTTCATCAGCTTCCTGTGGAACCATATCATGACGTCCAACATCTATACTCAATGCACTGACTCATGAAGGCCCGAGAGTCACAAAGTTGTACAGCATTGAATCAGGTTTTTTGGTCCAATTTGTCTGTGGTGACAATTTATTTATCCAATGTGGTGGCATTTGCCTACATTTGGCCCATATCCCTCCAAACCAGGGGTTTCCAGACTTTTTTCTATGCCATGGACCTCTACCATTAGTCAAGTTAAGAAAATGAATAAATGTTTAAAAATACAAGACTCATAAACGTCCACATCCACTGGAATTGAAACTGAGCATAAGTATACAAAGTCAAATGGATAAGCTGCCACATCTGCAAATTATTTGCATGTCAAGTTTTCATTTCTGCAAACCAAGTTGTTTTCTCTTTTAGGGGAGAAACCTGCATGACATGTTATCGTGTCAAGTACGATGAAATGGCAAAAATGTAATCAAACATTCAACTATTGCCAATGATGATATTTTCCCCCAAATGTTTGAATGATCAAAATGAAAACCAGGTGCAAATGATAAAGATGGTGTGATCATGTCTGAGAGTGCTGGAGAAATGCTTACAGTTTGCTTAATTTGTTGTAAAGAGAAAAATACATTAATACACTGTCACTGAAAATTTGATTTGATCAGAGTGTAAAGAGATACCGTAAGTAATTTTAGGCTCAATGCAGATCATGAAATTAGAGGTTTTCCTTTCAAATAGTATTATAAATTACTACATTGAAACATTCACAGTTATTAGAAACATTTAGGGGGAAAATGACATTCAGCAGAAAAATTGTTTTGTAGGTTGATTCAACATGCATGTTCTCAAACAAGGCTGAAAGGGTAGCATCAGGAATATTGATAAACATTTTAAAAACTTCTTAAATAACTTCCAGGCAGCATAACTGGAGGGGCAACATTCAGGGTGAAGTTTCATATTGAGGAGGAAGAACCAGCATGCCTCCATAATAGGGAACGAGTTTTTATTTTCTTACATATTGGATTAAACAAAAGTCCTGATGAGCTGGTGACCTGCACCAGGAAGTACAGTGGATTCCGATTAATTGGACTAGCTGCTTATATGGAGCAGCTCTTAAAGAACCAAAACTAATTGAGAAAATAGCCTGGATTCCCTTTGCTTAATTGGAACACTGTGCTACTTAACTGGGGCAGGAAACTGTTGCTGAACATTTTTTAACCAGCATCAGTCAAGTGCACTTGCATAGCCCCTGGGACACTACACCGTGCTTAGAATGAAGAGTTTTTAAATAGCATCAGCTGCTTGTTTATCTTCAAAAAGCAGCAATTTTTGTCACTGATGGTTGACAAGAAATAAGCAGCAAGGCAATTCAAAACTGTTTTGCTCACTGAGGTTTCAAGTATTCAGGCTTGGAGATGCCAGAAGTGGCCAGGAGTGAAAATGAAATTATTTTATTACTTTATTGAGTTAGGAACTATGAAGAATTTTAAGTGGGGCAGCTGCTTAATTGGGCCAAAATGTATTGATCCTGAAGTGCCCCAAATTAACCAGAATTTGCAACCGAAACAATGGTGGAAGAGCTCTGCCCATTAGAAGAAGTAATAATTGTCGTGGCTATCCCTCGAGGCCGAGGATGATAGTCTTCATTCTGTTGATCTACTTATGGGCTCTCAAGTGGCTTATGAGTCCAATCTTGGCTTTGAAAGTTCTTCCACATTCAGGACAGGTAGTGCCAGATGGCAGATCGGGCTTTGGTTGTTGCTGCCTCTCTTTCCAATTTCTTCTCTTTCCTTCTAATTCTGCACACCTGTCGGCTTCGAAAGTTGCTGTTCCTTTTCGGATGATGGCTTGCCAGAATTTCCTGTCCTTGGCATTGGTTTCCCAATTGTTAATGTCGATGTTACATTTCTTCATGTTGGCTCTTAAGACGTCTTTGAATCTCTTCTGTTGTCCACCTCTTTTACGTTTGCCTTCTGTAAGCTGGGAGAAGATTTGTTTCGGCAGACGTTCGTTTTCCATCTGAACAACATGACCGCTCCATCTTAGTTGGTTCTTGATGACGTAGACTTCAATGCTTGTTGTTTTTGCTTCATTTAGCACACTGACATTAGTTCTTCCATTTTCCCAGCTGATATTTAAGATGTTTCGAAGACAGCGTTGATGGAACTTTTCAAGTGCCTTCAGATGTCGTCAGTATGTTGTCCAGGTTTCTGATGCGTACAGGAGTGTTGGGATTACCACTGCTTTGTACACTAACATTTTGGTGTCTGTTTGGATGTCACGATCATGAAAGACTCTTGTTCGGAGACGTCCAAAAGCTATTCCAGCGTATTTAAGATGATGTTGAATCTCGTCATTAAGGTCGACATTGGAGGAGAGGTGACTTCCAAGATACAGAAAGTGGTCCATGTTTTCCAGGGTTGTTTCACCAAGTTGAATTGATGAAGCAGTAATAAATGAATAAGGGAAGCATGGGCCCTAGAGTCACTTTTTCTTACTGAAAGGGGAATATCCATGTTCTGTTCCTAAGCAGAATTCTGCTCCTGTGTCTTATGGGTAGGATGTGCATACGAAGCACATTAGTTTTACTATGGGAAAACTTCTATTACATTTGTGTGAGTTGAGAGAAGTAAGTCGCTGATGTTACAAGGTTTCCCATGTGGTTAGTATAAACTGGTATCTGAATGATACAGATATAACAGTACAAGAAAACAAGTAATCTCTCCAACACACTGGGGTGGCATAGTAGCATTGTGGGTACCAGCAACCCGTGTTCAGTTCCCGCCACTGCCTGGGAGGAGCTTGTACGTTCTCTCCTTGACCACATGGGTTTCCTCCCACAGTCCAAAGATGAGGCTGTTCATAGGTTAATTGGTAAAATGTCCCATGATTAGGCTAGGGTTAAATTGGGAGTTGCTAGGTGGTGTAGTTCGAAGGGCCAGAAAGGCTACTCCGCATTTTATCTCAACAAATAAATAAACTACATGGGTTTGATCCAAATGAAAGTGCAGCAAAAATTAAATTAGTATGTCTCCATGGTTCAGCAGTAATTTCTCAATACTGGAATTATCTATTTGCTTGGAACTGTTTCCTTGAAATTCATGTGCAATAAAACCAGTAAGAATATTTCAGCAATGGGTTAGCAGCAATTTCCCAAACTGATGATGCATTGCAAATCAGTAATTAAGTTTGGGCACATCTGCACTCTTTCAATCTTATTCGACCAGCTCATGGTTGAGCCTACTAGCTACTCTGGGTTGGGTATTGTGCAATGAACCGGAATTGATTAGAGAGCTTAAGGTAACAGAACCCTCAGGAGGAAGTGATCATAATATGATCGAATTCACCCTGAAATTTGAGAAGGAGAAATTAAAATCAGATGTATCAATGGAGTAAAGGGAATTACAGAGGCATGAGAAAGGAGTTGGCCAGAATTGATGGAAAAGAACACTGGCAAGGATGATGGCAGAGCAGCAATGGCTGGAATTTCTGGAAGCAATTCGGGAGGCACAGAATAGATATATCCCAAAGAGGAATAAGTAATCCAAAGGCAAAAAGACCTAACCATAGCTAACAAGAAGTCAAAGCCAACATAAAAGCCAAAGAGAGAGCATATAACAGCAAAAATTAGTGGGAAGTTAGTGGATTGACAAGTTTTTAAAAACCAACAAAAGGCAACCAGAAGTCATTAAGAAGGTAAAGATGGCATACAAAAGTAAGCTAGCCAATGATATCAAAGAAGATACCAAAAGTCTCTTCAGATCCATAAAGTGTAAAAGAGAGGCGACAGCAGATATCGGACTGCTGGAAAACAAAGCTGGAGAGGTAGCAATGGAGGACAACGAAAATGAAGATGGAATGAACAAGTATTTTGCATCAGTCTTCCCTGTGGAAGACACTAGCAACATGGTGGAAGTTCCAGGTGTCAGGGGGCATGAAGCGTGTGATGTTACCATAACTAGAGAGAAGGTTCTTTGGAAACTGGAAGTTCTGAAGGTAGATAAGTCACCTGGACCAGATGGTTCTGAAAGAGGTAGCTGAAGAGATTGTGGAAGCATTAATAAAATGATTTTTCAAGAATCACTATATTCTGGAATGGTTGCAAAAGACGGGAAAATTGCAAATGTCATTCCACACTTCAAGAGAGAGAGGCAGAAGAAAGGAAACTATAGGCCAATTAGTCTGACCTCAGTGCGAAGATGTTGGAGTCGATTATTAAGGATGAGGTACTTGGAGGCACATGACAAAAGAGGCAGTAGTAGTCAGCAAGGAGAACTCTTGCCTGACAACTCTGTAGAAATTCTTTGAAGAAGTACGAAACAGGATAGACAAAGGAAAATTGGCTGATGTTGTGTACTTTGATTTTCAGAAAGACTTTGACAAGGTTCCACACATGAGACTGCTTAACAAACTGAGAGCCCATGCTATTACAGGAAAGATTCTAGCATGGATAAAGTAGTGGCTGATTAGCAGGAGGCAAAGAATGGGAATAAAGAGAACCTATTTCGACTGGCTGCCGGTGACTACTGGTATTCCACAGGGGTCTGTTTTTGGGACCGATTCTTTTAAGTCATATTTTAATGATTTCAATAATAGAATTGATGACTTTGTTGCAATATGAATGATATGAAGATAGATAGAGAGCAGGTAGTTTTGAGGAAGTAGAGAGTCTACAGAAGGTCTTAGGAGAATGGGCAAAGAGGCAGATGGAATACAGTGTTGGGAAGTGCATGCTCATGCATTTTGGTAGAAGAAATTAGAGGGCTGATTATTTTCGAAACGGAGAGAAAATACGAAAAAATTGAGACACAAACTGACTAGGGAGTCCTTGTGCAGGATTCCCAAAAAGTTAACTTGCCTGTTGAGTCTGTGGTGAGGAACGCAAATGCAATGTTAGCATTCATTTCAAGAGGAGTAGAATAGAATATTCTTCAGCAGTTGAAGGGTCATTTCTTTGGCATTTGAACGGGGCCGACTACGCAAGCGTGTGAAAGTGAGGCAGCGGGAGAGGTTAAAAAAGCAAGCTGATTAACGGAGCAGGCGACGGAGTAGTGGGAGACAGAGTAGGAAGGCTTTGGCTCGAGAGGCTTCGGTGAGCAGAGGCTGAGGACGAGCTTCACTCCCAGTGAGGTAAGGCCGGGTAAACTCAAAGAACATAGAATATTACAGCACAGTACAGGCCCTTCGGCCCACAATATTGTGCCGACCCTCAAACCCTACCTCCCATATAAGCCCCCACCTTAGATTCCTCCATATACCTGTCTAGTAGTCTTTTAAACTTCACTAGTGTATCTGCCTCCACCACTGACTCAGGCAGTGCATTCCACGCACCAACCACTCTCTGAGTAAAAAACCTTCCTCTAATATCCCCCTTGAACTTCCCAGCCCTTACCTTAAAGCCATGTCCTCTTGTATTGAGCAGTGGTGCCCTGGGGAAGAGGCGCTGGCTATCCACTCTATCTATTCCTCTTATTATCTTGTACACCTCTATCATGTCTCCTCTCATCCTCCTTCTCTCCAAACAGTAAAGCCCTAGCTCCCTTAATCTCTGATCATAATGCATACTTTCTAAACCAGGCAGCATCCTGATAAGTCTCCTCTGTACCCTTTCCAATGCTTCCACATCCTTCCTATAGTGAGGTGAGCAGAACTGAACACAGTACTCCTAGTGTGGCCTAACCAGAGTTTTACAGAGCTGCATCATTACATCGCGACTCTTAAAGTCTATCCCTCGACTTATGAAAGCTAACACCCCATAGGCTTTCTTAACTATCCTATCTACCTGTGAGGCAACTTTCAGGGATCTGTGGACATGTACCCCGAGATCCCTCTGCTCTTTCACACTATCAAGTATCCTGCCATTTACTTTGTACTCTGCCTTGGAGTTTGTCCTTCCAAAGTGTACCACCTCACACTTCTCCGGGTTGAACTCCATCTGCCACTTCTCAGCCCACTTCTGCATCCTATCAATGTCTCTCTGCAATCTTTGACAATCCTCTACACTATCTACAACACCACCAACCTTTGTGTCGTCTGCAAACTTTCCAACCCACCCTTCTACCCCCACATCCAGGTCGTTAATAAAAATCACGAAAAGTACAGGTCCCAGAACAGATCCTTGTGGGACACCACTAGTCATAATCCTCCAATCTGAATGTACTCCCTCCACCACCACCCTCTGCCTTCTGCAGGCAAGCCAATTCTGAATCCACCTGGCCAAACTTCCCTGGATCCCATGCCTTCTAACTTTCTGAATAAGCCTACCGTGTGGAACCTTGTCAAATGCCTTACTAAAATCCATACAGATCACATCCACTGCATTACCCTCATCTATATGCCCGGTCACCTCCTCAAAGAACTCTATCAGGCTTGTTAGACACGATCTGCCCTTCACAAATCCATGCTGACTGTCCCTGATCAGACCATGATTCTCTAAATGCCTATAGATCCTATCTCTAAGAATCTTTTCCAACAGCTTTCCCACCACAGACGTAAGGCTCACTAGTCTATAATTACCCGGACTATCCCTACTACCTTTTTTGAACAAGGGAACAACATTCGCCTCCCTCCAATCCTCTGGTACCATTCCCGTGGACAACGAGGACATAAAGATCCCCAGAGGCTCAGCAATCTCTTCTCTCGTCTCGTGGAGCAGCCTGGGGAATATTCTGTCAGGCCCCGGGGACTTATCTGTCCTAATGTATTTTAACAACTCCAACACCTTCTCTCCCTTAATATCAGCATGCTCCAGAACATCAACCTCACTCATATTGTCCTCACCATCATCAAGTTCCCTCTCATTGGTGAATACCGAAGAGAAGTATTCATTGAGGACCTCACTCACTTCCCACCTTTATCTCTAATCGGTCCTACCTCCACTCCTGTCATCCTTTTTTTCCTTCACATAATTGAAGAATGCCTTGGGGTTTTCCTTTACCCTACTCGCCAAGGCCTTCTCATGCCCCCTACTTGCTCTTCTCAGTCCTTTCTTAACCTCCTTTCTTACTTCCCTATATTCCTCAATAGACCCATCTGATCCTTGCTTCCTAAACCTCATGTATGCTGCCTTCTTCCTCCTGACTAGATTTTCCACCTCACTTGTCACCCATGGTTCCTTCACCCTACCATTCTTTATCTTCCTCACTGGGACATCGACCACATGTCCATAGTACATTTCCCTGCAAAAACATTATCCCAATTCCCAACTCCTTTAATTACTCTAATTAACTTAACAGTAGGTAATGGAGGCAGCAGTTAGGGCAGTTGAGTGCTCGATTTGCAGTATGTGGGAAGTCAGGGCGAGCACAATTGTCCCTGATGACTACACCTGTGAAAGGTGCATCCAGCTGCAGCTCCTGACAAACCGTGTTAGGGAACTGGAGTTGGAGCTGGATGAACTGCGAATCATTTGTGAGGCAGAGGCAGAAATAAACAGGAGTTACAGGGAGATAGTCACCCCTAGGAGTCTGGAGAAAGGTAGCTGGGTGACTGTCAGGAGAGGGAAGGGGAACAGACAGAATGAGCAGAGCATCCCTGTGGCCGTTCCCATAAATAATAAGTATACCGTTTTAGATACTGTTGGTGGGGACAACCTACCAGGGACAAGTTGCAGTGGTTGCGTCTCTGGCACCGAGATGGGACCCTCAGCTCAGAAGGGAAGGAGAGAAAAGAGGAGAGCAGTAGTGATAGAGGATTCGATAGTTAGGGGGACAGATAAGGGGTCCTGTGGAAGAGATCGAGAATCCCGGATGGTCTGTTGCCTCCCTGGTGCCAGAGTCCGTGATATCTCGGATCGAGTTCTCAGTATTCTCAAGAGGGAGGGTGAGCAGCCGGATGTCGTGGTCCATGTAGGGACCAATGACGTGGGTAGGAAGAGTGAGGAGGTCCTGAAAGGTGAGCTTAGGGAGTTAGGCGCCAAGTTAAAGGACAGGACCTCCAGGATAGCAATCTCAGGATTGCTACCAGTGGATGTGCAGGTGGGTTTAGAAATAGTAAGATAGCGCAGATGAACACGTGGGCTGAAGACATGGTGCAGGAGGGAGGGCTTCAGATTTACAGATAATTGGGCAGTTTTCCAAGGAAGGTGGGATCTGTTCCAGCGGAATGGTTTACATCTAAACTGGAGGGGAACAAATATACTTGCAGGTAGGTTTGCTAAAGAGGCTCCAGTGGATTTAAACTAGATACAAGGGGGGAGGGAAACAAGAGTGTAGGAACAGATGTAGGAGAGAAGGAAGAAAAGGATGGTAAAGTTGTTTGCACCGTTAGTGATGAACAGAGAGTAAGAGGTGGAAAATTTCTTAAATGCATTTATTTTAATGCTAGGAGCATTGTGAGAAAGGTAGATGAGCTTAGAGCATGGATTGATACCTGGAAATATGACGTTGTAGCTATTAGTGAAACATGGTTGCAGGAGGGGTGTGATTGGCAACTAAATATTCCTGGATTTCGTTGCTTTGGGTGTGATAGAATCAGAGGGACAAGAGAGGGAGGTGTTGCATTGCTTGTCAGAGAAAATATTACAGCGGTGCTCTGGCAGGATAGATTAAAGTGCTCGTCTAGGGAAGCTATTTGGGTGGAATTGAGGAATGGGAAAGGTGTAGTAACACTTATAGGGGTGTATTATAGACCACCTAATGGGGAGCGAGAATTGGAGGGGTAAATTTGTAAGGAGGTAGCCGATATTTGTAGTAAGCACAAGGTTGTGATTGTCGGAGATTTTAATTTTCCACACATAGACTGGGAAGCCCATACTGTAAAAGGGCTGGATGGTTTGGAGTTTGTAAAATGTGTGCAGGATAGGTGTTTGCAGCAATACATAGAGGTACCAACTAGAGAAGGGGCAGTGTTGGATCTCTTGTTAGGGAATGAGATAGGGCAGGTGACGGAGGTATGTGTTGGGGGGCACTTCGGGTCCAGTGATCACAGTGCCATTAGTTTCAATATAATTATGGAGAAGGATAGGTCTGGAGCCAGGGTTGAGATTTTTGATTGGAGAAAGGCTAACTTTGAGGAGATGCGAAAGGATTTAGAAGGAGTGGATTGGGACAATTTGTTTTATGGGAAGGGTGTAATAGAGAAATGGAGGTCATTTAAAGGTTAAATTTTGCGGGTACAGAATCTTTATGCTCCTGTTAGGTTGAAAGGAAAGGTTAAAAGTTTGAGAGAGCCATGGTTTTCAAGGCATATTGGAAACTTGGTTCGGAAAAAGAGAGATATCTACAATAAATATACGCAGCATGGAATAAATGAGGTGCTCGAGGAATATAAAGAATGTAAAAAAGATCTTAAGAAAGAAATTAGAAAAGCTAAAAGAAGATACGAGGTTGCTTTGGCAAGTAAGGTGAAAATAAATCCA
The DNA here is from genome assembly GCF_030028105.1 of Mobula birostris. NCBI lineage: Eukaryota > Metazoa > Chordata > Chondrichthyes > Myliobatiformes > Myliobatidae > Mobula > Mobula birostris. The sequence continues at coordinate 62,302,526 of NC_092388.1, forward strand.
AAGGGTTTCCACAGTTATATTAATAGCAAAAGGATAGTGAGGGATAAAATTGGTCCCTTAGAGAATTAGAGTGGACAGCTATGTGCAGAGCCAAACGAGATGGGGGAGATTTTGAACAATTTCTTTTCTTCGGTATTCACTAAGGAGAAGGATATTAAATTGTGTAAGGTAAGGGGAACAAGAAGGGTAGCTATGGAAAGTATGATGATTAAAGAAGAGGAAAGTTGACGAGGGTAAAGCAGTGGATGTTGTCTATATGGACTTTAGAAAGGCCCTTGACAAGATTCCACATGCAAGGTTAGTTAGGAAGGTTCAATCGTTAGGTATTAATATTGAAGTAGTAAAATAGATTCAACAGTGGCTGGCTGGGAGATGCCAGAGAGTAGTGGTGGATAACTGTTTGTCAGTTTGGAGGCTGGTGACTAGTGGTGTGCCTCAGGGATCTGTACTGGGTTCAATGTTGTTTGTCATATACATTAATGATCTGGATGATGGGGTGGTAAATTGGATTAGTAAGTATGCCAATGATACTAAAGATAGGTGGCATTGTGGATAATGAAGCAGGTTTTCAAAGCTTGCAAAGAGATTTAGGCCAGTTAGAAGACTGGGCTGAAAGACGGCAGATGGAGTTTAATGCTAAAAAATATGAGGTGCTACATAATCAGAATAGGACATACATGGTAAATGGTAGGGCACTGAAGAATGCAGTAGAACAGAGGGATCTAGGAATAACGGTGAAGGTGGAATCTCATGTGATTAGGGCGGTGAAGAAAGCTTTTGGTATGCTGGCCTTTATAAATCAGAGCATTGAGTATAGGAGTTGGGATGTAATGTTAAAATTGTATAAGGCATTGGTAAGGCCAAATTTGGAGTATTGTGTACAGTTCTGGTCACCGAATTATAGGAAAGATGTCAACAAAATAGAGGGAGCACAGAGAAGATTTACTAGAATGTTACCTGGGTTTCAGCACCTGAGTTACAGAGAAAGGCTGAACAAGTTGGGTCTTTATTCTTTGGAGCGTAGAAGGTTGAGGGGAGACTTGATAGAGGTATTTAAAATTATGAGGGGAATAGATATAGTTGATGTGGATAGGCTTTTTCCATTGAGAGTAGGGGAGATTCAAACAAGAGGACATAAGTTGAGAGTTAGGGGGCAAAGGTTTAGGGATAACACGAAGGGAAACTTCTTTACTCAGAGTGGTGGCTGTGTGGAACGAGTTTCCAGTAGAAGTGGTAGAGGCAGGCTTGATATTGTCATTTAAAGAAAAATTGGATAGGCATATGGACAGGAAAGTAATGGAGGGTTATGGGCTGAGTGCAGGTCGGTGGGACTAGTTGAGAGTAAGCGTTCAACACGGACTAGAAGGGATGAGATGACCTGTTTCCGTGCTGTAGTTGTTATATGGTTATAATATTGAAAATGAATATTCAGTATTCTCAGAACGTGATAGCGGTTGTCTTACAAAAACAAATATCTGATATTGCTGAAGCCATTTCCAGGCTGCTTTCAGCAATTCACCATCGTGGTAAATCCACATTTCACAATGAACCAGTTTTGTTTAAATATTCATGAGGTGAAACTGGGCTGTTGACACTATGGGATGTTTTTATTAATGTGTCTTGTGATGGAAAAGGTAAAGAAACATTGAGTTTGAGTGTGTAATGTTAGTTATTATATTCCAAAGCACATTTTATTTCATAGTTTGCATCATTCATTTCATTTAGGTACACAAATATCAAACAAAAATGACTTTTTGCAGGATGGTTATGTCACAAGAATGGGTCAACTAGAGTTCAAACATTGTCATTTAATAATTTCTGTAGTGAGTGACTCATTCCCACACTATAAATCTTTTCCAGCATAATCAGGAGCAGGATGGAACCCTCTCCACTCACCTATATGAGTGCAGCACCATATTTGTGTGTACTATCTACAAAATGTATATTAGGTGCTCACCCACGCTGCTCTGACAGAATTTCCCAGACCCAAGGTCAAGGACATCAGAGACAGGGGAATATCACCATCTGCAGGTCACACACCATCCTGGTTCAGAAGTATATTGCTGGTCCTTCATTATTGTTAGGTCTAGACTCTGGAACTGGAAATTAATAGTACTCTGTTCAATAGAAGGGCCACAGCAGTTCAAGCTGTCTTCTCATTGTCACCTTGATTTATAGGACAAATACAGAGCTGCTGTTCCAGAATATAATGATAGCTTGAATTAAAGTTCTTTTAATTGTCATCGTTAGATTTGCTTTTCTACATTACTACTTTGCTTTGTTTCCAACTAGTCTGTTCTTATACTAAATGAAACTTTGAGGATCAAAAAATTAAAAGAATTAAGGGAATATTAAGATGGACAGACTTACCCTGCATCTGTTTTTTTTCCATACGTTGCATAATTTAACTTGAATTTCTTGGGCTATACAACAAAAAACAAAGTAAAGAATAATTACAAAAATACTGTCTTTTAGGAAAACAAGCAGTTAACAATGATAAATGTCTACTAAAGAGGTTTACCGGATTTGAACCGGGCAAAGGCTTCCCATTCAGTTTATGGAGACAACGATCAGCACTGGTTTGATCAGCTAATTCCACAAAGCAATAGCCTGCTAACGTTCTGAAACGACACAAGAAGTTCAATTACAACATTTTCTTCACATTACTAATTGGGCTTCAAGCTAAAGCAACCAAATAATAATCAGTATGTATATAAAAATGATTACATAGTATATAAAATAAGCACAGCAGGTTTTCTACGCAAACTCTGCCAATAATAATTTACTGGTACCATTTTGCTAGCATCGATGCTATTGATGATTTAGAAAAATAAATATTCTTCATATGCAAGTGTTGATGGGTCTCTTTCTCAGTTCTAACGATGGATATTTGACCTGAAACACTTTCTTCTCTCTCTTTTCTTAAATGTTGCTCAAGCTACTCAGTTTGCGGATTTCTATTTTTGTTTTATGCAAATTAGATTATTAATCATGGTTACCCCTGGAATTGTAGAATTAACAGTCACAAAATAGTGCTTTGAACTGAGCTCTCCAGGCTACATATTCCATTGGATTCTGAAGTTTGACACAAAGGGTTCATTTCCTTGATGCATTCCAGGACAGCAGAGCTCGGTAGTGGATAAACAACCTTGTAGTAAGAGTGAAGAACTTCAAGGACTCTTTTGGCCATTGGCAAATATTTGGGAACACAACGATAGTTATCCATCTGTGACTTCCGGCTCAGTCCATCACTGCAACCTGACTTGCTGGGCATATCTGGCAGCCCTGCTATTTGCAACAAATGACGCTTCCTTCAACACATTAGCATGCTCTATCTGCCCCAATTAATCCATTTGACAGGATAAACTCTACAAGAAAGTATTGGTAAATTAATTATCAGATGCACTGAGAACAGTGGAAAACCTTTGTTTTCTATGCCAATCATACAAATCATTTCATCCCATCCGTACATCGGGGTAGCACAAAGGAAAAACAATAACCAACTGTAGAATAAAATATTGAGTTACAGAGAAATGCAGTATAGGTAGACAATAAGATAAATTGTGACGTCAAGAGTTCAGCTTATTGTACAAGTGGTCTATCCGATAGTTTTAATATAGTGGAATAGAAGATGGAGCCTGGTGGAATGTGCTTTCAGGCTTTTGTATCTTCTGCCCAACAGGAAGCGGGGTGGGGAGAAGAAAGAATGTCTGGGGTGGAAGGGATCTTTGATTATGTTCCTGCTTTATTGAGGTAGCAAGAAGTGTAGACAGAGTCCATGGAGGGGAGTCTGGTTTTTGTGATGTGCTGAGCCGTGTCCACAACTCTCTGCAGTTTCTTGCAACCTTGGGCAGAGTAGCTGCCAAGCTAATCTGCGATGCATCTGGATAGGATACTCTCTATGGTGCACCAATAAAAATGGGAGAGGGCGATGGGGACATGCTGAACTCCTGAGGAAGTACAGGAGCTGGTGCACTTTCCAGGTCAAGGCATCCACGTGGTTGCACCGGGATAAGTCATTAGTGATGTTCACTCCGAGGAACTCCCAGCACTCAACCCTCTTAGTTAAACAGGAGCGCGTCCACTATACAAGGTCTTTTGTTCTGCTAACACTGAGGTAAAGATTGTAATCATGCCACTAGACTCTCTATTTCCTTCCTGAACTGATTCAATGTTGGGCCCACTATGGTGGTGTCATCTGCAAACTTGTAGATGGAGTTAGAGATGAATCTAGCCATGCAGCCATGGGGGTATAGCAAGTACAATAGGGCACTGACGACACAGAGTTGTGGGGGTGACACTAGTGTTGAAGGTCATCGTGCTGGATGTATTACCACCTCTCCTTACTGATTGTGGTCAATTGATCAAGTCAAGAATCCAGTTGCGAAGGGAGGTGCTGAGTCCCAGGTCTATGAGTTTGGAGATGAGTTTGCTTGGAATGATGTATTGATCAGTGAGAGGATGAGGCCAGGGCTGCCATGCGGTTAGGTGAATCTCTATGAACCTATCATATTTCTAGGAACTTATGACAACCATGGCAACTTTGGCTTCACCCAGTCACATACATTCCCTTAATTCTATGCATCCCTTCACCTTCTGTGCAGTTTTGACAGTGTCTTCAACCTGGCACATTAATTCGGATTCTTTCAAATCTCTTACTAACTCTTCCTTCAGTTAGTCCTGACGAAGGGTCTCGGCCTGAAACGTCGACTGTACCTCTTCCTATAGATGCTGCCTGGCCTGCTGCGTTCACCAGCAACTTTGATGTGTGTTACATTAACTCGGTTTCTCTCTCCAGACCTACTGAATGTTTCCAATTTTTTCCTGTATAAATTTCAGATTTCCAGCATTTGCTCACTCTTTCATTTTCATCCACTAGAGTGAGCTTGTTACCTCACCTCTCAAAGTCCTGATAACCAATTTCTTGATGTTTGGAATATTAGCTTTGAAATTACTGAGACTTCAAAGAATAGTAACTAGGAATTGGAGATACAGAGTTGTTATTTTTATATTTTTCTTCATCAGACTTCTGAAGTTTAGAACAAACCAAAGAGCTGTAAACTCACTGAACATTCAAGTATTCATAGTAAGGAATTTGCCTTTCTGAGTGTCTCAGTGACAGACATTTACACAAATCACTAGTCAATTATTCAGTGATTTAGTAAATGATGGGAGTAATATCAAGGCAACAATATTCTGAATTGTAGACATCTGTACTCTAACATACTCCATTGAACTGAGTATTATAACGTTTCCTTACCCGGTCATTCTGTTGCTGATGATTTTTACATTAATGGTTGGCTCACCCATGGCTGAAAAGGCCTGCTTGATGAAAGTCTCATCCATGTACTGTTCCAGCTAAAAATGACAGGAAAACAATAGATTTACTAACATCCACAGGAATTATAGATGCATGTGACAGCACTCTGAAGTAATATCTCACAAGAATATACTAATAATCAATCAAATTGCAGAAAATAATATGTGGAATATTTAATCTCTAAATAATTAAGAAGAGTGGTTCATTATTTCTTAAAATGATTTGAAGAAAATCTCGTATACCAGAGGGACCTCAGGATTATGAAATAGGTGTAAATCAGTGATGGTTTAGTGTACAGGATGGTACAGCAACATCGTCCACTTTTACATTGGAGAAGATCCTAGGTTATTTTATTAGGAATTGCAGAATGCCAATAAAGTTACAAAAAAGATTTAGTGAAGGGGTGTGTTATGGCCAGTCATAGAATGAGAAAGGTTCCAAGAAGAGACTTTTGAATGACAGAGATATACAACCAAGTTGCTAATGCAGTTATAAAGAGCAAGGATTTGAATCTATAAGCATTTAGAGGTGTAGATGAATGTAAACCTCCAAGAGGATCACAACCTTGTCATGGTTTGGAGGTCTGAGTGCCTTAATGACCTGGAGAGCTAGGTTGGCTGGAATTAGGGCTCTTTGGCTCCTTGGGCTCTTGGAAGGGTCACCCATGCCAAACACGTCAAAGGGTAGAGGACAGACTAAGAGTGGTCCACCAGTCCTCCAGGTTTGGTTCAGGGCTAACAACCCTGACTGGTAAAACAAAGTTATTACGGAAACAACAATGAAGAATCCTTCTACATTTCAATACGACGGTATTCCTGAGTCTCCACCCAGAAACTGCATTACTGACAGTAGTGAAAACTCAGCTACTGACATGATGAATGAAGCCCTGAACACCACAGGTGGAGGACCTTCACTGCTGCCCTAATCACCAGTGGTACAACAGGCAGTAAGTATGAATATAAAGTTCAACAATGATATGCAAATCATTTGAATGAATGGAACATAGATTTTTAAAAACTCAGTCTGCTGGTTTCTAGAGTCAATGGAATGGGGCTGGGGTGGCGGTTATGACCTCTAACCTTACTGAAAGCTAGGAAAAATGTTACAGTAACCTATAGTTTTGAGATACAGGCATAGACTTGTAATGGCAGCAATGAAAACGGATACCAACACCAAATAGGACTATTTGTTCGGAATCAGGAATTTCAGTGCAGGATTCGGAGGTCGCACTGCATTACATGATCAAAATGTAACTGAACTAGTTTTATTATTTTTCACAACCTTTACAAACCAATGAATTATCTTTAAAAATATAACCTAAGTTGCAATATGGGTAAATAGAGAGATACCATCCATGCAGCATAGTTTCAATGCATGAATCACATGTTCACATCGGAAACAAACTTTCGGCCTCAGTCGTCCTATTGTGGATTGGGATGTCCAAGGACAGGATGGTATTTGTGTAAATGTGGGTCCACTTTCTCAACAGGGTAACACTTCTTTTGGTGCTTCATGTTATTGTCAATCACAAAGGATAAGAGATAACTGAATCCTATGAGAAAAACTAATTTTGTCCTGAGTGGCCCCTCTCAGAGAGCAGAGAGCACATGTACACACATCAAGCTGGTCCTCCCAGGGGGCAAACACACCCCACGTGGGCGGATTCTCTCGGGAAAGATCTCCACAAACAGCAGGCCATCCCACAGGGAATAATCTCCCAATCATCAGGTAGGCGCACACCTTCCAACCTAGGCAGCCCCTCTGGGGACAGATCCTCCCAGGCACTGTTCTCAGGGGACGGGAGGCGCACACACACTAAGTGAGTCCACCCATGAGGGCATAATAATCCCTCCATCCACCAAAATCCCCCACGGGGAGATACCCCACCCCCAACTCCCCCATCCAGGGGTCCCCTCCCCCGTCCTCTCACACTCCCAACACTGGATCACCCAGGGGTCCCCTCCTCTTCCCTCACCCAACCCCAAGTACATCGACAACCCCTCCGGATGCAAATCCCGTCCACTGGACCCCAGGCAGGCACTTCCCGTGGGTCACTCCCCCAACACACTGGCCCCTTGGCCCTCACTGAGGGAATCAGTCCCTCTCAGGGGTCACCCCAGCAATACATCGGGCATGCCCTCTCCACATCAGGCGGCCGTCCCGGGATCACCGTCGGATCCTCCCTCCCCTCCGCCGGAGCGGGGCCGCACTTACGTCTCCCATCCACAGGGTGGCCATTCTGTCCGTCCGTCCGTCTGTCCGTACACAGTTACCTCCGCCGTTTGAGCGCAGCCTGTTCTCTGCTTCCTCACCCACCGGCTTGGGCTGAGGCCCCAAGTTAAGCCCCCCACCCCCTAAGTAACCCAGAGCCACGGCACACGTCGCGGAATCGCCTCCGGCCGCCAAACAGTGCAACAAACATTCAGGCGCCACGGGGACCTGAACGGAACAGCTGCTGACGTCAGTTCTGCGCGCCGACCTAGTGGGGTCTTTCTTGATGTTGGCTGAACATGGATTCTGCGGGTCGACAGCTGGTGGTGGTTGGTGGCAGTTACCAGCAGATCCTGTTCGGGTACCGACTATCCAACTGGGCACAGGTGAGGCAGGGCTGGTTACCAGCAGATCCTGTTCGGGTACCGGCTATCCAACTGGGCACAGGTGAGGCAGGGCTGGTTACCAGCAGATCCTGTTCGGGTACCGACTATCCAACTGGGCACAGGTGAGGCAGGGCTGGTTACCAGCAGATCCTGTTCGGGTACCGACTATCCAACTGGGCACAGGTGAGGCAGGGCTGGTTACCAGCAGATCCTGTTCGGGTACCGACTATCCAACTGGGCACAGGTGAGGCAGGGCTGGTTACCAGCAGATCCTGTTCGGGTACCGGCCATCCAACTGGGCACAGGTGAGGCAGGGCTGGTTACCAGCAGATCCTGTTCGGGTACCGGCCATCCAACTGGGCACAGGTGAGGCAGGGCTGGTTACCAGCAGATCCTGTTCGGGTACCGGCCATCCAACTGGGCACAGGTGAGGCAGGGCTGGTTACCAGCAGATCCTGTTCGGGTACCGGCCATCCAACTGGGCACAGGTGAGGCAGGGCTGGTTACCAGCAGATCCTGTTCGGGTACCGGCCATCCAACTGGGCACAGGTGAGGCAGGGCTGGTTACCAGCAGATCCTGTTCGGGTACCGGCCATCCAACTGGGCACAGGTGAGGCAGGGCTGGTTACCAGCAGATCCTGTTCGGGTACCGGCTATCCAACTGGGCACAGGTGAGGCAGGGCTGGTTACCAGCAGATCCTGTTCGGGTACCGGCTATCCAACTGGGCACAGGTGAGGCAGGGCTGGTTACCAGCAGATCCTGTTCGGGTACCGGCTATCCAACTGGGCACAGGTGAGGCAGGGCTGGTTACCAGCAGATCCTGTTCGGGTACCGGCCATCCAACTGGGCACAGGTGAGGCAGGGCTGGTTACCAGCAGATCCTGTTCGGGTACCGGCCATCCAACTGGGCACAGGTGAGGCAGGGCTGGTTACCAGCAGATCCTGTTCGGGTACCGGCTATCCAACTGGGCACAGGTGAGGCAGGGCTGGTTACCAGCAGATCCTGTTCGGGTACCGGCTATCCAACTGGGCGCAGGTGAGGCAGGGCTGGTTACCAGCAGATCCTGTTCGGGTACCGGCTATCCAACTGGGCGCAGGTGAGGCAGGGCTGGTTACCAGCAGATCCTGTTCGGGTACCGGCTATCCAACTGGGCGCAGGTGAGGCAGGGCTGGTTACCAGCAGATCTTGTTCGGGTACCGGCCATCCAACTGGGCACAGCTGAGGCACAGCCAGTTACCAGCAAGTCCTATTCAAGTACCGACTATCAAACTGGACACACGTGGCAGGGGCCAGTTACCAGCAGGCGGGGGGGGGGGGCGCTGTTGTCCCTCCCAACCTTGACCTTGTGCGAAAGGGCCATAGGTAGAGGTTTCAGCCGGAGTCTTGTGGACACGTGCGCCTCCTGCTCCCGCTTATGCTTGAATTTGCTGCTCTACTTTTAGATTCTTCCGGCTGAGAGAAGTCTTGGAATCTTAAATCTCGGTAACATCACCTTGCAATCTGATCAATTCCTGTAGAGACAGGCCAATATAAACATACAAATTAGACATCATCCAGCCGGTGCCACCACTTAATCAAATGATGGCTCAGTTCTGCGTTCTGGTTACTGTGGTAACCTTCACCCCATCTCCTATATCAAAAATATATCAGCTTCTGCCTAAGTAATAAAAATTAAGGCTCTGCTTCTTCCCCCACCTTTTTTTTTGATGGAACGTAGTTGCAAAGATTCATGAGTGCCTGAGAAATAAACTTTTACTTTAACTCTCTTAAAAGGACAGCCAATTACTTTAAACAATAATTTTCAGTTCTAATTTTTCCCACCAGATGGTGTCCTCTCCACATCCTCCCTGTTAAGGTTCTTCAAGAGCTTCTGTGATTTAATCAAATTCACTTATTAAATGCATCTTTAGTCCTTATACATAATTGTAAAATTACACAAAAATATCTTGCTGATGTTGTCAAAAATTGCTGAATACTTTTGTTAAGTTGTTAATGCACATTTATGCTGTGTGTTCTTTTAGAGTTGGGATCCTGAAGCTGATTTTACCCATCATGCTCACACTGCTTCTTTAACCACTGTGGCTGTAAATGATCAATACGTGGCAACGGGTAGTAGAGATGAAACTATTCAGTTGTATAACATGAAAAAGAAAATTGATCAAGGATCATTATTACACCATAATGGTAGGTAAAATCTTGCTTTCAAACTTTACCCTTTTATTGGCTGGTATGGTAGAAAAGGTAGTTCAGGAAGCTTTGTTCTTTCCAAGGTTCAGTGGGAGTTATCAAGAATTGTCTGTTGAAATTATTGATGATATAAACCAATCTGGAGAAGTAGCCCTGGCAATCTGTATATTACAATATTGAGTCTTGATTTATTTACGGAAGTCACAAAAGGTATGATGAAGGAGAGGTGTTGGAGAGTTTGCTGACAAAGACTGTATTAAATGTGATTAAAACCAAAATGTTGGATGCATGCAGCAAACCTGAAAACATTTGTGGACAGAGCAATGAAGTTGCCATTTTGGGTCATTGACATTTATAAGAACTAATATCTGAAACTACTCCTGATAATTTACTTATGCCATTCAATGTAGTAAATTTTAACACTGCATTTGGAGCACCCATTCATGGGATAAGTGTTTTCAACTTAGGTGCTTTTTTGCTCCTGATTACAGCAGAATAACACTTTAGTACATTTAATGTTGTAAGGGAAAGACTTAAGATGAGGAAAGAGGTCCTTAAAAATCCAAAGGATTCTAGACTTTGCTGTCTCAGAGTTTGATGTTTTGTTTTACCCCTGATGAACATTCCTTCAGGTCAGGCATCAACTGTGGAAAGGGGAAAACCAAATTTAGTGTTTTGAGGTACATTTTATCAGAATTGGAAATTATTACAAGTAAAGCAAGTTGTGGAGGAGAGAGAAAGAAGGCAAATGGAAGAGTTTTTGTCAGACTGGAGACTAGGAGAAGTTGCAAAATACAAATAGTAGTTGTGGCCGCTGAAAGGCCCGTGAGAAACGGGTTCCCAACGTGCGGTCCATGGATCCCTCAGATAATGATAGGGGCCCATGGCATAATTAAAAGTTTGGGAACCCTGGTGTAGAGGAAGGGTGATCAAGAGGAGGTCAATGAAGTCTGAAGTATCACAGCAAGGAAGAGGAGGCGAAAAATATGAATGCTGGAAATGTGAACTGTATGATTGGTTCATTATTAAAAACTGGAAGTTATTGTCAATTTCTGAAGACTGTAACATTCCACCAAAAGACAAGGCACTAATTCTCATGATGAGCTTTGTTGGAACTGTATTAAAAGGCAAGGATAGAGAATTAATGTGACAGGGAACTGGAGGTTCAGGGTCACCCTTGCTGAGTGAACCAAAATGTTCTGCAGAACAGAAAGCCAATCTGTATTTGATTTTCTGAATGTAGAGGAGATTGCATTAAGAGCAGCCAGTAGCTATGTATTAAGCTGAAAAATTGTGTAAATTGCTGCTTCACCTGGAAAGAGTGCTTTGATGTCTGGATAATGGGAAGGGAAGAGGGAAGGCAGGTGTTATTTCTCCTGCATGGGTAGAATCAGTGAGGTGTTGGATCTGCAGGGGGGGGAAGCGGTGGTGTGGAGGTTAAAGCTGTTCTGTAGGGAATGGTTCCTTTGTAATGCAAAAAGGAGAAGGGAAGATGTATCTACTGATGGTGTTCACATTGTAAATATCTGAAACTTAAGAATAATCCTTTGAATATGAAGGTTGGTGGGGTGAAGATGCATACAGGGTAATCTTTTGTAACACATAAATGCTGGAGGAACTCAGCAGGTCAAGCAGCATCTATAGAGAGGAATGTCCTGATGAAGGTCTTTCCCTGAAATGTCGACTGTTTATTCTCCTCCATAGATGCTGCCTGACCTGTTGAGTTCCTCAGGCATTTTGTATGTGTTGCACTGGATTCCTAGCATCTGCAGAATCTCTTGTGTTTATAATCTTCTCCATGCTTATGGTGGGAGGAGAGAGATGAGAGCAGAAATGGAATAGAAGAGGTTGACAGCCCTTTCAACAATGGTGGAGAAATGCTACTGAGGAATGGAAGAGAAAAGCAGATGTGGATGTGGAACTGATGTTGTAAGAACACATAAAGCGGTGTAGGGAAACTGGGAAAATACATTCAGTGACTACTTTATTAGGCATACCTTGGAACCCGATGTGTTCTTCTGTTGTAGCCCATCAAGGTTCAACATATTGCGTGCTTAGGGATGCTTTTCTGCAAACTATCGTTGCAACGAGTGGTTATTTGAGTTACTGTCACCTTCCTGTCAGCTTGAACCAGTCTCTAATCCCTCCCATTAGCAAGGTGTTTTTGCCCACAGAATTGCCACTCACTGGATTTTTTTTGTTTTGTTTGCAGCATTCTTTGTAAACTCTGGAGACTGTTGTGCTTGAAAACCTAGGAGATCAGCAGCTTTTTAGATACTCAAACCACCCCATCTGGCAGCAATAATCATTCCACAGTCAAAGTCACTTACATCACATTTCCTCCCCATTCTGATGTTTGGTCTGAACAACAACTGAACCTCTTGACCATGTCTGCATGCTTCTATGCATTGAGTTGCTGCCACATGATTAGCTGATTAGATATTTACATTAATGTGTGGTGTACAAGTTTACTTAATAAGGTAGCCACTGAGATGCAATCTGTCCAGCCTGTACAGATCCCATCTCTCTCAGAACTGTTTCCAATGCCTTAAATCTAAAACACTCACTCTTGCATAATTTCTTTAGCTGTACATTTATTTGTATTATCCTCCTATTTCTATGCCCATTGGCTGAAGAAATCATCTGGAGATCTAATGCTCCCCTGCTTAAAGCTCGTTTACAGGAGCTTATCTTTTTTTCTTTGTCATCGGTGAATCTTGATCTCCAGGCTATTCTGCAACTATTGAGTTATGTTCTTAATCTAGGCAATACACTATCCTTGCAGCCACAGAGATGCCTGCTTCTCTAACTGTACAATCCTCTACAGCATATCTATCGTTTTCTCATCTCTTTTCGTACATCTGGAGTTGCCCACTATGCACTGTCCTTGTCGTGGCTGCAGCCCCAGAGGCAATCTCTCCTCAGTTAATATTGATGACTAAATCCTCTTAGAGAGTGAAATGTCTTTATGGAAGTGGCATGATCTCCTGAACTGCTTGCCAGCTCTTACTTCTCTATCCGCTCTTCCTCTCTTCACTCCACTTACATTCTTCTCTGCTGCAGAGTAACCATCCCAGAAGCATGCTATCCCTGAAATACTTCACAGATAAACCTTAGTGACGTCAACTGCTGCTTAAGTTCCAAAACCTGGGTCTTGAGCTCCTCCAGCTGATGACTTTTTCACCACCTTGGGTCATTAACAGCATCTAAAGTTTCCTCATGGCACAGTGTTTGCCCTTCCAGCCTATCTTTCTAGGATTCTATTAAATTAATACAACTAACAATATTATTCTTATACTGCTGTTAGATTGCTTGTTGTTTAGCTTGTCCTGGAGGTACTTTTAATTCCCTGCCTTTGTTGAAACCAAACAAATGTATAAATTTCATGTTTTTTTAAAATTACTGCACACTGCTTCTTGCATTCCAATTTAGCTCAGCATAATACTCAACAAAAAATGAGTTAGTATTTCATCTAAAGTTTATATGTATACAAGAGATAGCTGGGAGGCTTATCTCATTTGAGTCAATTCTGGCCTCAAAATCATTCAGAGAAATGAATCTGGTAGCATGCTTCATTGAGAGCAATGAGAAACAAGAATATTAGTTATTTTCTTCATTTCAGAACGAGGTATACTGAAATTTATTAACCTCTCTGTGTTCATGTGCTGTTCCAGGTGAGTTCAGGTGATTGCATAAAATGAGGATTGTCCTTTGGAACTTGTATATCGAGTTTGTTTCCTATTAGTTTGAGCACTCATAGTATGTGAGGTGGTAAAACTAATGTTTAAAAATAGTTGCTGCCAAAGTTGTCATTTCTTTAAAACTGGAACATGTTCAATGTAAAGTGTTAGGAAAGGGCTCTGTTTGTAATTAAATTGACCTCCATATTGCATTGTGTCTCTGAGCATTGAATTAATTTTGTCCTGTTATTTGAAGGTACAATAACCTGTTTGGAATTCTACGGGAAAACGCACTTACTAAGTGGAGCAGAAGATGGACTCATCTGTGTGTGGGACACAAAGAAATGGGAATGTTTGAAATCTATTCAAGCTCATAAGTATGAATCTTTAGCATGTCATTTTCTAATTCATGCCCTATTTCAAATCATAAATTCTGCATATTTTTCAATCTAACTAGTAGATCTCCATTGACAAGATGGGATTGAGTGGGTAGCTGGTAGCAATGGACTTTGTTATCGGTGTAGCGAAGGATTGTGTGGTTTCAAAGAAGAGCAGTAAATGCACATCAAGGGAAAAGGGGTGACTGGTGGAGTCTGACCTCATGTGAAAGAAGGAGGTTGTACTTGGAGATCAGTCCCAGGGACTGTGCAGGAGTTCCTTGGGACAGCATCAAGAGATCTCACTGCCACCTTTTCAAAGGATGGGCATTTTGAAACCATTGCTAGTAATGTCCACATTCCATAAACTTTTTCCTGAAGGTTTGTCTTAAGGGGCTAATATAGTTAAGTTTTTGGCCAACTTCAAAACCTGAGATTGATCAGTGTTAGCTACAAGAAGGGCGAGAGGAGAATGGGAAAGAAAGTGCTCAACAACACACACAAGATGCTGGAGGAACTCGGCAGGCCAGGCAGCATCTATAGAAAAAGATTAAAAGATGAAGGGTCTCGGCCAAAATGTTGACTATTTACTCTTTTCCATAGATGTTGCCTGGCCTGCTGAGTTCCTCCAGCATTTTGTGTGTGTGTTGACTTGGATTTCCAGCATCTGCAGGTTTTCAAGTATGTGAAGAAAGTGCTCATCATGTTTGCTTGCTGATGTCAAAGTTCCAGGGATCCGCACATATTTTGCCCTTTTGCTTCTAAAGCAGAGGGGTAGGTGACCTGGTAATGATGCTCCTATGCATTCTCCCTCCTGTTCTTTGATGGTGGAGATTGGGAGGTGCTGTGAAACCTTAGTAGATTACTCCAGTGCATCCAGTAGGTGGTGTTCAGAAGCCACAATACAAGCTATCCTTGGGCAATGAACAAATTCTTTTTTTTTACAGAATTCCATAAATCAATTTTGCCCATCAGCCAGAAGATACCCAGAAATCACTCAATATGATAACCCTACCTCCGCAAAATTGTAATGAACACAAACATATTAGACTGATAAGAAAGAAAAATCAGTTAGCAGAGAGAGAAGTCAGTCTGTCTTTCATAGGAATAAAGATGTGTATGCACTTTGGACTTCTGAATGTAATATTGTGGGAGTTTGTTTGCATGTAGGGTGTCTACAAAATGGGCATTTGTAACTTGCGGATGGCCTGTGCTGAAGGGAGCAGTTACCTAGGGAAAGAGATGATAGTTTCTAAGTATGCATTTGAAATTGAGGACGATGTGATATTAAGTTAACTGCTTTCTTTAAACAGAGGCCATGTGTCATCATTTTCTGTCCATCCATCTGGAAGACTGGCTTTGTCAGTAGGAACAGACAAAACATTAAGGTATGTTGATTCTTCCCAAAGTAAAACAAGTTTAATAAAGAATATTTAACTGTCTACTTCCCCATAGAGACATCTAGACAACTTAGTTGTGATCCTATAATTTATTTTTCTTTGTTTGGGAAGATGTAGAATTTTAAAAATAATTTTTAGTCTTACTAATTAATGTTAGTGCATGATTATGATAACAGTTCTGAAATGCATTGTAAGCTATTTGTAATAATGTGTGACACCAATAATTGCCGAATTTTGGATCCCTAAAGCAACTCTGCACTTGTACTGTATGATGGAACATCACAGAAGCATAATTTTCCTTATGATGGAGGTAACATTGTGCAAATTACCAATGCGTTTTCTTTGAACTAATTACACAAAGCATTCTGGTATTGCCTGAGTAAAAATTGATTCTCCATAAATGAGGCAGTTTGTGGTTCTGGTGAGAGAACTTGCTGATTTCATTACAGAGGGTGTAAATTTTGTGTCTGATTTTAATGCAAACGGTGAAAGTTTAAAATGAGTTTAGATCTGAGCCAGACCATTTATACTTTTGTTATAGGTTCCAAATATGTTTTTGTGTGTGTGTGTGTGTATGTATGTGACTTTTACCTACACTGACTCAGTAGACAATCCTTCTGTAATGCCCTTCCTTTCAGATACTATCCCTGATTAGCAATGTCACTCCTTCATCTCTTTTATCTCCCTTTTTAAACATCTAAACCCCAGAACATTCGGCAGCCATTGCTGCTTTTGTGACAGCCAGGTATGTATAATAGCCACAACAACAGAGTTCCATGTACTGGCCCATGCTATAGTTCATTACCCTTGTTCCTGACACTTCTTACATTAAAATAGACACACTTCAACCCAACCCACTGACTGCAGTTTTGCCCTATCAACTGCATATCCTTTCTCCGCTCATCTTAATGCTGCATCTACCTTTATACCAACTGTCTCATCCTCTGACCTATCACTCTGATTCCCATTCCCCTCAAACCAGCTTAAACCTTCCCCAACAGCTCCAGCAAATCTGTCTACAGCATATTTGTTCCCCTCAACTCCTGGTGTAGCCCATCCTTTTTTCCCCCCACACCTTTCCCAGAAGAGATCCCAATGATCCACAAATCTGAAACCTGAGATATTTGCAGGGCATATTTTTTCATTACGTATAGTTTTAGTTTATAGAACTAAATAGATACCAAATCACAAGAAATTTAATTGCAGGATCGGCTGATGTGTCATAGCTGCATGATGTGGGAGCTGGTGGACCCCATTGTGGTTCCTGGTGACCACATCTGCAGAAAGTGTTGGCTGGTTGAGGAACTCAGGCTCAAAGCTGATGGTGCAGGGGTGGGGGATGAGAGAAGGTGTTCAACAGTTTTGTAAGGTGAGGATAAAGTTATGAAAGACTCCAGAATAAACAAAAAGACAAAATTATAAAGGGAGAAGAATTTAACTTCCAGTATCACGGGGGGCAAAATTGCAAAGGGTGTTGAATACAGGACAGAAGGTGTTATATTTGAATGTATGTAGTATACAGAATAATGTAGGTAATCTAGTAGCACAGTTAGAAATTGGCAGGCATGATATTATGGGCATCAGTGAATCCTGGCTGAAAGAAGATCACAGTTGGGAGCTTAAGATCCAAGGAAACTCATTGTATTGAAAGGACAGACAGGTGGGCAGAGGGGGTGGGGAAGCTCCCCTTCTGTGCTTCTAGATTGTTCTCCTTCCTCTTCACCCTTCCTTTTCTGCCCTGGTGAAAGGTCTCAGCCTGAAACATTGATTGTTTATTCATTTTGGTAGATACTGCCTGACCTGCTGAGTTCCTCCAGCATTTTCTGTGTGTTGTTCTGGATTGGGTGTTGTGTAATGAACCTGATTTGATTAGGGAGCTTAAGCTGAAGGAGTCCTTAGGAGGCGGTAATCACAATATGGTAGAAATCAGATGTATGAGTATTACAGTGGAGTAAGGGGAATTTCAGTGGCATGAGAGAGGAGTTAATTGGAAGGGGACACTAGCAGGGATGACTGCAGAGCAGTAATGACTGGTATTTCTGTGAGCAATTTGGAAGGCACAGGAAAGATAATTCCCAAAGGTGAAAAAGTATTCTAAAGGGAGGATGAGGTAACCTCAGTTGACAAGAGAAGTGAAAGCATAAAAGCAAAAGAGAGGGCATACTGTATATTGTAAAAGTTAGAGGGAAGCTAAAGGTTTGGCAAGCTTTTAAAAACCAAAGCAAGCAACTAAATAAGCAATGAGAGAAGATGAAATACCTAGCCAAAATATAAAAGAAACTTGACGTTTTCTTCAGATTCATAAAGAGCAAAAGAGAGGCAAGAATGGATATCAGACTACTGGAAAATTAGGCTGGAGAGGTTGTAATACAGGACAAATAGTATTTTGCATCAGTCTTTGCTGTGGAAGATACCAGCAGCATGCCAGAAATTGGAGAGTGTCAATGGGGCAGAAGTGAGTGTAATCATTAAAAAAGAGGAAAACTTTGGAAGCTGAAAGGTCTGAAGTCACCTGGACCTACACTCCAGCGTTCTGCAAGAGGTAGCTGAAGAAATTGTGGAGGCATTAGAAACAATCTTTCAAGGGTCACTATCATTTCCAGCATACTGGAAAATTGCAATTGTCACACTGCTCTTTAAGACCATAAGACATAGGAGCAGAATTAGGCCATCTGGCCCATCGAGTCTGCTCCGCCATTCAATAATGGCTGATCCTTTTTTTAATTGCCTCCTCAACCCCAGTTCCCGGCCTTCTCTCTGTAACCTTTGATGCCATGTCCAATCAAGAACCTATCAATCTCTGCCTTAAATACACCCAACGATCTGATCTCCACAGCTGCCTGTGGTAATAAATTCCACAAGTTCACCACCTTTTGGCTAAAGAAATTTCTTCACATCTCTGTTTTGAAAGGGTGCCCCTCTATCCTGAGGCTGTGCCCTCTTATCCTAGAATCTCCCACCATGGGAAACATCCTTTCCACATCTACTTTGTCTAGGCCTTTCAACATTGTTTCAATGAGATCCCCCGCCCCCCATCCTTCTGAATTCCAGCGAGTATAGACCCAGAGCCATCAAATGTTCCTCGTATGATAACCCTTTCATTCCTGGAATCATCCTTGTGAACCTCCTATGGACCATCTCCAATGCCAGCACACCTTTTTTAAGATGAGGGACCCAAAACTGTTCACAATACTCAAGGTGTGTCCTCACAAGTACCTTATAAAGCCTCAGCATCACATCCTTTCTCTTGTATTCTAGACCTCTTGAAATGAATGCTAATATGGCATTTGCCTTCCTCACCACCAACTCAACCTGCAAGTTAACCTTCAGGGTGATCTGCACAAAGACTCCCAAGTCCCTTTGCATCTCAGATTTTTTTGGACTTTCTCCTCGTTTATAAAATAGTCTGCACATTTATTTCTACTACCAAAATACATGACCATGCATTTTCCAACATTGTATTTCGTTTGCCACTTCCTTGCCCATTCTCCTAATCTGTCTAAGCCCTTCTGTATCCTACCTGTTTCCTCAACACTACCTGCCCCTCCACCAATCTTTGTATCATCTGCAAATTTGGCAAACAAAGCCGTCTATTCCATCATCTAAATCATTTATATACAGCATAAAAAGAAATAGTCCCAACACTGACCCCTACAGAACACCACTAGATACTGGCAGCCAACCAGAAAATGATCCTTCTATTCCCACTTACTGCTTTCTACTAATCAGCCAATGCTCTAACCATGTTAGTAACTTTCCTGTAATACCATGGGCTCTTAACTTGGTAAACAGCCTCATGTGTGGCACCTTGTCAAAGGCCTTCTGAAAGTCCAAAAGTACAACATCCAGTGCATCCCCTTTATCTATCCTACTTGTAATCTCCTCAAAGAATTCCAACAGGTTTGTCAGGCAGGATTTTCTCTGAAGGAAAACATGCTGACTGTGTACTATCTTGTCCTGTGTCACCATGAACTCATCACCTCATCCTTAACAATTGACTCCAACATCTTCTCAACCATTGAAGTCAGGCTAACTGGTCTATAATTTATCTTTCTGCTGCCTTCCTCTTTTCTTAGAGTGGAGTGACATTTGCAATTTTCCAGTCCTCTGGCACCATGCCTGAGTCCAATGATTTTTGAAAGATCATTTCCAATGCCACCACAATCTCTAACAGTACCTCTTTCAGAACCCTAGGGTGC
The DNA here is from genome assembly GCF_030028105.1 of Mobula birostris. Classification (NCBI taxonomy): domain Eukaryota; kingdom Metazoa; phylum Chordata; class Chondrichthyes; order Myliobatiformes; family Myliobatidae; genus Mobula; species Mobula birostris. Next base: position 62,322,288 of record NC_092388.1, read on the forward strand.
AGTTCATCTGGTCCGGGTGACTTTTAGGTCTTTCAGCTTTTTGAGCACCTTCCCTCTTGTAATAGTAACTGCACCCACTTCTCTTCCTTCACACACTACATCAGGCACACTGCTAGTGTCTTCCACAGTGAAGACTGATGCAAAATACTCATTTAGTTCATCAGCCATCTCCTTGTCCCCCGTTATTATTTCTCCTGCCTCATTTTCTAGCGGTCCTATATTCACTCTCATCTCTCTTTTATTTTTAACATACTTGAAAAAAACTTTTACTGTCCACTTTGATATTATTTGCTACCTTGCATATTTCATCTTTTCCCTTTTAATTCCTCTCTGTAGGTTTTTAAAAACTTCCCAAACCTCTATCTTCCCACTAACTTTTGCTTTGTTGTATGCCGGTTTTTTTTTGCTTTTACAATAGCTTTGACCTTCCTTGTCAGCCATGGTTGTACTATTTTACCATTTGAGTATTTCTTCTTTTTTAGAATACACAAGTCCTGCACCTTCCTCATTTTCCCCAGAAACGCACGCCATTGCTGCTCTGCTGACATCCCTGTCAGCAGCTCCTTCCAGTTTACTTTGGCCAACTCCTCTTTCATTCCAGTAATTTCCCTTACTCAACTGAAATACTGCCACATCAGACTTAACTTTCTCCCTATCAAATTTCAAATTGAACTCAATCATATTGTGATCACTGGTTCCTAAGAGTTCTTTTACCTTAAGCTCCCTAATTGCCTCCAGTTCATTATATAACACCCAATCCAGTATAGCTGATCCCGTAGTAGGCTCAATGACAAGTTGCTCTTAAGAAGTTATGTCTTAGGCATTCAACAAATCCACTCTCTTGAGATCCATTACCAACCTGATTTTCCCAATCGACCTGCATGTTAAAATTTCCGATGACTACCATAACGTTACTTAAATCATCAGGTATCTCCCCATGATCATAGATTTCATTTGCTATTTCTGTTATTTTCTCTGCCACGGGAAACAGTTGAGGCCAGTTCATTGGCTATATTTAAGAGGGAGTTAGATATGGCCCTTGTGGCTACGGGGATCAGGGGGTATGGAGGGAAGGCTGGTGCAGGGTTCTGAGTTGGATGATCAGCCATGATCGTAATAAATGGCGGTGCAGGCTCGAGGGGCCGAATGGCCTACTCCTGCACCTATTTTCTATGTTCTATGTTTCTCTAATCCAAAATCTTCTAAGGCCAGTATCATTTCAACAGCGATGTTGTCTGGACCAGTTGCTCTGTTATGTTTTGTTTTATTTATGGCTGCTTGAATTTCTGATTTTAGAATGCTAGGTCCTTCAAGATTCTTCTTTATGTTCAGTTTTTCTCCTCTCTGGTCTGCAAAAAGTTCTTTTATATATTCTGTCCATCTGTTGAGGATTTCCTCTTTGCTCATAATTAAGCTGCCGTCTTCTGCCTTGATGCATCCACTTGCTGAGCAAGGTAATTTCCCCATTAGTTCTATAATCTTACTTTGCATCAACTTTGTTCCAGGGTTATGGGTCTGTAGCATTTCCATCTCTGACCATTTCTCATTTAGCCATCTGTCTTTAGCTTCTCTGCATTTTCTTTTTATTGTCTTATCAAGTTGTTTGTGAGTTACATTGTACAATAAGCCTGATGAGCCACGTGGCAAAAATTATTCTCAGAGTAATCAAGACGCTGTATAAAACCAGAAATCAGTAAAGAACAATGCGGCTTTGTGGAAAACACTGGAACCAGAAATGCAATTTTCACGCTACAGATGATCTGTGAACGAGCCATCCAGGTACAAAAAGACACCTACCTATCTTTCATTGACTATACAAAAGCTTTTGACACTGTCAGACACCAAGATCTTCTGGAAATGCTTCAAGATCTTGACATAGATGGGAAAGATATACGTTTCTTAAGAAACTTGTACTGGGACCAGACAACATCCATCAGAATAGAAGAAGTGAGTGAGTATGTGAATATCATGAGATGAGTCAGGCAAGGTTCCGTCTTTTCACCAGACTTATTCAACCTGTATAGTGAGAATATCTTGAAAAGTATCAAAGACATAAAAGGATTCACAATTGGAGGCCATAATATAAATAACATCAGATATGCTGATGACATTGTACTAATAGCTGACTCAGAAACAAAACTTCAAGAGCTACTCACTATAGTGGCAGCAGAAAGTAATCGCAGAGGCCTCTCAATCAACACCAAGAAGACAGAAAGCATGGCCATCTCCAGAAAGACAAAACATCCCGCAATGTGTGATCAAGATCGGAAATACAAACATCAAACAAGTCAACAAATTCAGATATCTTGGCAGCCTAATAACAAGTGATGGCAGATGCGACACAGATATCAAATACAGAATAGCAATGGCAAAAGAAGCTTTCCAAAAAATGAAGACCATATTAACAGACAGGAAGATGAGCATGTACACTAAAAACAGAATACTGCAGTGCTACGTTTATTCTATCCTGACTTATGGAAGTGAATGCTGGACCATTTCCCCAGCAATGGAAAAGAGACTAGAAGCAGCTGAATTCTGGTTCTACAGGAGAATGTTAAAAATATCATGTGTAGCCCCCCTGGCCACCCTGAGGGTCGCTCAGCTCGCTGTCGTCCAGGGAAACAGCCCTCAGCCCCGCCAAACTGGGTAATAGTTTGTGTGGATGCTGTGTGATGTACCCCACCCCGCCCAAATAACAGACAATACACCAGATACAATTAAATGATTTACAGTTTATAGATATTACTGGAACTATATAATTAATAGAGAATAAAATATAAAAGGAAAATAAAAGGCACCACACTTATCGAAGTTCAATCTCTTCGTGCACAAGCAGTTGGAGCTCAGGACCCTTCTTCTTCACCCTGCGACCCCTCGGACCACCTCGACCAGCCGCCTGGGACCAACAACGGTGGTCGACCAGACGCTCCACACGAGTCCCATCTCTGTCTCCTCTCCTCGCCGAATGCCCCGCTCGGAGTCTGACCCCGTTAGCGGACTCACAGCACCTCGTCCATCCTCTGTCTCTCTCTCCCCCGCCTTCTGCTCCAAAACCCCGCGCATACAATATCTTCAGATACACCAAAAACATAACAACTATCCCAATTGGTTCGTAACATCTTTTTATCACATTCTAACCCAAATCAAGCTGCTAGCGCAAGACCTTTCTCAGTGTTTAACATAACAAAGAAGCATTCCCAAGAATTAACATAGCAAAGAAGCCATTTTAATTAGCCTACGCAGTAACATAAAAGACAAAGCCCCCTTACACATGGATCACACACACCTGAAATGAAGAAGTTCTCAGAAGAGCCCAAGCAGATAGATCACTCATACCAACAATAAGAAAAAGACAACTCAGATTTCTAGTTCACATCATGCGGAAAGATGAACTAGAAAAATTCATCCTCTCTGGAAAGATCAAGGGGAGCAAACCGAGAGGAAGACCTCGGCTTATGTACATCAAAAACCTAGCCAGGTGGCTACACATCGAGGAAATGGAAGTCATCCACAGAACAAGGGATAGATTTATATGGAAAACCATGGTCACCAATGTCCGCATTGGATATAGTACCTAGACAGACAGACCATAACACTGCCCTTTTTACTCATCTTTTCTATTTCCTGTTGTAATCTGTGGTTCATCTCCCAGCCACTGTTGGGAGGCCTGTATATAACTGCCATCAACGTCCTTTTACCCTTGCAGTTTCTTAACTCAACCCGCAAGGATTCAACATCTTCTGATCCTATGTCACATCTTTCTACTGATTTGATGCCATCCTTTACCAGTAGAGCCACACCACCCCCTCTGCCTACCTTCCCATCCCTCTGATATAACGTGTAACCTTGGACATTCATTCCCAGAAGGGAGAGAGCAAAAGACAGGGAATTATAGGGCAGTTAGCCTGACTTCAATGGTTGGGAGGATGTCGGAGTCCATTATTGAAGATGAGGTTTCTGGGTACTTGGAGGCACATGATAAAATAGGCTGAAGTCAGCATGGTTTCCTGAAGGGAAAATTTTGCCTAGCAAATTTGTTGGAATTCTTTGAGCAAATGACAGGTAGGAAAGAGAAATGAGATGCGGTGGATTTGAGATGCCAAGGTGTCACTCATGAGGCGGCTAAACAAGATAGAAGTCTATGGTGTTACAGGAAAGATACTGTCATGGATAGAAGATTGGCTGAATGGCAGGAGGCAATGATTGGGAATAAGGAGGGCCTTTTCTGGTTGGCTACTGGTGATTAGTGGCGGCAGGGGTCAGGGGTGGGGCCTGTATTTTTCACATATGTGTCAGTGATTTAGATGGCTTTGTGACCAAGTTTGCAGAGGTACGAGCGATGTGGAGGGGCAGGAAGTATTAAGGAAGCAGGAAGTCTAGATTTGGGGAATGGGCAAAGAAGTGGTAGGTGGAATACAGTGTAAGAAAGTCTATGGTCATGCACTTTGGTAGAAGGAATAAAGGTGTAGACTATTTTCTAAATTGGGAGAAAATTCAGAAATCAGAGGTACAAAAGATACTTGGGAGACCTAGTGCAGGGTTCTCTAAATGTTAATTTGCAGGTCGAGCCAGTATTCAGGAAGGCAAATGCAATGTTAGCATTCTTTTCGAGAGAGCCGGAGTATAAAAGCAAGGATATAATGCTGAGGCTTTATAAAGCATTGGTCAGACCATATTGGGAATATGGTGATCAGTTTTGTTCCCTTTATCCAACAAAGGATATGCTGACATTGGAGAGGGTTCAGAGAAGGTTCACGAGAATGATTCCAGGAATAAAGATTAACGTATGAGGAGCATTTGGCTTTGGACCTGTACTCATTGGAGTTTAAAAGAATTGCGGGGGGGCGGGGGGGGGGAAGGAGAGGATCTCAGAAACCTATCATGTACTGAATGGCCTAGATATAGGATTTTAGAAATGGTTGGTGCTTGGTTCAGTTTAGGGAATCCATCCATGGGTTGTTGCTCTTACTGTGTTTCAGTTTACTGAAAACTGTAAGGATCATTAACCCACAGAAACTGACATGACATTGTCACCATGTCCACTTTTGGGGGCGGGAAGTATAGATGCAATACTGCAATATTTTAAAACTCTGGGCTATCTTAACCATATAACAATTACAGCACGGAAACAGGCCGTCTCGGCCCTTCTAGTCCGTGCTGAATTCTTACTCTCACCTAGTCCCACTGACCTGCACTCAGCCCATAACCCTCCATTCCTTTCCTGTCCATAGATCTATCCAATTTAACTTTAAATGACAACATCAAACCTGCCTCAACCACTTCTGGTGGAAGCTCGTTCCACACAGCTACCACTCTCTGAGTAAAGAAGTTCCCCCTCATGTTATCCCTAAACTTTTGCCCTTTAACTCTCAACTCATGTCCTCTTGTTTGAATCTCCCCCATTCACAATGGAAAAAGCCTATTCACATCAACTCTATCTATCCCCCTCATAATTTTAAACACCTCTATCAAGTCCCCCCTCAACCTTCTACGCTCCAAAGAATAAAGACCTAATTTGTTCAACCTTTCTTTGTAACTTAGGAGATGAAACCCAGGCAACATTTTAGTAAATCTCCTCTGTACTCTCTCAATTTTATTGACATCTTTCCCATAATTCGGTGACCAGAACTGTACACAATACTCCAAATTTGGCCTCACCAATGCCTTATACAATTTCAACATTACATCCCAACTCCTATACTCCATGCTCTGATTAATAAAGGCCAGCATACCAAAAGCTTTCTTCACCACCCTATCCACATGAGATTCCACCTTCAAGGAGCTATGCACCATTATTCCTAGATCCCTCTGTTCTACTGCATTCTTCAATGCCCTACCATTTACCATGTATGTCTTATTTTGATTAGTTCTACCAAAATGTAGCACCTCATATTTATCAGCATTAAACTCCATCTGCCAACTTTCAGCCCACTCTTCTAAGTGGTCTAAATCTCACTGCAAGCTTTGAAAACCTACTTCATTATCCACAACTCCACCTATCTTAGTATTATCTGCATACTTACTAATCCAATTTACCACACCATCATCCAGATCATTAATATATATGACAAACAACATTGGACCCAGCACACCACTAGACACCATCCTCCACTCTGACACACAGTTATCCACCACTACTCTCTGGCGTCCCCCATCCGGCCACTGCTGAATCCGTTTTACTACTTGGATATTAACGCCTAACGATTGAACCTTCCTAACTAACCTTCCGTGTGGAACCTTGTCAAAGGCCTTACTGAAGTCCATATAGACAACATCCACCGCTTTACCCTCGTCAACTTTCCTAGTAACCTCATCAAAAAATTCAATAAGATTTGTCAAACATGACCTTCCATGCACAAATCCATGTTGACTGTTCCTAATCAGACCCTGTCTATCCAGATAATTATATATACCATCTCTAAGAATACTTTCCATCAATTTACCCACCACTGACGTCAAACTCACAGGCCGATAATTGCTCGGTTTACTCTTAGAACCCTTTTTAAACAATGGAACAACATGAGCAATACGCCAATCCTCCGGCACCATCCCCATTTCTAATGACATTTGAAATATTTCTGTCAGAGCCCCTGCTATTTCCACACTAACTTCCCTCAAGATCCTAGTGAATATCCTGTACGGACCCGGAGACTTATCCACTTTTATATTCCTTAAAAGCGCCAGTACTTCCTCTTCTTTAATCATCATGCTTTCCATAACTACCCTTCTTGTTTCCTTTACCTTACACAATTCAATATCCTTCTCCTTAGTGAATACCAAAGAAAAGAAATTGTTCTAAATCTCCCCCATCTCTTTTGGCTCTGCACACAGCTGTCCACTCTGATTCTGTAAGGGACCAATTTTATCCCTCACTATTCTTTTGCTATTAATATAATTGTAGAAACCCTTTGGATTTATTTTCACTTTGTTTGCCAAAGCAGCCTCGTATCTTCTTTTAGCTTTTCTAATTTCTTACTTAAGATTCTTTTTATGTTCTTTATATTCCTCGAGTACCTCAATTACTCCAAGCTGCCTATATTTATTGTAGATCCCTCTCTTTTTCCGAACCAAGTTTCCAATATCCCTTGAAAACCATGGCTCACTCAAGCTTTTAACCTTCCCTTTCAACCTAACAGGAACATAAAGACCCTCAAAATTTCACCTTTAAATGACCTCCATTTCTCTATTACATCCTTCCCATAAAACAAATTGTTCCAATCCACTCCTTTTAAATCCTTTTGCATCTCCTCAAAGTTAGCCTTTCTCCAGTCAAAAATCTCAACCAGTTGCATTCATTATAGAAAGATTTTAGAAGTTTCTGCATTTCAGGCAGGTCAGAAAAGTAAAGGGATCCTAAATTTGATTCAAAATTAGCTCAATGCAAAGAAGCAAATGATGTCTTTTGTGACTGGAAGGCTGTCACCAATGGAATTGCACAGGGTTCAGGATATAGTCCCTCTTTACAATTTATACAAACCTAAATGTATGGTTCACAATAATAGTGTTTTGCACTTGGGGCAAAAATTGGTCATATGGTTGACAAGTGACAAGGAAAGGGTAGTGGCAGGGTCTGGAATTTGCTGTCTGAAAGGGTGGCAAAGGGGGAAACACTACTCGTATTTAAAGAACTAGATGTGGACCAGAAGAGCTGTGACCTGCATGTCTATGCACATGAGACCGGAAGGTGGAATTAGGCGGAGTAGTGCTGAATGGTCTTATCTGTGTCAAAAAAAAATGCTGTGGGTTTCAATGATTATTTCATTAATGTATTCCAGCATCTGAACGACTTCTCTGCAAAACAGATTAACACAGTAAAGTACAGGTATTTATTGGCAAGGGATATAATTAGTGATTATTCAAACATACAAAAGCGGACTATAGGAAAAAGTTGAGCTTACCCTTTACACCACAGTATGACAAGTGATACAGCTTTTCCAGTAATTCACCTATTTTTATTTCTTCAGAACATGGAATCTAATCGATGGAAAAGCTGCATTCGTGAAATCAATAAAACAGAGTAAGTTGCTTCTGCACTTAATTTAAAATTATTTTTGTAGTCATGAAATTGAAAGACCTGGGAAAGGGACCTAGGGTCCCTCCGAATTTTTGACCCTGCAATTAATTATGCCCTTAACTTCCTCTGTTCAAAAGAATACAAAACTATCTTATCCAGTCTTTCTTCATGGAAACAATAATCCAATTCTTGCAGCACATTCATTGTTCTAGCATAACCTCCCTGATTTAATGTTTTGTGTCCTGGCTGGTAAAGGGCTTGAAGGAGATTGAGAGACCGTTTCACCGAGCACCTACGCTCTGTCCGCCAGAAGAAGCGGGATCTCCAAGCCACCCATCTTAATTCCACTTCCCATTCCCATTCTGATATTTCAGTCCATGGCCTCCTCTCCTGTTGCGATGAGGCCACACTCAGGTTGGAGGAACCACACCTTATATTTTGTCTGGGTAGCCTCATACCTGATGGCACGAACATCGATTTCTCTAACTTCTGGTAATGGCTCCCTTGCCCCCTCCTTCACCAGTCGCCATCTGCATTTCCCTCTCTCACCTTACCTCTTTGCCAGCCCATCACCTCCCTCTGTTGCTCCTCCCCCTTTTCTTTCTTCCATGGCCTTCTATCCTCACATATCAGACTCCCCCCTTCTCTAGCCCTGTATCTCTTTCACCACTCACCTTCCCAGCTATTTACTTCGGCCTTCTCCCTCCCAGTTCCACCTATCACCTGGTGTTTCTTGCTCCCCTCCCCCACCTGTTAAATCTACTCCTCATCTTTTTTCCTCAAGCATTTTGCGTGTGTTACTTGGATTTCCCGCATCTGCAGATTTTCTCTTGTAAACAAAATGACCTGGAGATTTTAAGTTATTTCATCAATCTGTCCCACTACATTTGGAGATGCACTTAAAGGTGCCTCTGTCTTTCCATATTTTTCAATATGGCCATATGTCTGGCCTTGTTATACCTGCCCAAATACATTACCTCAGACTTCTCTACATTTTTTTTATCCTACATCCTACAATTGTCTAAGTTAATATATGTTACAAAAAAATGTCAGAGCCCTGTGCAACACCACTGGTAACATCTTTCCTGTGACAAACGAAATTGTCATTCATTATCCTCTGCTTCCTTTTGCTGAACTTAATTTTGATCCACATTGCCTCTCTCCTTTCAATTCAATATAATTCAAATTTAATTGTCATTCAACCATGAGCCAAACAAGACGCTTCACTCCGGGGGTCAAGGTGCTAAAACATGTTACCAACAATCAGGCACAAGAACATATTCACGGATGCCCAGTCCTCACACATGCAAGTCAACAATAAAATACAATGACCCAAAATTTGCATAAATGTAGTCCAGACTCCCACCCATCTATATCATCTGTTGACCCGCCTTGCTGCCTGCTAGGCGATACCGCAGCTTTGAGGCGCAGTCCTCACATACACAAGTACATATAGAATATTAGTAAAAATACGGTGATGTAGAATGTACATGTATGTAGTCTACACTTCCTAGTCCACCAAGATCATCTCTTGACTGGCCTTGACGCCCACAATGCCATACCGCAGCTAAGAGGCCCAGTTCTCGTATACACACATATAGAATATTGGTAAAAGCACTACCAGGCAAATATTTATGTGTATAGTCCAGACTTCTCAGTCCAATTGAAATCATCAATTAACCACAAATGCATTGCGCTGACCCTGGTAGCGTGCCATGGCTTAAAACACCTCTCCGCAGGCAATTGAAAATCAAGTGAACCTGCAGCTTGAGGTCTGAGTCCGTTGAGTGGCACCAAAAAAGACTTCAGTCAACCACAACAGAACTTGTCTTCTGTTGAGGGAAACCCTGGGAGGGCAGCTCCGACTCCGTTCTGGATGCCACGCTACACCACCCCTGGTAAAGCACGATGGCTTTGTCTCCTCACTCTAGCGGCTGCAAACAGGCAACACCATGGCTTCAGGCCTAGTCCTCACTGCAGCTGAGGCCAGGGAGCTCCCCTGCCATCCATAAACCTGCTGCGGTGAAGTCCTGATGTTCCATCTCCTATGACGCCTCCTGGAGGAGCCATCTTCCAAGCTGTGTCTGGAGAATGTCAGAAAACGGTTGGCTGACAAGCTTCAGGAATGGGAACTCATTTGCCAATTAACAAAATGCAGTTTGAGTGCCAGTTGCAGATCAGGACCTCAATAGAACCCCAACCACCTTGAAAAGGAGAAAGAAACATTAAAGAGAACAATTTAAGCTGTTTCTGCAGGTGAGCTTGAAGAGGCAGCCATCCTAACTCCAATGTCCAAAGGGGACAGCAAGCAATTGGCTGATGGTATAGACCTGTAGTAATTTAAGTTCTTAATGTATAGGAGGATCTTGCAATCATTAGAATTATGCTTAAGGAGAGCAGCAGCACCTTTTGTTGACCCCATAGAAGCTGCTGCAACCATTTGCACTGCTATCTTGCCAGAAGTCACTGGTTTCGGATCTTGTGGGCTTTAATTTTTTTTAAACAGCCAAAATCTTTGCTAAACACCCACGTAGACTACATTAATCACACTGTCCTCATTACCTCCTCAAAACATTCCATTCTGGTCAATGGTCATGAAGTTCCCTTGACAAATCCATGCTGAATATCTTCTACTTTACTATTTCCCCTTTGAAATTCATCCCTAACGCTTTAACCTCAAAAGGAATAGAACAAGCTTTCCTTTTCATCCAGGAGGCTTTGGATTTGGCAGAGGGAGCACACTTACCCTGAATCCTCTGTCTTTTTAAATGCATCCCATTGCTTTGTTTTTAATTGCGTTGTTTTGAACTAGTAGGTTAAAGTCCATTTTGACTTGTAAGATTGGCTTTCACTCATTTTAGAACAATTATTATCTTTGTCCTTTTCCATAATTGTACTAAATCAATTGTTCTGAGTACAATTATTAAGCTGCCCCTCATTGATGTTCCCCTAAGCTCTACATCTCCCAGCTCTGCCCTATCTTTTTTTGAGTTTGTACTAGTTATTAATTACGGACATGTCTGATGTGGTAAAGACATTGCATTATTATTTAGGAAGATGTTTAATAGCATTTGTCTTTGTTACAAATGTCACTATAATGAGTGGTGCTGCTTATGGCCCATTATATTTGTTGTTTTAGATGCTCACATTGTTCTGTGGTCCCCCAGTGGAGACAATTATGTTGTGGTTTCAAATAACCAGTTGGATATTTATACTCTGAAAACAGCCTCCGTCAGTGGTACTATTACTTGTGATAAAAGGATCTTTTCAGTGACATTTATAACGGTATGTTTGTATTTGTATTTGACTTTCCTTGACTTGCTTGTAAAGATTAGACTTTCAATAATGTGGTTAAGCCACTTGGTTAAAATTTTACTTAATTGTCCTGCCTTAACATTTTCACCCTTATTCCCTTTAAAAAGAGCTAATAAAGGTATAGTGAATGTATCATCTTCCATTATTTAACAAAAGGGATTCACTTTCTTTGTAATCCTCCCATTTGCTGGAAAATTGTGATTTTACTCTATTCTTCTCTCTTTCCACATAAGTGGAAGACAAGGTGAAGGAGAATCTAGAGATCAACAGCTACAGATAAATTATGAACCAAAGGCTAGCAAGGAACAAAATGGGTCCTCTTGAAGATCAACATGGTCATCTATGTGTAACACAGAAAGAAATGGAAGGGATCTTAATTGGATTTTTTTTTTTGCATCTATATTTACTTGGGAGATGGACACAGTGTCTTCAGAATTGAGGCAAAACATCAATAAGGCCATGGGCAGTATCCCGATTACAGTGTTTGCTGTCTTGAGGCAAGTTAGGGTGGATCAATTCCCAGGTCCTGACAAGCTGTCACCTCGGGCCTTGTGGGAGGCTAGTGCAGAAATTACAGGGGTCCTTGCAGAGGTATTTAGAATGTCTGTAGCCACAAGTGAGGTGCTAAAGGATAGCTAATGCTGTTCTGTTCAAAAAACGTTCTTAAGCATAGTGAGGAAATTATAGGCTGGTGAGCCTGATGTCAGCAGTGGGTAACTTATTGGAAGGTATTCTAAGGGATTTGGAAGGGCCTAATGGTGGATAGTTAACATGGCTTTGTGTGTGGTATGTCATGTTTAACCAATCTTAGAGTTTTCTGGAAGCTTACCAGGAAAGTTGAAGATGGAAAGGCAGTGTATGTTGTCAAAATACATTTTGACAAAGTTCTACTTAGGAAGCTGTTCAGGAAGGTTTAGTCGCTCGGCATTCAGGATATTGTAGTAAATTGGATTCGACATTAGCTTCGTGGGAGAAGTCAGAGTGGTAATAGATGGTTGTCTCTCTGAATGGAGTTGTTGTTTGTCATCTATATCAACAATCTGGATGATAACATAAACTGGATCAGCAAATGTGTGGATAACACCAAGACTGGGCATGTAATAAACAGCATAGAAGGCTCTTAAAGCTTGCAGCGGGATCTGGACCAGCTGGAAAAATGAGCTGAAAATTTTAATGCAGACAAGGTGAGATGTTACACTTGGGAGGACAAACCAGGGTAGGACTTGAAAAGTAGGGCACTGAGGTCTATAGTAGAACGAGTGACCTGGGAATATACGGCCATAATTCCTTGATAGTGGCTTCACAGGCAGACAGGGTCGTGAAGAGGGCTTTTGGCACATTGACCTTCAGTGCGGCATGGTAGTGTAGTGGTGGCATATTGCCTTACGTCGCTGGGGCCATAGGTTCAGTTCCTGCTGCTGTCTGTAAAGAGCTGGTACGTTCTCCCCATGACTGTGTGGGTTTCCTCCCGATATACAGATTAGTCACATGGATGTAATTAGGCACAGGCTCATTGGGCTGGAAGGACCCATTACTATGTTGTATCTTAAATGAAGAGAAATAGAATGGAAATATTGTGAACAGGAGTTGAGATGTAATGTTGGAGTTGAATAAGATGATGGTAAGGCCTAACTTGGAGGGTTATGTGCAGTTCTGGTAACCTACCTACAGGGAAGATATCAATAAGATTGAAAGAGTACTGAGAAAACTTACAAGAATGTTGCCAATACTTGAGGACCTGAGTTATAGGGAAACATTGAATAGGTTAGGACTTTATTTTCTGGAGTGTAGGAGAATGAGGGGAAACTTGATGCAGGTGTACGAAAATATGAAGGGTATAAATAGGGTAAATACAAACAGGCTTTTTCCACTGAGGTTGGGTGAGACTAGAAGTAGAGATCATAAGTTGAAAGATGAATTATGTAAGGTGTATTTGAGGGAGAAATTCTTCAATGAAGAATATGTCTAAGCAGGTTAAACTATACAGTGTTGGAGAATGTACAGTAGCTGATAGTTCTCTTGGCCCTCTTGTTTTAGATGCTGGTACTTTGACACTTTGATAGTTGATACAATCTTTAAAATATGGGCTTGCCATAATGCAAAGTAAACACAGATAAGCAGGCACATTGCATTGAACCTATACATTGGTAAATACAAGGGAAATGCCTTTGAATTAGCTCTGGAAGATTAGAAATATTCTCAGCTTCCATGCCAACTAATTTAACACCACAACTAAAGCAGGTAGTAGAATATTAGAGAATATATCACACAGTACAAAACAATTTAGATATTCCTCAATCCGTTTTAGATATTCCTCAATCCGTTTTTGTACAGTCCAGAGACAGTAATTGAAGGAAAATAGAAACATAAGGCATCTATCATTTTGACCCAAAAAAGAGACTGTCAAAATTATACTTCAGTGACCTAGCTGACTGAAGTCTTTGAATATCAGGCGGGGGGGTGGGGGAGAAGGGGAAACAAATGCAGGAAATGTAAACTTAAAAACTTAAAATGCTGGTAACACTCAGCAGGTCAGGCAGCATCTGTGGAGAGAGAAATGATTAACCTTTGGGTTAAAGACCTTCCATCACCATTGAGAAAGTGAGTGAGTGTAGGGAGCTGAGAATTTAGGAGGGCAATGAATAGAACAAGGGGCACGTCTGTAATGGAGTGAGATGTTCAGAATCAGATTTATTATCACTGTCATATGCTGTAAAATTTGTTGTTTTGTACATTGCAAATTTGCAATAAATACTATAAGTTACAAGAATTAATAAATAAATAGTGCTAAATAGGAATAGTGAGGTAGTGTTCATGGACCTGATTGCAGAGCAGAAGAAGTTATTCCTAAAATGTTGAGTGTGTGTTTTCAGGCTCCTGTACTTCTGTCCTGATGAGATAGTAATGAGAAGAGGGCATGTCCTGGGCAGTGGGGGTCCTTAATGATGGATGCTGCCTCCTTGAAGTCGAGGCATTGCCTTTCGATGGTGGGGAGTCTTGCGCCAGTTGGGGTAAGGTGCAAAGATGGGGACTTTAAACCTGCTGTACTTTTGTAGACCTTTGCAGTCTTTGAGATTTCCAGTATTTCCCAGGAAGATCAGGCGCCTTATGTTGAAAGGCATTATTTTACAAACGTTTGTACAAGAGTTCCTACAATTAAATGATTTTTACTTGGGTAATAATATTAAGTATGTTTCATTCATTAATAGGAGTCTATCATCGCTATTGCTGGAGATGAAGAACATGTTAGACTGTATGACATAAACTCAGCAAAATGTCTTTCTGAATTCAAGGCTCATGAAGCCAGGTATTGTTGGACTGAAACTTCATTAATATTGTTCATTATCATTTAGATGGAGATGTCCTTTCTGGATAAATGTTTCTTTAATTCTACACTGTATCCTTACTGAACCTTATGGATTACATCAATGTCCCAGTACTGGTACTTGCTCAGCAACTCAATTGATCCTTACATTGTTCACTGGTCCTCAAGAATCATCTTCTGTAAATTCCCCTATTTCTATGTTCATCTCTAGTTTGTTCATCACCGTTTTGCTCTGGGAATTTCTGTCTGCCTAATGTTTTTTTGAACAGCAAATGCCCTTTCTCCTGGTCTCTAGTTATCTCCAGTTGCTGTTATCCATTTAAAGTACTTTCTCTTATCTACCTTTTGATGTCTTTTGGCTAGGATCCCACTTCTCATGTGCTGCTGGTATAATTCCCAACTCTGAGATTTGTTTGTTAAGTGTACCAAGATGGTTTTTCATCATTTGTCGCAATCCTATCATATCTGTCACTGTTATTTGCAAATGCTGTCTTTGGGAAAAGTGTGTAATGGTCGGGGAGAACTGATCAAAGGTGACCTTATTTCAGTTTTAACTGCTTACATGGAACTGGCCAGCACTGATATAGGCTCTTAGCTCCATGGTGACTGTGCTGACTATAATGCCAAATTAAACTAAGCCTGTTTGCCTTTCCCTGCACATTCTTGTTCCTGTCTAAATTCCTCATAAATGGTACTATTGTACTGCTTCTACACTTCCCCTGGCAACATGTTCCAGGCGCCCTGCACTGTGTGTGTGTGTGTGTGTTTGTTCGTCTTACCTTAAACCTATGTCTTTAGTATTTGATGTTTCTACCCTGCATAAAAGACTTTGACTATTGATCCTATATATGGCTGTCATAATTTTATAATCATCTATCAAGTTTCCCCTTTGCTTCTGACGCTATAGAAAAAAACTCCAAATTTGTCCAACCTCTTCTTGTAGCTCATATTCTGCGAACCAGGTCGTCTGTATGTTCCTGGTTCACACATTTGAAGTGTACTGTTGGGAAACTAGATAGAATTATTACAGCGCAGAAGGAGATCATTGAGCCCAGTGATCCTTACAAAGAACAGTATTGTCAGTCCCCTGATTCAGCTTTTCTCTTGACAGTTTTATTTTCATCTTCAGTATCTGTTTTCTCCTGAATCTGCTTTCCCAAACTGTGGAGGTGAGGTGGTGAAGTCCACATCATATCTGCCTAACTGCATTCAGGTTCAGATTAGTTTATACACCAGGCTGCAGTGAAATTCCTTGCTCACATTCAGCTAAGAGTAAACAATATACATAGTAATAAATACAGCTTCACCAGGAAGGGAATGTGAAGGAGATGATTGGCTCAGAGGACTAGAAAAGGGTTTCCCTCCTGTCACCTCAGACACTTCAGAAAGATAGAAAAATGAAAGCAGAGGTATTTCTTTTTGGCCCTTTGACCTGGTTTTACCGTTGAGTGATCATAAAAGATGCTCTTGCTCACTAGCATGTTCCTGCTATTTCTTCATTCCTGTATAAAGCCTTTTATTTCTAGAAATCCTTAAGTACATACAGTTACTTGTCTTTAGCCTGCCAAACAAAGAAGAACTACTTGTTCCCACTTTGTTTTCTATCTGTCGACCAGCTCTCAGCCCATGCCTGTATATTCCATATTCAATTCTACACACTACGATGTGAAACTTTGTCAAGGGCCTGCTGAAAATTCCCTCCCCAAAGAAATCATCCAGCAAACAATCAGCATTAGTTGTCTAAAATTGAACAGAACACGAGGTTCAAATGTCACGTGCTCCAAATGCTCAAGTAGACTAAATGGTTGAAACATAACCACCATCCAGCCCCATTCTCTATCGGCCTTTCTTCCCCCCACCACTCCACCCCAGGTCTTCATATGTCTGAAGCCATCTTACCTTCAAACTATGGATTCTCCCCCTTCTTACTTAAGCTTCCTTTCTACATTTTTATATTGGTGAGAGACCATGAACAAAATTCTATCAAGGGCTTGAGTTAGAAGGAGAGACTGGATAGGCTGGAACTGCTTTTCCCAGTTAAGAAGGCTGAGAGTGATCGCTTTGTGCCCCCTTGAGGGGCATAGATAAGGTGAATGGTTATGATCTTTTCCAGGGTAGGGGAGTCTAAAGATAAAAAACGAAGGTTTCGGGTGAAAGGGGGAACATTTAAAAGGGACCCAAGGGTGTTGAGTATATGGAATGAGCTGCAAGAGAAAGTAGCGGAGCCGAGTACAATTACAATGTTCAACAGACATTTGAAGGGGTTCATGAATTTGAGAGGTTTAGAGGGATTCTGGGCCAAATGCAGGCAAATGAGACAGTTAAGGATATACAGTTATACAGCACAGAAACAG
The DNA here is from genome assembly GCF_030028105.1 of Mobula birostris. Taxonomy (NCBI): domain Eukaryota; kingdom Metazoa; phylum Chordata; class Chondrichthyes; order Myliobatiformes; family Myliobatidae; genus Mobula; species Mobula birostris. The sequence goes on from NC_092388.1 coordinate 62,339,296, forward strand.
ACCCTTTGGCATAGATGAGTCAGGCCAAAGGGTCTGTTTCTGTGCTGTATAACTTTCTGACTCTGACTAGTTTAGACTATCCACATTGTGTGTTGTCTGAGCCTGGTTTAGGAGGTCAAGTTAGGATTTATTGTGGACCATGATTTGCTCTTTCTAGACCTTCCATAATTTTGAATACCTTACTCTGAACTTTTGCTTCATTGTCTGTCTAAAATTACCCATACTGCTGATATTGTCAGTTTTTGGTTTTGATGTCTGGCGATTCTGCAGTACAAGTCATTTCTACTATGAAATCTTCTCCAGTGGAAAATATTTGTATTTAAATATCACTTCGTGTTTTCTCAGAGATTCTGTCTCACAGTTAAAGGATTGTTTTTGGTTTTCTACAAATTCTAGTCTTGTATATAGGATGATCGAGAAGGAAATAAGGTGATTGATCAGTTACTTGTTCTGTTTTAGTTGTGTTTGTTGAGGGTTAAACATTGTCCAAATTATAAGGACAACTTCTTCGAAACAAGGCAACTCCCATTCTTTGAACAATACAGAGGAGCTTTTATCTTTCTGAAAACAGACAAGACTCCAGTTAATCAAAGACAATGTGACCACTCCTCTGCGCAACTGAATAGTCAGTCACTACTGTGTGTTTAAGTTCTGTACGGGGGTTTGATCCTGTAATCATCTGATTCAAGCAGAAGAGTGGTATCTGGAGACCCAAATTAACATTAACAAGATTTGATCAGTTCTGGACTATGATTAGTCTGTGCTGAAGGAGGGTGCTGCCCACTCTCTTGGGTATGTTATGACTTTGATAACAGTGGTTGGGGGAAAATTTGCCTTTGCACATAGCATATTTCAAACAAAGTCTTATGTCTGGGCATTGGAAGGAATTTCTCTTTATTCCATTAAATTCTCCATTCTGTTACTAATTACCTAACCTAAACTTCTGAATTTTCTTTAGAGTGAAAGTGTTGTACTACTTGCAAGTGGGACAGAATAACATTCTTGCCACTGCATCCAGCGATGGCTACATTAAGCTATGGAAGCTGAACACTGAAGAGGTAGGCATAGGCATTCATCTCGTCTTATGAACATTAAATGCGAAACCAAGAATATGATGGGGAGAGAGCTGCTGGTCAAGTGGAGCTGTGATGAAAATTCAGCAATTAATTACTTCCTCTGTCTCCACAAATGTTGACTATTCCATGCTGAATCTCTAAATAACAATAATGCTTTTTTAATCTTTTATATTTTTATTTGTATCACTGTTCCTACATATTATTATTTAATTCACTACCACTTATCTAGGATTGCCTGCCTCTAAAAAGGTGTACTCTTCTCGCTGGTGCGATTTCTGATTGCCATGTTTGTCATTTTTGTATCACTGTTTATCATTGGCTCATTCTAATGGAAAGTCAACAATTGAACCATTTACTTCTTTTATTCTTGGAGTATTTGCTGTGTTACGTACCCCGTAACTGGGTTGCCAAACTAGCAGAAATGGATCACTCAGTTGGAGTCTGGACTACTAGAACTAAGAAAGTTTTATTAAAGAAACAAGCAACACAGTACTCTAATCAAAAGAATAATAAATGCAACAGTTCAGCAATGATAAACACACATGTACACAGAACTAAGATAACAGGATCAATCAAGCTCTATCGTCGTCTAGGGGTAAATGACCAGTTTCAAAGTGACGCAAAGTTCAGTTCGCAGTAATCACTGCCGTGGGAGATGGACAGTGGGGGGAAGGAGAGAGAGAGCAAAGCGAATGAATATTCAAACGGCTTCCACACAGACCTTCGATATTCTTCGCAGTCAGCTTTCGGGCGAGCCCTTTGTGATGTCTTCTGAGGTCACCAACTGTGACCCCTCCGTTTCCAGATACGATCGTTTCTCTGCGATGAACCTGGCACCCAGGCAAAGGCGGACACACACCAGGTTCCCGCTGATCGTGCCTTTCCACCCTGTGCGTCTATGGCTTGATCCCGCGACCAGCCTTCCAAAACTTCCCATCGACTTATGGGAGGCGCACCGCTTCCAGGGTCTCGTTACCTCGTGGTGTCGTGTGTGTCTTGCCTTAGCGAACCTGTCCCTTTTTATCCCCCTGCTGGGGTATCGCCTGTCCATCACTTCAAACAGTTCAGGGTTCAAAGGGGGAGCCGATCTTGACAGCTCTCCTTCCGTTACTCTCTCCCGTCCCTTCATTAACATCTCCAAATGCTGCTCCATTGTTTTCCTTATCTCTCTTTCTCCTGAAGACAGGTGGCAGACCAACTGCTGATCCCACTGGTGCCAGCACAGGACAGCTACATCTTAATCTATGTGTATTCTCGTCACAGCTGGTATAATTTAACTACTGTTCCCAAATATATCTTGCAAAAAAAACTGAAAATGCTAGCAACTCTCAGCAGGTCAGACAAATCTATGGGAAGTTTTCAGGTTGAAAATCTTTCATCAGAATCCCGAACGGGACAAAAGAAACGTTAAACCGCAGGGAGATGGAGGAAGTAGTGTCTCTCAAAAGGTAAAACTGGGGTGACCTTTAAACAGGGCCATCATCATCATTATGTGCCATGTCGTACGACGTTGGCGATCATGGTCTTTATGACCATGATTATTCTTGGCAAATTTTTCAATAAGTGGTTTGCCATTGCTTCCTGGGCAGTATCTTTACAAGACTGGTGACCCCAGTCCAATCAATATTCTTCCTGGCATAAATGGTCGCATAACCAGGACTTATGATATACTCTAGCTGTTCGTATGACCATTCACCACCTGCTCCCATGGCTTCATGTGACCCTGATTGGGGGGACTAAGTAGGTGCCCAAGAGTAGGCTAGCGGAGGGAAGGAGCGCTTTACACTTCCTTTGGTAGAGACATATCTCCACCCCGTTACCCAGGGTATGTGGTCAATCAAATAGCACCCAGCAAGAGTGTCAAAGATCAGAAAGGAGCATTTGCAACCTCTTCAGCCAGAAATGGCAAGTGAATGATCCACCTCTGCATTCTCGTGAAGCTGGTCTTCAGCCAGTTTGGGGCCAGAAGCAGCTGAACACAGTCCACCTAGAAGGTGCAAGTCAGAAATTTGATGAATAACTGTATGCCTGATTGAATACAGCTTCAATCACAAGCCAGAAGCTTGTCATGATTTAGAGCAAAATGACTATTTGATCAGTCTTGCAATTATAACCTTAAATACTCCATCTCTTCACCAGTGTATTGTAGCCACAGTGCCTACCATCTGCAAAGTGCACCCAACAATTTGCTGTATTGACAGTACCTAGCATATTATTATCTCTATTTGTTTGGAAGGGCAAGTAACAAAAGATGTGGGGGGTGGGAGAGAACATCTTTTGTAAGTTTCAGTAGAGGCTGCATACCATCCTGACTTGAATATTTTTAGGAATACTGTATTTCCATTACTGGGTATGTAAAGTCTAAGAGCTCAAACCTAACAGCATCTTAAAACATGCAGATTTTAATGATTCTGCATGAGTGACCTCTTGAGGGTAATTTGGGAAGGGCAATAAATGCTACCTTTGTCCATGTATTGAGAACATACCAAAAGTTTTTAATTCATTTTTTAAATTAGTTTTTATAATTTTTTTGTAGCCATAAGTTGCTTGGTCTTATCCATATCTTCTATTAGCAGTATTGTGATAACAAGGGTGTCTCACAACATGATTTACTCCACATGGGTATTACAGGCACTTAGAACATTTTGGCTCTTGGAGCGGCACAAAATGTCGAAAGCGTTGTTTATTTATAGCCCCTTTATCCAAGGGTTCTATATGCTTGCCAGTTTTTGTGAACTTTGATATTTCCATAAAATCTTTGTCAGTAATGTGGAGCTGTCGGCCTGCTCTGGAACCCTACTGACAGAACTCCTCACTTAGTCAAGTAGAGAGGATGCCTTCTTTTACTCAATGACAAACTGATATTGAAGAGAGCTTTACACTAGCATGAACCATTCAGCTTCCCACCAGCATTCTGCCGGTGGTGTTTAGTTTCAAAGCGGAGTGATGATGAAGCCCATTGCTATTTTTGATTCTGTCTTGCCAGATAAAAATGTAGAGATCACTGATGCAAAAACAGAACTCAAATACAATGAAACCTTTGAAACAGAGTTCTGTGTGAAACATAAATGTTAGGAATATTTAAAGCTAAGAGAGAGCTAGTGAAAATAAAAGAATTCCAGATCAACCACAAACAAAAGCAAGTTTATCAGTTGAATGGTCAATGTTTTTAGTGTTAAGTGTAGGAATTACATCCTGCTCTCCTCTCAAAGTTTGAGAAAATAAAGGGCAGAGAGGAAACATTTTTAAAATATGGGACAAAAGACATTAACAGAATGAATTGGTTTAAGAGGATCTGATCTGCATCTGTAGATGATATTTGCAATTTATATCTCCATCTATTTACATTCCAGATTGAAAGTGGTCCATTACTGCTAAGTGAAGTAAATACTAAAGCCCGGCTTACTTGTCTAGCGGTGTGGCTGTCAAATCCTGCAAGTGTTCCACAAGGGGCTGAGGAACAAAGTTCGCACTGTGAAGGTATGGAGGCACATTTGCATCTTTGCCTGACTACTCTCTGCTCTTACAATTCTTGACCCTTGAGCAACCATGATTTTAATTGCTTATCTGTTGGTGACCATGCCTTCAACTTTGATGGCACTGGAGCTTCCGAAATTCTTTCCTCAACCACCTCACTGCATCTTTCCTCCTGTTAAGTTGGTCCTTATAGTCTACACTTTTGCCCAGACATTGGTCTCCTGCACTTCTTACATGACATGGTGTCAAACTTTATTTGCTAATATTCCCATGAAGCATCTTGAAGTGCTTTAATGTGTTAAATATCAGGAAAAAACCTGAAGTAGTAACTGTGGCAGTGTCAGTCTCCAAGCTGAAAACTTTTTGTAGACCAACTCAGTCGGACACCTTGACACTCCTTTAGATAGCTCAGACTTGATTGGCATCTTAAGGTTGATTGCTATAAATAGTGATCATTCATAGCTTTTTATTCAGTAATTTTGTGACCTGGTTTTATACTTCTGACATCGATATGAAAGGAGGTTGTTTCTTCGGAAAGAATTAGCAGCTATTGTCTGTGAAGTCGGCAAAACCATTTTCAGGATTTTACCTGAGAACATCTGGAAGCTGATGCAATATGACTTGTACCATCCACACCTTTCGTGACCATAATTTTAATGAAATGTGTTCACAACCTGAAACTCTATATCTCCCGTTCCACTGCCATACTTTTCCACCAAGTACCAGACTAAGCCAGAGACTCTCTTCGTTCCTAAAGTCTCTTCCTCCATTCTGCAGTCCAGCTGCACAGAGAAATTTTGGAGATTTGTTATGGAGATGAATGTTATGGAGGTCACCTGTCAACATAAGGCTGAAAGATACTCATTTCTTGGTGACTTAAATGTGACTGGTTTGCTGGCGAGTAAGGGGTGATAGTCAGAGCTAAGGTAGGTATGCCTATAACTCTTCCAGTGTGCCAGCTTTCAAACTAAAACTTGTAGAAACGCTAGCAGTCACTCTAGTCACTGCAGGTTAGCTGGGCAGAGGATCTGATCCATGTAACTGCACTGCATATGGATGATGCCCTTGAGCTTTTAAAAATGAGTTCATTTGCATAGGCATCAAGAAAACTTGGTTTCTACATTTTACTAAATAGTAGGAAGATAGTGGAACAAACTTGCAGACAAATTGCAGAGTGGTGCAAGAACAATAAAGTGATAAAAATGAAGACTTCAATTGTCCTTCTGGATGCAGGGAAATTAATAAAAGAGCAAAGAGAAGCAGACATTCTGAACATTGAATTCCAAGTTATTCTTGATTATTATGTGTCAAACCCACCAAGGAAAGATTCCTCACCAGTCTGGAAAATGATATCAGGCAAATGCAGCACATTTTGAGAGAACCAAATTGGGAAAGTGTCGCCATCATATTTAGATTAGTTGTAGAAAAGGGACAATCAATTCTGGAAGTATTCGGCAGAATGGTTTTAATGATAAAGAATCTAACCTACATTCACCCATAAATATGGTATTTATTTGAGCAAAATGCTTAATCTTCTCAAAATTATTGCTACCAATACAAACCAAATGAAGATAAGATCTTCAAGTGAATTTGGAAATTGTTGGACTGTTTTAAATATGAATATGAGATTTCAGTGTAATTATTTCAGAGAACATTATTAATGGAATCTGTATCTCCATGTACATCTGGTACCGAATTAGTAAACTTACATTTTTGTAACAAAACCTATTGGAAATGATGACGTTTGAATCACTGATCTTAAGTCTAGTGGATTAGACAATACTGTCATTGAATAATAATTAATTGTTCTCTTGAAGTTTTAATTCTCCTGCATTTGTTCTTTTGCAGAAGTTACAGCTACCAAAAAATATTATAAAGAAGGGAAAAATGAAGTGAAAACAACTCCTGTGGTTGAGATCATTCATCCAAAGACAGAGCAAATTTTACACAAGAGGAAAACAGTTGCTAAAACAAAAGAGCGAAGAAAGAAAATGAAACAATAAATCAACTTGAAATAAACTCTTCCCTTTAGTATCAAATAATGTGAAGCCAAATTGATCCATGGATAATCACAAAGACTATTTTTATGGTTTTATATTTGTAAAGAGAATATGTGGAGGATTTCATATTATCCAAATAAAACTGCTTTCTTAAATCAATCCTTTGGTACCCCAAAAAATTACTAGATTACTAAACAGGAAGCCTAATTGCAGTTGCCAAATTAGAGTAAAAACCTGTTTCCAGCACAAGATGGATGTGAATTTGTTGTACTGGTGTCTAAATCCATCCTAATTCAAAGCACCAAGGATATGCTCTGTGGCAGGTTCTGGCATGAAATGGTGTCTTTGTGTGGATGGGTTAATCACTTGCCTTGGAAAGAGTCATCAAAGATTAAAACTGAATTCCAAAGATTTAATTGCAACAGTTGTTTCCCTTTTAGAAATTGTGGAAGTGATTGGACCAAGTGGTATGAAGGGAACTGATAAGGAAGATGGGGAGAAACCAGTGGGACATTAGAGGTAACTGAAGAGATTGTGGAGGTGTTAGTAATGATCTTTCAAGAATCACTAGATTCTAGAATGGTTCCAAACCACTGGAAAATTGCAAATGCCATTCCACTCTTCAAGAAAAGAGAGGCAGAAGAAAGGAAATTATAGGCCAGTTAGTCTGTCCTCCGTGGTTGGGAAGATATTGGAATCAATTGTTAAGGTTGTGGTTTCGGGTTACTTGGAGGCACATGATAAAATAGGTCATAGTCAACATGGTTTCCTCAAAGGAAAATCTTGCCTGACAAACCTGTAGAAATTCTTTGAAGAAATAACAAGCAGGATAGACAAAAGAGAATCGGTTGTTGTGTGCTTGGATTTTCAGAAGGCCATTGACAAGATGCCATATATGAGGCTGCTTAACAAGTTAAGAACCCATGCTATTACCGGAAAGATATATTAGCATGGATAAAGCAGTGACTGATTGGCAGGAGGCAAAGAGTGTGTGTGTGTGTATGTGGAGCGGGGATGGGGGGAGCCTTTTCTGGTTGGCTGTCAGTGACTAATGGTGTTCCACAGGGGTCTGTGTTGGGACGGCTTCTTTCTACATTATATGTCAATGACTTGGATGATGGATTTGATGGTTTTGTCACAAAGTTTGCATAAGGTATGAAGTTAGGTGGAGGGGCAGGTAGTTTTGAGGAAGTCAAGAGGCTACAGAAGGACTTAGATTAGGAGAATGGGCAAAGAAGTGGCAGATGGAATACAGTGTCAGGAAGTGCATGGTCATGCACTTTGGTAGAAGAAATGAGGGGATTGACTATTTTCTAAATGGAGGCTAGAAGAATCAAAGGTGCAAGGGGACTTGGGAGTCCTTGTGCAGGATACCTTAAATGTTAATTTGCAAGCTGAGTCTGTGCTGAGGAAGGCTAATGTGATGTTAGCATTCATTTCCAAGAGGACTAGAATATAAAAGCAAGGATATAATGTTGAGGCTTCATAAAGCACTGGTAAGGCCTCACTTGGAGTATTATGAACAGTTTTGGGCCCGTTATCTTAGAAAGGATGTGCTGAAACTGGAGAGGACTCAAAGGTGTTTCACGAAAATAAATCCAGCTTTGTATGGCTTGTTATATGAAGAGTGTTTGATGGCTCTGGACTTGTATTCCCTGTAATTCAGAAGAATGAGTGGTGATGGTGAAACCTATCAAATGGTGAAAGGCCTTGATAGAGTGGATGTGGAGAGGATGTTTCCTATGGTGGGGAGTCTAAGACCAGAGATCCCAGCCTCAGAATAAAGGGGTGTCCTTTTAGAACGGAGGTAAGGAGGAATTTCTTCAGCTGGAGAGTAGTGAATCTGGAATTTGTTTCCACAGGCAGCTGTGGACACCAAGTCTGTATGTATATTTAAGGCAGAGGTTGATAGATCTTTGATTGGTCAGAGCATGAAGGGCAGGAGATTGGGCTAAGAGGAAAAATAGATCAGCCATGATGAATTGCTGGGCCAAATGGCCTAATTCTTCTCCTATGGTCTTGTGTTATGGATGAGGGGATACAGTATTAAAGAGCCTAGCATTTTGGAGGTTCTAAGTTGCAGTTTTCTGGAGATCATCTAAGAGGCAACATTGGGCATATGTGTAAAATTTGGCTTTGACTCAATTCTGTATACTGAGCTTGGGTAGAAAATTGCAAAATGTTGGGGAAAAGCAATGGAGACATGAAGTAGGGTTTGACTATAGAAATTAGCACCTGTAGGACTGAACTGGGCACTCCTGGCTGTGGGACGTTGGGGATAAATAGTGGTGTACTCCACTTCCTGTAAAGATTTCAGAGAGATGACGTGGGGGAGAAGAGGAAAGACATTCTACAGCGTGACTTCAGAGAACTCGGAAGAAGGCTGAAAAGCAGGACTTCCAGGATGGTTATCTCCGGTTTGCTTCCAGTTCCTCGTGCTGGAGTGGTCAAGAATAGGGAGATAATGGATCTGAATGTGTGGCTGAGGAACTGGTGCAGGAAGCAAGGATTTACATTCTTGGACCACTGGGGTATGTTTTGGGGTAAGAATGAATTGTACAAAAGGGATGGGTTGCACCTTAATAAGCGGGGCACCAGCATTCTGGCAGGCAGGTTTGCCTCTGCAACACCAGTGTGTTTAAACTAAGCAGTGGGGGGGGGGGGGGTGGGAGGGGACAAACTGGAAACATAAGGATGGAGATAAAGGGAAAGTGAGAATAAGAAAAGTTAAGAAAGACGGCAGAATCAACAGAGCAGAAAGGTCAAGAAGGGATCATACAGTATGGCCAAGTGAAATAGGAATTGATATGGGAGGTGAGGGGAGTAATGAATTAAAACTATTTTATATGAATGCACGGAGTATAAGAAATAAAGTGGTTGAGCTTGAGGCACAGTTGGAAATTGGTAAGTACGATGTTGTGGGAATAACAGAGACATGGGTTCAAGTGGACAGGGCCTGGGAAATGAATATTCAAGGGTATATGTCCTATCGAAAGGACAGACTGATGGGCAGAGGGGGTGGGGTGGCTCTGTTAGTGAGGAATGATATTCAGTCCCTTGCGAGGGGGGACATAGAATCAGGAGACGTAGAGTCAGTATGGATAGAACTGAGAAATTCTAAGGGTAGAAAGACCCTAATGGGAGTTATCTACAGGTCCCCAAACAGTAGTCTGGATGTAGGGTGTAAGTTGAATCAGGAGTTAAAGTTGGCATGTTGCAAAGGTAATGCTACAGTTGTTATGGGGGACTTCAACATGCAGGTAGACTGGAGGAATCAGTTAGGTACTGGACCCCAAGAAAGGGAGTTTGTGGAGTCCCTCCGAGATGGATTCTTAGAACAGCTTGTACTGGAGCCTACCAGAGAGAATGCAATTCTAGATTTAGTGTTGTGCAATGAATTGGATTTGATCAAGGACCTTGAGGTAAAGGAGCCATTAGGAGGTAGTGACCATAATGTGATAAGTTTTAATCTACAATTTGAGAGGGAGAAGGGAAACTCGGAAGTGTCAGTATTACAGTTGAACAAAGGGAACTATGGTGCTATGAGGGAGGAGCTGGCTAACGTTCAATGGAACAATACCCTAGCAGGGATGACAGTGGAACAGCAACGGCAAGTGCTTCTGGGAATAATGCGGAATGTGCAGGATCAGTTCATTCCAAAGAGGAAGAAAGATCCTAAGGGGAGGCTGCGGCTGACAAGGGAAGTAATGGACAGTATAAAAATAAAAGAGAAGAAGCATAACATAGCAAAGACGAGTGGGAAGCCGGAGGATTGGGAAACTTTTAAAGAGCAACAGAAGGTAACTGAAAAGGCAATACGTGGAGAAAAAATGAGGTACGAAGGTAAACTAGCCAAGAATATAAAGGAGGATAGTAAAAGCTTCTTTAGGTATGTGAAAAGGAAAAAAAATAGTTAAGACCAAAATTGGGCCCTTGAAGACAAGCGGGTGAAATTATTATGGGGAACAAGGAAATGGCAGACGAGTTGAACAGGTACTTTGGATCTGTCTTCACTAGGGAAGACACAAACAATCTCCCAGATGTAATAGTGGCCAAAGGACCTAGGGTAATGGATGAATTGAAGTTAGGCGGGAAATGGTGTTGGATAGGCTGTTGGGTCTGAAGGCTGATAAGTCCCTGGGACCTGATGGTCTGCATCCCAGGGTACTTAGGAGGTGGCTTTAGAAATCGTGGACGTATTGGTAATCATTTTCCAATGTTCTATAGATTCAGGATCAGTTCCTGTGGATTGGAGGGTGGCTAATGTTGTCCCTCTCTTCAAGAAGGGAGGAAGAGAGAAAACAGGGAATTATAGACCGGTTAGCCTGACGTCAGTGGTGGGAAAGATGCTGGAGTCAATTATAAAAGGTGAAATTACGACACATCTGGATAGTAGTAACAGGATTGGTCCGAGTCAGCATGGATTTACAAAGGGGAAATCGTGCTTGACTAATCTTCTGGCATTTTTTGAGGATGTAACTATGAAAATGGACAAGGGAGAGCCAGTGGATGTAGTGTATCTGGACTTTCAGAAAGCCTTTGATAAAGTCCCACATAGGACATTAGAGGGCAAAATTAGGGCACATGGTATTGGGGGCAGAGTACTGACATGGATTGAAAATTTGCTGGCTGACAGAAAACAAAGAGTAGCGATTAACGGGTCCCTTTCAGAATGGCAGGTGGTGACCAGTGGGGTACCGCAGGGTTCAGTGCTGGGACCGCAGCTGTTTACAATATATATTAATGATTTAGATGAGGGAATTAAAAGTAACATTAGCAAATTTGCCGATGACACAAAGCTGGGTGGCAGTGTGAAATGTAAGGAGGATGTTATGAGAATGCAGGGTGACTTGGACAGGCTGGGTGAGTGGGCAGATGCAGTTTAATGTGGATAAATGTGAGGTTATCCACTTTGGTGGTAAGAACGGGAAGGCAGATTATTATCTAAATGAAGTCAAGTTAGGAAAAGAGGAAGCACAACGAGATCTAGGTGTTCTTGTACATCAGTCACTGAAAGCAAGCATGCAAGTACAGCAGGCAGTGAAGAAAGCTAATGGCATGCTGGCCTTTATAACAAGGGAAATTGAGTATAAGAGCAAAGAAGTCCTTCTGCAGCTGTACAGGACCCTGGTGTGACCACACCTGGAGTACTGTGTGCAGTTTTGGTCTCCCAATTTGAGGAAGGACATTCTTGTTATTGAGGGAGTGTAGCGCAGGTTCACAAGGTTAATTCCCGGGATGGTGGGACTGTCATATGTCGAAAGATTGGAGCGACTGGGCTTGTATACTCTGGAATTCAGAAGGCTGAGAGGGGATCTTATTGAAACACATAAGATTATTAAGGGATTGGACATGCTGGAGGCAGGAAGCATGTTCCCGCTGATGGGTGAGTCCAGAACCAGAGGCCACAGTTTAAGAATTAGAGGTAGGCCATTTAGAACGGAGTTGAGGAAAAACTTTTTCACCCGGAGAGTGGTGGATATATGGAATGCTCTGCCCCAGAAGGCTGTGGAGGCCAAGTCTCTGGATGCTTTCAAAAAAGAGATGGATAGAACTCTTAAAGATAGCGGAATCAAAGGTTATGGGGATAAGGCAGGAACTGGATACTGATTGTGGATGATCAGCCATGCTCACAGTGAATGGTGGTGCTGGCTCCAAGGGCCGAATGGCCTACTCCTGCACCTATTGTCTATTGTCTATTGAGTTGGGCTGCCCTGATGGTAATGGGCAGGATTGGGCTATGTTTGGGTCATGCCTCCCCAGTTGGGCTGAGTGCAAATGGGTCATACATAGTTTCTCTAAGCCTCTGCTGCCAACGGCAGATCATCCTTCAGGAGGGTGAACCCATGGAAATCATCTGACCCAGATGGTGTACCTGGCCAACTGGCTGGAGTGTTTACTGACATCTTTAACCTCTTGCTTCGGCTGTCTGAGTTAACCACCTGCTTCAGGCTGGCTTCAGTCACAGCAGTGCCCAAGAAGAATGTATAGGTTTTCACAAATAAAATGGTGGAGGCGGTTTATGTTGCAAAAAACCATAGCAACTCACTGAACGCCAAAAACTGAACTCAAAACGGGCTTAAGAAACCCTTTACGTAATTATGTCATCGAGTCGGACTAGGCTTATTAAATGAAACCCCAACTCAATGTCGGTGGTTGTAATTTATGTACATTTCCACTAATTACATTATTCTACAAACGTTGTAACCTGCCTAATGACTATCATCCAGTGACACATGGGTCCACTGTGATCAAGAGCTTTGAGAGGTTGGTCATGAAGCATGTCAACTGCCTGAGGAGTGATCTAGAATTGCTCCAATTTGCCTTCCGTCACAACAGGACAACAGCAAAGCCATTTCATTGGCTTTTCACTCTGCTCTGGAACATCTGGGCAATGAAGATGCATATATCAGGATGCTTTCATTGATTATGGCTCAGCATTCCCTCAAAACTAATCACTAAGCTCCTAGGCCTAGGCCTCAGTACATCCCTGTACAATTGGATCCTCAATTTCCTTGCATGCCAGCACCAGTCAGTATGATAGCCTAGGTAGTTCTAAGGTAGGGACATGTACGGCACAGCTTTGTGATTGGCAACAACATCTCCACAATCACTATCACACTGTGTACTTATCCCTCTGCTTTACTAGCTTTATACCCATGATTGTATGGCTAAATATGGCTTCATTGCCATATTTAAGCTTGCTGATGACACCACCGTTGTCGGTCGAATCAAATGTGGTGATGAATTGAGTTGGGGTTTCATTTAATAAGGCATAAACACGAGGATTCTGCAGATGCTGGAAATTCAAGCAACACACATCAAATTTGCTGGTGAACGCAGCAGGCCAGGCAGCATCTCTAGGAAGAGGTACAGTCGACGTTTCGGGCCGAGACCCTTTGTCAGGACAGGGTCTCGGCCCGAAACGTCGACTGTACCTCTTCCTAGAGATGCTGCCTGGAGCAAATTTGATGTATGTTGATGAACTGGCATATAGGAGGGAGATTGAAAATCTGGTTGAAATGTGCCACAACAACAACCTCTCACTTAACGTCAGCAAAAGCAAAGAGCTGATTATCGACTACAGGAGGAAGAATCTGGAGGTCCATAAGCCAGTCCTCATTAGGGGATCGGACATGGAGAGAGACAGGAACTTTAAATTCCTTGGCGTTATATCAGAGGATCTGTCCTGGGACCAACACACAAGGAAGGTATGACAATACCTCTACTTTCTTAGAAGTTTGCATAGATTTGACAAACTGCTATGGATGCACAGTGGAGAATATCATGACAGGTTGTGTCACATATGAAAAGAGCAATGCACAGGAACAGAAAAGTTTACAAAGAGGTAGATACAGCCTGTCCATCACAGGCAAAGCCATCCCCATCATTGAGCACATTTACAAGGAGTACTGCCGCAAGAAAGCAGCATCCATCATCGAGGACCCCCTTTACTGAGGCCATGCTTTCTTCTCGCTACCACCATCAGATAGGTTTAGGAACAGTTATTACCTTACAAGCATCAGGCTCCTGAACCACCATGGATAACTTCACTCCTCTCTATGCTGAACTGACTCCACAACTTTCAAGGACTGTACGGCTCACGTTCTCAGTATAACTTACTTTTATTAAATTATTGCACCATTTGTCTTTTTTTGCATGTTGGTTGTCAGTTTTTGTTATTTATAGTTTTTCATAAATATTAGTATTTCTTTGTTTTCCTGCAAAAATATTGAATCTCAAGATAACATATTCATACTTAGATAATAAATTTATTTGAACTTTGAGATGGGACTTTATTGCCAGTATTTTCTAAATCTGAGATTCACACTCAGCACAGAATCAGGCCATCAGTCTACTGCTTCCCCACTGAACATAAATTGCCCATCTATACCAATCCCATTGTATTTTTCCCACATTTTCATCAACTCTCCCCAGATTCTAGCACACTCCTAAACAGCAGGGGTGAATTCGTGTGGTCAATTAGCCTACTGATATACAAACGTATATGCAAGGGACATGGTCGGAAATGGGTATCTGGAGGAAACTCATACAGCTGCAGGGATTACATGTAAATTCCACAGAAGGGCAAGGCTGAACTAGGTTGCAGCAGTAGCTCTACTGTCCATGCCACTGTGCTGCAGGAAGTGTTTTATTTTGCATATTAATTCTCTCTGTTGCGACTAGAGTCATACTTCATGGAAAACAGGACCTTTAGTTCAAATTCCCATCCAAGTTAGTCCCATTTGCCCACTTTTGGCACACATCGCTCTAAACGTTTCCTATATACCTATCCAAGTGCCTTTTAAATGTTGCTATTGTAATAGCCTCAACCACTTTCTCTGGTAGCTTATCCCATGTTCAGACCACCTTCTGTTTGGGGAAAGTTGCTCCTCAAGAAAGTGATGAGTTATACTGCTCTTGTTACATGCACATGCAGGTCAACTCTTTGAGTAACTATGCAGAAAGTTTGAAGTTAATAACTCATGTCCTTCTACCTTAGGCCACAAACTTATCAATCACCCGTGCTGTGGGCACTTTCTGGAGGTTCAAGATCCATATGCTCCACGACTGCTGGGCTAAGTGTGTAAATGTAGGAGGGGACTATGTTGAAAAATAAATGTGCTAGGTTTCCTAAAATTGACTCATTCTACCTTAGGCCACAAACTTATCAATCACCCCTCGTATGTCGCTCATAACTTCATTCACCTCTATACAAGCATCCCTCAGTTTCTCACACTCCATTGAATAAAGTTCCAGCCTGCACTACAAGTCTTGTTTTGGTTCCTGTTCTTGAAAGTAATTCTGACACAATATACTTGGAAATGGGGTTATGTTCTAACTTTTTTACCCTTGAGAGGGTGTTGAAGATGCTCACTTAGTTCACCATTTGGTGGGTAAGGGTGCTAATTTTTACCCATTTTTATGAGACTTACCATGAAGTGCTTTACATGATGATTTTCCATGATAAGTACAGGGTACTTGCCTGGCCACAGAATGGAAATTAGGGACTGATTTTAAATGTTCCTTATTATATCTGTCTCCTGCTCCGCAGCTTGGAAATCTTCTGGTTCATCCGGAGTTCAAAGATAGAAAGAGTCAGATGGGTCACATTGCATAAGCTCCTGGACAACGGGGAAAAAAGGGTACCCAGTGTTGTCTTCACCTTCATATGTGGCTGCATCAGCCTGTGTGTGGAACCGAAGTATGTGGATAGCGAGTACCACTATGTGTTGAGATTCTATCCGCCCTGTGTTGGAAGGATGGGCCTAGCCTAGTAAGCTGGATGTTGCCACACTATCTGCCTTTTATGGAAAAGTTCTTCCAGACCAATGCCTTTGACCACAAGTCTACCAGGCAGTGGTCAGCATTGAATGTCCTGCAGACACTGCAGGAGGACCTGATGGATATTGTGTGGTGATTCCCTGAGCAGACTGTCCAGACCATTTGACAAAAGTGCCTCATTGCTAGATCTCACCAACAGGTACCAAAACTTCCCTTGGCTGGCAGTGAAAATGTTCCTCCCGGTCAGGTAGTTCCTGCATGCTCACGGTATCACAACCACAGCACACTGCCCCCAGAAGGAATGTGGCAGGGGTGAGACAGTTACTCGTCTCTGTGGGCAGCAGGTTTGCAAAGAGGGTGTGGAGAAAGATGCAAGAGCCTGTAGTACAGTTCATCCCAGGCATCTGCTTAACATAGATGTCTCTGATCTACAGGATGTTCCCAGCGACACATAAAGAGGCGGACATCAAGTGCTGCTGGAAGATCAACTTTGTGAAATATGTCCTACTGTCTGCCAACACACTGAGATATTCGTAGGGGAATGCTGTCGACTGGCGTATACGAGGCTACAAGAACACCTGCGAAGGGATGCACTGAAGCTTGGTGCAGCCGCCACAAGGGGGAAGACCATAGTATAGGGTTTTCCCTTCTGCATAGGGAGGGGCTGGGTTGGGTGAGGAAGCTCCTCAATGATTGTGATGGTGTACCACCATATGAGTGGTAATGGCACTATTAAAATAAGTGACCAGATCAACCACCAGGAGAAGAATCTACTCCACCACGAGTGATTGCTGCTGATGATGATGAATCAGAATAAGAATCAAGTTTATTATCACTGGCATGTGACGTGAACTTTGTTCACTAGTCAAAGTTGCTGGTGAACACGTCAGGGCCAGGCAGCATCTCTAGGAAGAGGTACAGTCGACGTTTCAGGCCAAGACCCTTCAGTCCAATCTCTTACTAACTCTTCCTTCAGTTAGTCCTGACGAAGGGTCTCGGCCTGAAACGTCGACCGTACCTCTTCCTAGAGATGCTGCCTGGCCTGCTGCTTTCACCAGCAACTTTGATGTGTGTTGCTTGAACTTCCAGCATCTGCAGAATTCCTGTTGTTTTTGTTCACTAGTGATTGGTTCTCCAAACGCATTGTCTATGAATGTAAGAATGAAAAGGCATTGCTCGGTTATTCTTTTGAATATTTTATTATGAATAGAGTTTGTTATGGTTCATAAAAATTGTTTGTGTTGATAGTTGATGCAAATTTGTTTCTTCTATAATTTATATAAGAGATTCTGCTGATGCTGGATATCCAGAGCAACACACACAAATGCTGGAGGAACTCGGCAGGTCAGGCAGCATCTGTGGCAATGAATAAACAGTTGATGTTTCAGGCCAAGACCCTTCAATGGAACTTGAAAGGAAGACACAAGATACCAGAATGAGGTGGGGGAGGGAAAGGAGGACAAACTAGGTTATTGGTGAAGCCAAGTGGATGGGGGAGGGGTGAAGTAAGAAACTGGGAGGCGATGTGGAAAAGGCAAAGGTCTGGAATCTTAACAGGAAAGGAGAGTGGATCATGGGAGAAAGGAATGGAGGAGGGACTCCAGGGGGAGATGATAGTCAGGTGAGAAGAGGTAAGAGGCCAGAATGGGGATGGGGAAATGAAGGTGAGGGAAAAAATTTGCCTCCAATTTCCAGTCTGCCCATTACTCGGTCCATTTCTGACACCTCTCTCTCCTTTCTTGATCTTTATGTCTCTATCACTGGAGACAAACTGTCTATCAATACTTTTATAAGCTTATCAATTCCCATGGTTATCTTGACTGTATGCTTCCTGTAAAAATGATGTTCCCTTTTCTCAGTTCCTTCATCTCTGCCAAATCTGTTCCCAGGATAAGGCTTCCCTTTCCAGGACATCAGAGAGGTTCCTTCGAAGAATGGGGACTCCCCTCCTCCACCGTTGATTCTGTCTTCACCCTCATCTGCTCCATTTCCTGGACATCCATGCTCACTCTATCTTCCTGTCATCTTAGCAGTGTTAGAGTTCCTCTTGTCCTCACCTACCACCCCATAAGCCTCTGCATCTAACACGTCATTCTCCGCAACTTCTACCAGCTATACCAAAACCATGGCGAAAGTTGTATCACCAGATGGAGAAACAGCAGTGTTCGAGCTCCTAGCTGGTGTGCTGCAAGGAGACACTCTGGTACCCTACATCTTTATAATCGTCCTTGATTACGCTCTGCGTCAAGCTACCAAAGATCATGACAAGCTTGGTTTTACCATAAAACCAGGGCGAACCAAAAGGGTCAGACCAGTTACACTCACAGATCTCCATTTTGCAGATGACATAGTCCTGCTCTCTGACCAGATGGAGGAAGCACAGCAGCTACTGACAAAAGTGGAAATTCAGTGCAATAAAGTTGGACTTCACCTAAACGCTAAAAAGACAGAGTACGTGGCGTTTAACTGCAATGAAGGTACTCTCAAGACTGTAAAGAATGATACCATTAAGGAAGTCTTTAACTACGAGTACTAGGGTCAAAAATGATGAGTTCGGAGAAGGACATAAAGATACGGAAGGCGCTGGCGTGGACGGCTATAAACGACATGAAGGAAATCTGGAAGTTGAACGTGACCAGAGGGCTTAAAAAGAAGATCTTCATAGCAGTCATAGAGTCCATTCTCACGTACGGATGCGAGATGTGGACACTCACCAAGACTATGCAAAAGTCTCTAGATGGTTGCTATACACGAATGCTCCGGATGGCTCTTGACGTGAGTTGGCAACAGCACATGACCAACTCTATGATGACCTACTGATGCTCCCCACTAAAATCGAGGCAAGAAGACTGCAACTAGCGGGGCACTGTCTACGCCACCCCAGCTACCTGCCAGCCTAGTCATCATATGGGAGCCCAAGCATGGGAGGATGAACCCTGGGCGCCCTCCCAAGACTATGGTCAACACGCTCCTAGAAGACAGCCACACGGCTAATGTAGATGAACTGAACACACTGATGAGGGAGAGGGAGAAGTGGAGAGTCTGTCATCGTGCCCAACGTCGGCCTCCTAGGCCTGAGTCGACGTAGTAGTAGTAGTAGTCTACCATCTTCAACGGGACCCTACCACCAAATACAGATTTACTCCCTACCCCACCCCACTCTCCATAAGGACCACTCTCTCCATGATTCCCTTGTCCATTCATCCCTCCCCACTAATTTCCCTCCTGGCACTTTCCCCTGCAATCGGCAAACATGCTATACCTGCCCATTCACCTCCATTTAGGGGCTCAAATAGCCCTTCCAGGTTTGGCAACACTTCACCTGTGAATCTGTTGGGGCTTGTCTACTGTATCCAGTTCTCCTGATGTGGCTTCCTCTACAATGGTGAGACCTGGCGTAGACTGGGGGAACCATTTTGTCAAGCATCTCAGCTCCATCTGGAAAATTTCCCATTGGCCAACCATTTTAATTCCTATACCCATTCCCGTTCTGACATGTCAGTCCATGTCCTCCTCTTCCGCACTCTCAGGTTGGAAGAACAACACCTAGGTAGCCTTCAACTTGATGGCATGAACATCTATATCTCCAACTTCCAGCAAATTCGCCCCTCCCCCTTCTTCATTTCCCTACTCTGGCCCTCTTCTCCTCACCTGCCTATCATCTTCTCCTCCTTCCACTTCTCTTAATGTTCCACTCTCCTCTCCTATCAGATCCTTTCTTCTTCAGCCCTTTACCTTTCCCACCCACCTGGCTTCACCTATCCTCTTTTCTCTCGCCCCCATCTTTTCCTCTTTCCTCATCGCCTTCCTTTC